>NC_136485.1:112512579-112620079 GCF_053919585.1 Euprymna scolopes
ACTTATTTGTTCAAAATTTAAATACGATATTCGTTTTTAGCACACCAAGAAACCTGTAGAAAACAAGTGTTTTAAAGATTTGTTTGTGTTGGTCTAGCATACCATAATAAACACTACCCCTTATAAATAACACACGCCCCAAAAGGTGGTCATAATGTGGGTGTTCATTTTACGTTATATTTATATAGGAATGTTATCTACTAATTTGTGACCCTAATATTTCACGATATCTTGAGAACTTCTCGTTTCCTGAAATTGTATCTGTTATTTTCGTTTCCAGCGTCTTAGAATAGTGGTTATTTTGAGAGACTGTAAGGTGGGGGAAATCCTGCTTCTTTACCGAAGCTCTTTATAGCTGTAAGTGCCAAAAAATAGGCTCTCAGTGATTGAATTGTTGATTGATGGATTGATGGTCATTGATTGATAATGTGCGATCTGAACGGAAAATCTCACATAACCTACTACAAAATAAAGATTATTACCTTTCCAACTTGAATTCATTTGTTAAGTTCTGATCAATAGTCGCGGAGATTGCGAACTAAAAATATTGCCTAAGGTGATGTTATATCTATATTTGTATAAATATGTATATATATATATATATATATATATATATATATATATATATATATATGCACACAGCCACCCCCACACCCACACACACACACACACATATATATATATATATATACGCATTTCAATATTTAATTGGGCTACGAGAGTATATATATATATACACACACACACATATATATATATATATATATATATATATATATATATATATATATATATATACACTTGTAGCCCAATTAAATATTGAAATGCGTATATTTCTGTTTGTCTTTGGAATATAAACTAGATTAAAATTTGCAGGTTTTGTGGAAATAATTATAATGCCACTCCATGATTAAAATTTTATCACCTATATTATTAAGCCAATATAATATGGCAACTGTTGCCTACATTTGTATATGTAGTGTAAGGGCAAGCCAGCTTTAATTGTGCTGCTTTGGGATGAATTTTGTTTAGGTTGTTTTTAGAGGGGGGGCTGGTAGTCTCCCATGGTTTTGCTAAACCCCTGATATATAAATAATGTTTTATAATTATATGAACACCTATTAAATTGAAATGTAGCTACTTTATATTTATATATAACCCTTGGATAGTTTTATAATCTTATCCCTCTCATTGTAATTTATACAACGCTATGCATTTTTTTACGTTCAGTTCTAATATTACATACTATCTATGTTTTTTTTTGGTTTAAATAATCTTTGTTCTTTTCTTATTTAGGTAATTAGAATTTAATAGGAGAATACTACATTTTATCTATGTGAGATAAAAATTATCTAGCAAATCCGAGATTATAAAATTGTTTACACTGTTCAGGATTAACAGATTATTTAGGAAGTCAGTAGATAAACGCTATCTTAGAGCAAAATATTTTAAACACGGTAATATGAAGATAAATGTGTAATCAGCTGTTACAGATACCATAGAATATACTAAGTTCTGACTTTATGACGTTCTGTAATAAAGAGAGCTCGTTAGAAATTTACGTTTATTTATAATGTTGGGTATGCTACTTTTCACTATTATTTTCCATTCGATTTAAGGCGTTTTTTTCGCCTTGATTATCTTCCAATAGTTTGTGAAGATTTAACTGACTGTAGCCAATTTTTCTTAGTTATTGATTGTGTATAACGGTATACCCTTTTTTAAAATTCATTTAGATGCTGAATATGTAAATGTTTCATTTGTTTTTCGGTTTCTATGGTGCATATTTTAGCCTTGTATACCATCCAAGATTTGAGACAATTATTATCTAGTGGCCATTCGGTCGGTCTCTTCCAATTACATATCTTTCAGTTACCATTATAATTAGTGTATGTTGGAAGATTAGCTTTCTTTAATATATTATTATCATGTGATTATATTACATTTTTAGTTTTTTATAGATGTAGCCAAGTTCTCAGGTGTCTTTGTTAAAGATGTATGTCTGCACTGGGTGGTAGGAAGTGGTATTATGAGAAGTACGAACCTATTCCCAAGTGTTGTTCATACAGTTAAGGTGAAGAGGGGTCCCTAACATATTCTAACATTGATTATTAAATTTTGACTTATTTATATTGCTTCTAATTCATTTCTTGTCGGCAGTTTTATCTGTTATTTTCCTGTGAGTTGTTTTAAATATGTTTTTGTCTATTGAATATTTCCTGATATGACAAGCAATTATTAATTCTACATTGAATTGATTTCAGTAAGAGCTTTATGAAGATAGTAGAGGGCCGACGGGTTTATATATGCAGGATTTGCCATGTCTTTTATGTATAGTATGTAGGTATTTTAGTTGAATCAGAAGTGACGTCCAGAAAATCCACGTGTTTAATATTGCAGCTATTTAGGGCCAATATTGTTAGTCGCATGCAAGCGACTCTATAAGTAACTCCGTCGGTCTGTTTGTCGGTCTATCGACACGTCTGTCCGTAAAACTTTTGTGCTTGGCATTTTTGAGTAAGATCAAAGGTTTGTTCTTAATAGATTTTGTTCTTAGCTGTTTAAGCTTTTCTTGGCATTCAGGCTGGGATCAAAGTTTACTATCAGTTCCGGCAGAGCAAAGACCATATTTGAGGGCAAACTCACATATAAGACATTTGTTCATGTAGGTATATCGGCCTGTCTGTCCGTAACACTTTTGTGCTTGCCCTTTTTGGTTAAGATGAATGGTTTGTTCTTAATATATTTAGTTCTTAGCTGTTTAAGCTTTTCTTGGCATTCGGGCCGGGATCAAATGTACTATGTGTTCCGGCAGAGCAAATACCATATGTGGGTGCAAACACACATATAAGACCTTGGTCCATGTAGGGGAAACCCTACATATCAATTGTCACTATCCAACTCCCCTACGCCCCGGAGAGTTGCTCCCCATTTCCCATTCACTCCTCACATTAAAACTCGGCCTTGTTCCCAATTTGCTCGGTGTGGGAGCAAATAAATACTCTTTTCTTGGCCTTTTTACCAAGATCAAAATGTAGTATCTGCTCCGGCAGATACTGCAAGCAAAGATCATATGTGGGGCAACTTCCACATATAAGACCTTGGAAAATGTAGAAGGCACCCTTCATACCAATGGTCACAATCCAGCTCCCCCACTCCCCGGGGAGTTGGTCCCCATTTCTCCTTCATTCCTCACATTAAAAATTGGCCTTGTGCCTAATTTGCTCGGTGGGGGAGCAAATAAATACATATCTGTTCCGGATGATACTGCAAGCAAAGACCATATGAGGGGGCGAGCGCACATACAAGACCTTGGTCAATGTGGGGTAAACCCTTCATACCAATTGCCACTATCCAGCTCACTTACTCTCCGGGGAGTCGGCCCTCATTTCTTCTTCTCTCCTCACATTTAACATCGGTCTTCTGCCTAATTTGCTTGGTGGGGGAGCAAATAAATACCCTTTTCTTGGCCTTTTGGCCAAGATCAAAGTGTAGTATATCTTCTTACTACATGCTGTACTTATTGTGATATAAAGTGGGGTATCACTTTTCTGTATTAATTTAGTATAACATGATCACCCACTTAACAACCAGTCAGTTTCAAATCTATTCAAGTCATTGCCCAAATCATTCAAGTTGTTTTTTAAAGGATTGCAGTTATTGCTGAAGCATTCAAGTCATTCTTCAGGTCATTCAATTCATCCTTAAGTTCCTTAAAGTCATTCTAAGTCATTTACTTTTTATTTATTTAAGTCATTTCAGTCAATTTTTCGGTCATTTTAGTTTATCTTTAAGAATTTAATGTCAATCCTACATTCACGCATTCATTCCTTACACAAGACCAAGCGACTAATAATTATCGCCCTTGTATACTTTTCTTCTAAGTTCATAGGATTTTATGCTTGTAAACTATTCAACTATCAATCGGCCGGCGTCTCTTTATAAGACTTTAATATTCGATATATATGTCGTATTCAGTGTAATGTTATGTAGCATGCAAAATCCAACTAGGTCGTAGAATTTTGCGAGTCTTTCTTTGTCAAATAAACCCTTTCGCCAATTTTTGTGGATTGATAATCATATTATCTCATATATATCGTTGTACAG
This sequence comes from Euprymna scolopes, assembly GCF_053919585.1. NCBI lineage: Eukaryota > Metazoa > Mollusca > Cephalopoda > Sepiida > Sepiolidae > Euprymna > Euprymna scolopes. The sequence continues at coordinate 112,516,687 of NC_136485.1, forward strand.
CTCTTCATTAATTTCTCGAAAAGTCAAATTAAAAAATACCTGGAAACTTCGGAAACACAAAATTATTGAGCAACACATCCCAAACTCTGTTGTATATACAACAAGATTATACGAAAACTTAAAAAACATTAGAAACCAAAGCTTTCTGTTGACTTTAACAATGATTGTGTGTGTATATATATATATATATATATATATATATATATATATATATATATATTGATAGTTTTATAATTTATTTTGTGTATTAATATTCACATTAAAATCCTAATTCCTATTTAATTAAAAGAAAATGGGCCTTTGTAATACATGGGTGTGGAATATCAAAATATGTTGATATTTTATATATTCTTTAAAAATTCATTTTTATAAATTCTCTTTTGGGATGATCACCTTCAGTAAACCATTGAGTGTAACCATAATAATGCAGGTGTTCTAGATGATGGATAATTTCGTAATATTTTCGTAAAATTTTAGTATACACAAACTATTCCCTTTTTATCTCTCGTCCTCTCTCTCTATATATATATTTATGCACGTACATATATATATATATATATATATATATATATATATATATATATATATCACTTCTCGTGTGTATACCTATATGTATATATTTGTTTAAAAACTGATAACTAACGGACTAGATGCTCAGTTTCTGGTCAACAATCGTACACTGCATTTTTAGGGTATTCGATGCCATGCAAAACTTTCTATTTAATGTCCATCTGGGGAAAATACGTACGACACCGTTAAAATAATAATAAAAAAACAAAGAACTTTGGCAGGTGAAAGTCGAACGACGGCATTACGAAAATTCACATGTAACGCAGTAGTTATTTGTTCATGTTTTAATATTTTTCGCGTTGCAGTAAACATGACTTCATAAATAAGGCATGTAAGAAAGAAAAAATGAAATGAAATCCTAAGGCAAACGTCTTGGTTCCGATTCTCGGTAATGCACGAGCCATTTTTTTTTAACAATTTTTCAGTCATTACTATATATTGGGTTTAAAATAATAGAACAATTAATACGAAATCTTTATTAAAAAGTATTTTAGAATCCGGCATTACCGGGCGGCCTGCTTATATATATATATATATATATATATATATATATATATATATATATATATATATATATGTTTGTTGGCATTCATAAGAATTTATGTCTTCTGAAACATAATCCGCCGATGCAGAAGTATTCGTGAATTGCGTTGTTGTACAGTTCCTATATTTTCACGCGAAAAAGCATGCACTTTTAAATTATATACCCAAACAATAAATATTGGCAATTCACACTTTACGAGGTGTTACCTTTGCGCAACTTGTTTAAACGTACTTTTCACTGGAATTACAACCTTAATAGATTTAGACACTTATTCTATAACGTGTTCTACCTGTACAAGAATGTAATTAAATGTCTGCGAATAGAAAACAATGAGATACAGATAGAAATCGGAAGTAAACACAGACATACACACACATTTATATATATATATATATATATATATATATATATATATATATATATATATAGAGAGAGAGAGAGAGAGAGAGAGAGAGAGAGAGAAAGAGAGAGATACTAGGCATAATGAGGCATATCGCCACTATTTTGAACCATGCCTATGAGAGTTTCACCAGATGTTGGTTTACATAGTATTTAATTATCTGTATATCCGTACGTAGATGTATGCAAGTAGCAGAAAATTGAATTCCTTATTAAAGTTGTTCGAGAGAAGACACTATTAAAATAGAAAAGTTTTTGCCATTTAGGACCTCAACGGTTAAGGAGTGAGATTTTATACTCGGCGAATTTATTGGTATATGTACGTTGAGAGATAACAATTGCAACGAGTTCATCAGAGCATACTCCATTAACATATTGTAACACAGGCAAAGTTAAGCAACATTGCGACCATGGACAATGGGACATGGGTTGGTGCTTAATTGACAAAGTGGGACATATAAGATTGGCAACTCTTTATTGGACCCTGTCCAAGAAAAAGGCAGAGGCTAGTAGTAGATGCACCATCACTGATGTGGCCAAAATATTCCAATGCATGGGTGAATCGTGGCGTTGTAGATGTACTAGATATTCACAATTCTAACTTGTTTTTTTAGCTCGATAGAGGAGACGTCCCTTCTTTGCAACAGATTTCGCAATGCCTTAAATGTATTTGATCCAGTGCATATTACGCGCAAATGTAAGGCTTAGGAGTTTAAAGAAGCGTTCTCATGTAGGGTTTTATTTCTCAAGGAAATAAAATATAGCGAATAAGTCTGGCTAGCATCAACAGTAATATTAAACCATTCACCCTTGACGATATCTTCTAATCCCCTCAGGTTCCTTGGTGTCCTTTTCACGGTGTCCTTTGCCACAACCCGCATGTTTCCCATTGGATTAAAGTTCGAGTCAGTATCAATAACAACACGAACGCAAAAAGTAAAGTTAAAACAAATATATTAAGACGAAACGATAATACATATTTACAAAGGTGCAGTTGTACTGCAGTTGGAAGATTGTCCGGCAGAGGGTGTGTTAAATTCTTTCATAGAGCAACCGGCCAATGCGTCTTGCCTATCCGGCGTTCGAACACAGCTCCCCAGTCTTGCTGACTTGATACCTTTATGTATAACTTTTCACCAACGTATGCTAATTCGTCGGCGTTTCCAAAACACCCCCTCCCCAGATTTGAAGTCGCGTAGATTTCAATATCTTTTCCTTTTGGGGTTCATTATCATTGGGTCTATAGCCTATCTTTTCCTTCCCGATATATTCGGACATGGTCTGTGGTGGTTAAATATAATCGTTTCGTATACTATATCAATTGGATCTTCCTGTTCCTCAGGTGTATCTTGTGCGTTGTCCTTCCTATGACGTTTTCTCAATTGATTTTGGTGTCTTTTGTGTATCCCTTTTGGACCTTTTTTCATGTAGACCAAGCAGCCGATATGTTTATCTACCGTACCCGACTCAAATATGACATTATTTTTAAAACATTTAAAATATAACTGATAACCAGGTTTAAACCTTTTACGTGATGTCTGTTTCGTTTTTTATACGACTGCTTGCTTTGGTATTAATTTATCAAATGGTGATTTTATTTTTCTCGCAAATATTAATTCTGCTGGCGATAATTTCAACGGTGTATTTGGTTGTCAGTTATCCTGTATATTTGCAGAAACTGTTGTAATAGTTTATCCGTCGGTGTCCTATCGATTTTCTAAGGGCACGCTTTATCGTATCTAAGCACCTTTCCGCTAATCCATTTGATCTCGGATTGAACGGTGGTGTAATTATATGGTGTTAAGTTTGCAGGTTGAAACACGTAACGTAGAAAGCAATACAAATGACGACTCAACAAACAACGGTAGATCAAATAAGAACTGTATTAGGAAAATGGATATTTACAGGATATTTACACAATGGTGTCAAATAAGAGAGTATTTGCTGGAGAAACATATCTGCTCTCGGCGTCCTTCGGTTGATTCTGGTGAACACACACTCAGACTAACTGAGTCTTCCTATTTATGTGTAATTACTATGCACATATGCAAATGAATATGTGCCAGTGCAACACCCTCTTCCCAAGATCTGATCCGCACAGATTTCAATATCTTTTTTCATAGGATTTAACATTAATGGTTCATTAAACTTTCTTTTTTCTATCTGATCTTCGGGGTTCAGGTGTATATTGAGGCGGTTCCAAATTAAAGGATTCGTATATAATGTCCATGGTTTCCTCCTCTTCGACTGCTGTTGTATAATCACCATCTTGAATGTGGCGTTTTTTTTTATTTGGTTCAGGTGCATTTTATGTATATTTTGTGGAACGCTAATCATGTATGTACAATCACCAATGCGTTTATCCAATACTCCACATTCCCAGTAAGAAGTGTTATTCCTGTAGCACCTGAAATATACTCGATCTCCCGAGTTATATTTCTTACTTATCATGTGTGTAGTGTTTCGGACAATTGCCTGTCTTGGCCATAGTCTATCAAACGTTGATTTTACCTTTCTGGCAAACATTAAATCAGCTGGTGATATGTTTAACGGGGTATTAGGGTGCGGTGTTATCCTATACATTTGCAAAACTTGTTGCAAATCTTTTTCCGTTGGTATCACAATGGATTTTTTCAACGCTCGTTTTAACGTGTCCAGTAACCTCTCCACGGCGGAGTAGTGATATCTTTTACTTGGAACGTGTCACAAAATTCCTTAAAGTCGTTTGATGTGAATTTAGTTTCATTGTCAGTGACCAGTGCGTCTGGTAAACCAAATCGTGCAAATAACTCGTTTAGGAATCCTATTGAGTTGTTAGATTCCTGCAACGGATTACCTCAGGCCATTTTGTATAACTATCTACTACAATTAAGCAGTAATTTTCTCCTACTGGACCAGCGATGTCCACGTGGATTCTCGACCAAGGTTTTTGTACTATAGGTGGGGATTTTTCCGCTAACTGGCATCCTTCACATCTGCTTATTGTTGTAGCTATGTCAACGTCCATGTTACGCCAGTATACGTAGCTTCTCATTAGAGACTTCATCCGATTTATCCCAGGATTTCCTGTATGGAAGTCTCTCAAAATCCTCTTCTGCAACGTTTTAGGTATTACTACTCTCTCGCTATATAATAACACATCGTTACATATGGAAAACATTTCCTGAATCTTTTTGTCATTTATAATTTTTTCTTTTATATCATTTATATATTCATTTTTATCGGCTTCTCTTTTAATGTCCGACAATTTTACCGGTAGTTCTTTAATGATGTCTGCTACCATATTTCTCACTTCGACGTTTGTTCGAATTGCTGCAATCACTGATTTTTTCAAATTATGTTTCTGTGGTATCAGTCTTGAAAGTCCATCCGCATGGCAAATCTTTTTCGATGCTAGATGTTGTAGCTGGAAATCGTAATTCAGGAGGCTCGTACCCCAGCGCAGCAATCTATTTGCGGTGTATACAGGCAATCCTTTTTTTGATCCGTATATTGTGACTAATGGTTTATGGTCGGTTTCAAGTATGAATTGCCCACCATATGAATATTGGTGGAATTTAGTCACTACAAAGATTATACTCAACGCTTCTTTTTCAATCTGTGAATACGCCTTCTCTGCTGGAAGCAGCGTTCTTGAAGCGTAAGCTCTCGGCTTCCTAGATCCATTAGGAATGATATGTTGAATGCATGCTCCTATGATGTAGGAAGTAGCGTCACTAGCGACGACTATATTTAATTTTGTGTCATAGTGAGTTAGAAATAATTCAGATGTTAGTGCGCTCTTTATTTTGTCAAAAGCAGTTTGACATTCTTGCGTCCAGTTCCAGGGTGTGTTCTTTTTTAGCAGCTAATTAAAGGGAGCTCGCAAATTATGCACCCATTCAATAACAGATTGGTAATAATTTGCGAGTCCTAAGAAACTCTGCAAGGTTGTTACTTAATTAGGTGCTGGCATGTTTTTTTTTATTGCCGCAGATACTTCTGGGTCTGGACGTCGCTTATGTTTATTTATTATATGCGCAAGCTACTTAATTTCGCTCATACAAAAGTCGCATTTTTTTTTTTTTTACTTTAAACCCGAATTCTTGTATTCGAGTGAATACTTGTTTTAAATGTTCCTTCTGTTCTTCTAGGGATTTGCTCCTGATAACAATGTCGTCCAGGTATGCACATGCACATTCAATACCACTTAGCATGGTGTTCATCGCGTGTTGAAAAATGGGAGGCTCTACTTTGATGTCAAAGGGCAACCGGTTGTATTTGTACAATCCCTTATGCGTGTTGATGCATAGTATTTTTGAGCAATTCTCCTCGACCGGTATTTGTATATACGCGTCGCTCAAGTCTATCTTGGAGAAGATATTACCCTCATTCAACTTTGTGAATATTTCCTCTGGGCTTGGTAGAGGGTAATGGTAATCTTGTAATATGGAGTTTAGACCTGTCGAAAAGTCTGCGCACACTCTTATTTCATCATTCTTTTTCTTTACATATACGGTGGGGGCTGTCCAGTCGCTGTGTTCTATTTTTGATAGTATGCCTGTCAGTTCCAATCTGTCTAATTCTTTATTAATCTTTTCCAACCGAGCGAGCGGACGTTTCGCTTTTTTCAAAAAATTAGACTGGTGTTTTGTTAAGTTCAAACGAGGCATTAAATTCATTGCAACGATCTAATTTAGTCATAAATACTTCAGCGAATAATTTTTTAAAGTCTTCTTTTATATTTTCTGTTGTTGTTGTTGTTGATTGGCTTATCCCAGAGTCCAAATGTCTCAATTAAATATATTCCAAACAGGTGTTCGCTATATTTCAGTACGAACATTTTTAATTTCTTCGTAATCCCTTTCAATTTTATCGGAAGGATAACTTCTCCTTCAAATTTTATCTCACCACCAGTTACCGTCCGAGCTGATTTACTTGTTTTCATCGTGGTTGGTTTGCCCAACGTTTTCCATGTATCCACGTTTATTATAGAATATCAGATCCTGAATCCAGTTGTAATTTTATTGGCGTTTTAAATATTTCCGCTTCTATGCATTTTCGCCGATTTTTGTCTAATTTTTCATTTGATTTTGTTTGCTGTACTCTCTTTCTGGTGAAATCTTTATATCTGCAACAATCGCTTTAGTGTCCGATTTTCTTGCAAATGTAGCATTTTTCTTCTTATAAGGACAATCCGATTCCCAATGTCTTTCTGAGCATCTCTTACAGTTATATCTAGGAAGAGACTTGTTATATTCTTTACTATAATTATAATTGTTATATTTGGAATATATCGTTCCGTTTTGACTGCTTTTATTTCATAGTCGTTGGTTGGTGTGTATGGTGTTCTAACCTTTCTTACATATGCCACGCCGGATTCTTCTATCTTTTTTTAATCCATTTAAAGTGTAATGGCCTTTCACAATCCTGCTAATTTTTGAAGTGTTAAATCTTGCTCAGAATCCAACTTAGACAATACTCGTCTGCGTATTTCTGCATTTTTCGTGGAGACTAACCCTTGTGAGAAGATTAGGCATTTGAAATCTTCTGCTGTTAGTCCAGCTAGCTTAAAATTATCACAGTTTTTATTGCCAACTGATTCGTATGTCAAATAATCTTGGTTGTCCATCTTCCTTATATCTATACAAAACCATCTCTTATGAAAAATATATATTCGGATTAAATAATACTTTTAGTAATTTTACAGCTTCCATGGAATCTAATTCCGTATTTTTTTAGGTAGTATATAATCTACGAACTTGCTGTCTTCTCTTACACCCAACTTCCTGAGTAAAAGGCTCACTTTCTGGTTATTTGGCCAACTTTTGCAGTCCAGTTGAAACACATCCTCGTATCTTGTATAGTATGCTTCCAAACTCTTTGCTTCCTCCCCCACATACTTAAATATGTCCATGCTATTAAATATAGTTGTATGCGAGGAATTAGTACTGTCGACATTTTCTCGGTTAGTCTTTAATAGTTCCAGTGTTTAAGCAAAACGTTCATTTTGCCTTTCTTCTTATTCAAATTGTAATTTCGTCTGACTTTCTTCTTGTTAAAATTGCAGTTTCCTCTGCCTTTCCTCTTGTTTCATTTGCCATTTCAATAATTTATCCTCTCCACGTGCATCTAGCTCGGAGTGAACCTTTTGTTGCGTCTGCAAAAATTGCATTAACATTCTAGATAAATCTTCCATTTTTCTTATCCTTTAGTAGCAATAATGCAGTTACGAAGAAGAATTGCACAATTTTACATGCAACACAATATCCGTACCATATAAACTGGGTTTTGTTACAAAAAAATGTTCATAGTTCCTGCTTTCAAATAATATTTCGAATAATATTTTCTCACTTCGCTAGCGAGTCAAGTTCATCCTACTACAACATAAGAATGAGGCTTTTGCTGAAACCACAAAATACGATTTACTTTTCCGTTTTAGGAATTTCTTAATAAATAAGAGCCGAGCTTAAGTACAACTCTTTCCATAGAAAAAAAAAGAAGTTTTTCAACTCGAGTCACAATTCAAAAAAAGAAAATGTATGGACTACATTTATTTTTATTTTTTTGGCGTGACGTTTTACTGTCTTATATCTGTTATCCATTGACAACTTTCGTTTAAAAAAATATTTCCTTGATTTTAGTTTAACTATGTTTTGTTTTTTAATACCGACGAGAAATATTTAGTTTACCAAAAAGTCTTTAGTCGGTATTTACATCAATTTAGGAAATCCACTGGTGAATTTTTTCATATGTTACTTCCTTGCAATTTAGTAATGCGAGTCTGTGCATCTTAATTTAGTAATACGAGTCTGTTTGTCGTTTTACAAGCATTCATTTTTACAGTTTATTTTTTTTAAGATGGATTCTACGGGAAACGGCGTAAATCGTCGCTTTTTTTTGCCACGTTCGATTTTTTTTTCTTCTTGAGACTGCAATTAAAGGTTTTTGTTTGTCTCTTTATTCCGACTAGTATATTAGTAAATAAAATACTATAAATCGAGGTTACTTTTTTACCTGAATGTAGTTTGTGTTCTTGGAATTTGGGAAACAACCGTTTCTTTATTTTAGTGCTGTACATCGCGAGGAAAATATTTTACAGTTTTCCAATGTTCGCTGAATTATTCATTTTTTTTTTCGCTTGAGTCGAACTTCTCTTTAGCGTAAACTCCGGTTTTACGACTATTTCGTCCGTCAAAACTGGTATTCCTTAGAAAGGTCAACCGTTGCGTTGTACTTTTTTTTTAGTGAGTTCTTTCCATTTCTTCGTCAAACTTATATTTGACGTTCATCCTCGTCGCCACGGTTAAGTTTGCAGGGTGAAACATGTAACGTAGAAAGCAATACCAATGACGACTCAACAAACAAAGGGAGATCAAATAAGAAGTGTATTAGGAAAATGGATATTTACACAATGGTGTCAAATAAGAGTCTTTACTGGAGAAACATGGTGAACACACTCAGACTAACTGAGTCTTCCTATTTATGTGTAATTACTATCCACATATGCGAATGAATGTGTGCTACCACAACATATGGTTTACCTGAAACGATTCACAAAATTCCTTGAAAACACTTGAAGTAAATTGTGTTCCGTTATCTGTGACTACAATGTCTGGTATCTTAAAACGTGCAAATATTTAATGCAGAAAAATTATTGTGTTATCTGTAGTTTGGTTCTTTACCCGCTTTACTTCCGGCCATCTGGAAAAACTATCTACTATGATTAGGTTGTATTTACCTCGATCGGTTTAGCAAAGTCTAGATGAATGCGTGACCATGGATGGTCAGTTTTTTCCAAGGTTTATGAACTATCGGTGGTGCCTTAGCACAACCTTTACATTTGTTTACTGTTAATGCAATATCCACATCCATAGTACGCCAGTAAACATAACTCCTCATAAGTGTATGCATCCTATTTATACCCGGGTGTCCTGAATGAAAATCACGTAAGATGTTTTTTCTGCAAGGTTTTCGATACAACTACTCTTTCACTATATAATAATACCTCGTTGCATAAGGAAAATATACTTTGCGTTTTCCGTCATTTTCCCTTAATTTTTTTTCTTTATGTCTTTGACGTCGTCATTTTCAGCATCCCTTATTTTATCGGTAAGCGTGACTGGTAATTCTCTTATTATATTCGCCACCATGTTTTTTTCCTCATAATTGGAACGTATAGTTGCAATTACTGACTCTTCAAAGCTTTCATCCCTTTTCGGTATAAGCCTTGACAATCCATCCGCATGACTTATTTTTCCCGAACGTAGAAGTTTTATTTGAAAATCATAATTAAGCAAGATCGTACCCTAACGGAGTAACCCATTTGCCGTATATACTGGTAAGCCCTTTTGTGGAGCCGAAAATAGTCACTAGGGGCGTGTGGTCTGTTTACAGTATAAAATGTCTTCCTACATGTAACGGTGGAATTTCCTCACCGCAAAAATAATGTTCAATGCTTCCTTTTCTATTTGGGAGTAAGCCTTCTCTGACGTAATTAGGGTCCTTGAAGCGTGCACTATAGGTTTCTTCGTTCTATCTGGCATGATATGCTGTATACATGCTCCTATACCATACGAGCTCGCGTCACTCACAACAATTATTTGTAATTTTGGGTCGTAATAAGTTAAGGATAACTCTGACGTCAAAGTCTTTTTAATTACCTCAAATGAGTCTTGACATTCTTTTGTCCATATCCATGGTGTTTCTTACTTTAAAACTTCGTTCAGCGGAGCTCTTAGGTCGTGCAAGCCTTTGATAAATACTTGGTAGTAGTTCACGAGGCCTAAGAAACTTTGTAAAGTCGTCAGGTTATGTGACGCTGCCATGTTCCTAATTGCTCTTGCTCCTTCTGGATCAGGGTGTCGACAATCTTTACTTATTATTTGTCCTAAATACTTGATTTCGTCTAGACAAAAATACTTTATTTCGCCCAGACAAAAGTCACATTTGTTTTCTTTTACCTTGAATCAGTACTCGTTTATTCGTGTGAACATTTGTTTTAAATGCTCCATATGTTCACTTATGGACGTGCTTCTTATGAGTATGTCATCCAGGCATGCACAAACACAATCTAAACCGTTCAACATTGTGTCCATCTCTTGCTGGAATATCGCCGGCGAGACTTTTATCCCGAACGGTAATGGGTTATACTTGAATAACCCTTTGTGTGTGTTAATGCATAAACTCTTAGAGCATTTTTCTTCTATCGGAATTTGCAAATAGGCTTCGGACAAATCTACTTTTGAAAAACTTTCCCCACCATTTAGTTTGACAAAAATCTCTTCCGGACTTGGTAAAGGGTAATGGTGACTCGAATTTGTTCCGATTTCTTCTTTAAGAACACCGTAGCCGCTGCCCAAACGCTAGTTTCGATTTTCGATAAAATGCCCGTACTTTCAAGTCTGTCTAGTTCGCTATCTATTTTGTCTAATCCGGCGAACGGCACGTTCCGTTTTTTCTTAAATACTGGTGTTGCATCCTTTTTTAAGCTCGAACTAAACTTTAAATATATTACATCTTCCAAGTCCCATAGTAAATATTTCTGGGAATTCGTTTTTTAGTTCATTTTTAATATTTCCTGTCGTTGTGGTGCAGCTGGTTAATTTATTTTACAAAAAGCGTCCATCTGTTTATCCCAAAGGATGAATTTTTCAATAAAATCTGTTCCCAGGAAATTCTCGCTTTCTTTAATTACGAATATTTTCAATTTCTACGTCGGGTCATTTAAATTAATGGGCAGGCCGACTTTTCCTTCGAATTTGATTTTGTCTCCTGTCACCGTTCTAGCACCCTTAATTGACGGTTTATCCAGTTTTTTCCAAGTGCTAAAATTTATTACCGACAAATCTGCTCCAGAATCAATTTGAAATTTTATTTGTTTGCCGAAAATATTAACCAACATATATTTTCGTAAATTGTCTTTCTCTTTATCGTTAGTTCTCAATTAGTGTACTATATATTTTGTTCTGCAACGAATACTTTTATGTCCGACTTTGTCGCAATTGAAGCATCTACTATTTTTGTAATAGCAATCCTTTCCCCAATGTTTTTCATCACCTCTTCCGCAATTATTACTTGGTCCCGATTTTCTATAGTTCCTTTGACTTGAATCGTAATTTCGATTTCTGTAATTACGAGTTTGAGTATTTATAACTCGCGTAATCTTCTGGATTTTGACGAGTCTCACATTTTCGTTGCCCTGCCTTTCTGCCAGATTTTTTAATCTTCGTACGACACTCCTGCTTCTTCTATATCTCTGGAATCTTTTTTTTAGTGATACTGACCTTGGACAATCTTCTGCAGTGTCAGACCTTGTTCTGTCTCTAATTTTGAGAGAACGCGTCTTCGGATCTCTTAATTTTTCGTAGAAACTAGCCCCTGTGCAAAAATTAAACATTTGAAGTCGTCCACTGTAAGTTCCGATAATTTAAAATTGTCGCAGTGTTTATTCACTACTGACGCATATATCAGGTAGTCCTGCTCCTCCGTTTTCTTAAGGTTCATACAGGACCATCTCATGTGAAAAAGAGACATGTTCGGTCCGAATAACTCCTTAAGAAGTTTTACGGTCTCAGCGAAGTCTAATTGGTTCGTTCTCCTTGGCAATATGAAATCAAATTTGCAATGTTCACTGGTACCAAGCTTTCGAAGTAATAATCTTACTTTCGTTGCGTTGGACCAGCTTTCGCAATCTGTTTCGAAAATATCTTCATACCTCTTGAACTATGCATCAAAAGTTGTATCCTCTTCTGGTAGGTACGTGAACACATCTATGCTATTCACAACTGTTGCGTTGGAAAAAGTCGTATAGCTTTCTTGTGCAGAAAGAGTCGTTAATCTTTCCAACAAATATTTTTGAATAAGTTGCATTTTCTCTACATTTAAGAAGCAGTTCATTCTGTCTTTCGTCTCTTTCTCGTAGTTATTTTTCTGTAATTCGTCTCTTTCTTGTAGTTCTTGTTTCTGTAATTCGTCTCTTTCTTATAGACGCCTTCTCTGTACTTCGTCTCTATCTTGTTGACGCATTTGCATTTCCGCGAATAACTTGATAAGATCCGCGATTTTGTTTTTCAAATTAGTAAATCAGTCACTTTTACAATTTCCTTTCTTGATACTACGAATACCCGATTCCTTTTGTTACGTTCTCAATTACGTACGAAAAAGAAAAAAATCCCTTCTTAGTAGACTGAGGAAAAAATCACTTTTCTTTCAAAACAGTCTATCTAATAAGTTCACGGTATCCTAGCGAAACACTTTGTGTGTGTGTGTGTGTGCACTTTGCAGAAAGAGTTACTGTAACTTTCAATTTTTTTCTCTCGTAGGCAATTTGAAATAAAGTGGTTGCTGTTTTTTTTTTCAAGTGTCCCGGGTTTTGAATTTCCTTTTCAAGTAGTCACAAAAAAAAATCTTGGGGTTGTGCAAGTATACCGCGTTCGACAATTTCGTAGTTGCCGCGTTTTAAAGATTGAATTTCCGAGTGATTTTTTTTCAATTTTTGACGAGTAAATATTTCCCGAATACCACTGTTTACTTTGATAGTGTATTTTCTCACGCGTAAATCTTTTTTTCGAATCCCGTTGCCACTGTTGTGTCTGTATCAATAACAACACGAACGCAGAAAGTAAAGGTAAAACAAATATATTAAGACGAAAATATAATACATATTTACTAAGGTGCAGTTGGCCTGCAGTTGGAAGATTGTCCGGCAGAGGGGGTGTTAAAGTCTTTCATGGAGCAGCAGGCCTATGCGTCTTGCCTATCCGGCGTTCGAATACAGCTCCCCGGTTTTGCTGACTTGATACCTTTTTCTATATCTTAACACCAACGTATGCTAATTAGTGGGCGTCTGCACAACAGTAAAGAGATAGCTTCGTACTTGGGGGTATCAAAACCAAAGCAAATTATGGTGAAAGTAAAAATAGATTAGATAAACCCCATAATTTATTATACCATACCTGTTCACACTGAAACATTTATGAAAATATTCTATATTAAAAAAAAACTTGTTAAACTTTGTGACATATTTCCATTCTATAGAGTTCAAGTGTGAACGAACACCCAATATTTTTATTATACAATATTTCTTCAAACTGAAACATGATTATCAAAGTATACTTACGCAGATAGATAGGAAAAGACTTTATTAAAGTTCTTGCCTATTTCTATTCTATGGAGGCCAGGCGCGAACGCAGAACGCACAATTTTATTATACTATCCCTATTTAGGTAAAAACATACTTATCAAAGTATTATTTTGTACATCTATATCAAAAACATTATACACGTTCTGTTTTAAATTTTTTAAATTTCCATACTTTGTGGACCAGGCGCGTACGCAGACACCACAATTTTAATGAATCATCATTATGTCAGATTATACTTTAAACAATAATCCAACAAACGGAACGAATAACATGACAATGGAAGGGCATACATTTTTGGTTGCAACAATTGCGGTATTATTGTAAACCCGCTTTTTAAAATGAAATCATATCTATATTCGAAACTCCATCGACCAAATTGGTTTTCTACATTTTAAAGTGGTCCAGTTGTTTACTTCTTGTTTTTTTTTTTGATCTCATGCCGTTCCTTTTTGCTGAAACTACATTAAACTGTCTTTCCAACCGAATGCTATCATAGCTGAAAAAACATTTTCAAAGCCGAGAGCATATCTATCCTCTCTTCTCATCCCAGCCCATTAGGTCAAAGCCTTCTTACTAATTATTACAAAAGCGACGTACATTCTTAAACGATTCGGTTAAGTTATAAATTATTCGTTACCAAAGACCACAATTAGATGATCTATTTCTAAAAAATATTTTATGTAATTTAATTTATTCTGCACCAAGTGAAAACATGGGAAACACATTTAAGTTTGTTTTTGCTGATATTCAATAACTGTGAGATAAAAAAATAATTGTAAGACATAGGCTTGAAACATTGGTTTATGTTTATTCTTCTGTATAATGCTAACATATCTCTTATTTAGTGTCAAATCTGTGTATGTCTTTTGTAGCAAGCCGTCAATGCCGCTCAAGCTGTAATTTATCACATACATGACTAGTTGGTTAGTTACAGTTATTTTCTTTGTTTTTTGTTTTAGCTCAAGTTTATTGAATTGATTCTCTTCTGTGTCAAGGTATGTTTCGTTCTAATCTACGATATTGATGTCAGTTTTTACATTAAGCTTTGTATTTTCTGTTAGGACATTCATCAAGCTCTGAGTAATTAAATATTCTGTATATCTTATATTTACTTTTACAATCTCAGCAACTGATATGTACGACTTGCAAGGGCGGAAAGTAAGCATCTGGGTTTGCATATAGCTTGAGGTCATATGTATAGAGCAAGCTGTCTTGGCTCAGATTTAAGGCACTCCAGATTTTATTGAGTAGTTTGATTAACTGATCTATCTCTGAGTAAAATAGTAAATCAGATAACAGCTTATAAGATTCCATTCTGATATAGTCATTAAGGATTTTTAGAGGTGTGTTGCTGTGAGTTTATGATAATGCTGTGAAACATTTTATATTCAGATACATGTACCTCTTTATTATTAGATGAAACTTATACAAATCAAGTCATTGGACAACCACTGTTTTATGCCGTTTGGCAATCAATGCTAGCTGTACTAAATTTCCTTTCCCTCTTCCTAGATTCTTCTTGAGTGTTCTTAGTAATTAACATGTAGACTTTGGCGAATAAACACTTACCCTTCTTATCGTTTTTTTTACATATTCTGGAGAATAGTTGTTGATAGAAACTGTGTGCAATAAACCCGTTGGACGTCTAGTAGCTCTGAGTAAAGCAGGAAATGAAAGTGTGTTTACTAGTGCGTTGTGTTGCACGCGTTGGGACTATAAGGCTGTATCACATATTAAATGCTACGAGATCTGGCTTTTTTGTTTGTTGAAAGAGATTTAAGTAACGTTTAAGTCTTGTACTGAACATATTGCATAATATTTATAAATAGTTTTCAGTCTAAAATATCAATATAAGGAAACAAATTAAAGCATCGATGCAAACAAGAAGTGATATTTAATGTATAAACTGAAAATTAACGAATTAAACAATTGTTATTGTTCAACTGTAGACAACAGTGCATTGGCTGTGAAGACGTTAGACCTTTCTACGACCTTATTGTGGCTAATAGGGGTTTATTAGTTTTATGTAGTATAAAGAATTGTCCGTGTAAATTTCGGTAGAACTTTGTAACAACAAATATTATAGCAAGACATTTATTCAAAATCTGTGAAAACTACTTTTTGCTGGAAGCAGATATATTGACGCGTGCGGGATATGTTTTTTCATACTTCGGTCTGGTATTTTATGTAAGTTAAACGTTCTTTCACTGTATGAAAACGTATGGCTAGCAGTTACCGTATATAACTTTTACTTATAGTTCCGGAGTAATAGACCTGGCGTCAGAGATATATTTCCAATGTACACAAACTTGACTGGAAAAGATCCTAATTAAACATTTTATCATTTTTAGTAGTTCATTCAGAGAGGCCTGTAAGTCGTTCATATTAAGAATAGATTGCAATATATTTCGGGATACCGGCCCAAATTAATAATTCTATAATATGTGTCTGGGCTGGTGGATCCGTTATAGCTGTTACACATAACTGGTCGTCTCATCTATCTTACGTATCGATAATATGTCGGAAGTACTCTTTTTTATTCATTTCTTTAATCACATTTTTTTCTTAAAATCCAAACCCTATGTTTGAAAAAATATCTGGCGGACATGGATTAAAGGTTGCACTTTAGTCTCATTTGAAAAGCATTATCAGGTACGCCATTATGAAATCAAGGCGGCGAAACATATTAATCATAATTTATTCAAAGATACTAGATGCTACGCTTATTTCGAGGCTAAGCTTTTGCTTTTGAGTAACCCCTTATCGTCATTAATACAAAGCAAATGCGAGACATTTTTTTCCGTATAATATTTAAATGAATACATCATTCACATTTTCTAAAAATATATATTTACTCGGTTTCGTTTAATAATATATATTTCTCAGCTAAGGATATTGATAAATTAGTTTTTAGTACTTCGTTTAAACCCATACTTGAGTGAGCGCAAAAGTGGAATTCATTTTGCATTATTTGGACAGAGACAGAGGAGAGTGCTTATTAGCTGAAATACATATTTAATAAACTACCGGTTTGTACATATTTTTCAAGCTCCAAATTAAATTTCTTCAACGGAATGAATGGTTTTTATTCTTGAATACGTGATCCGATTTAACTTTAAATTCGAGGCTGGCTGCCATGAATTGCATTTTCAAAACGACGAATACACTCATGATTGGCATTACTCTTACTTCTCCGTTCGTATTTACACCTTTTGAAAAACATATGTCTATGCACTGATTTACTTGTGTCAAATCTTTTTTTTTGAAAAGATTTGGGTTTTCTTTTTATTTTATATGGACCTATTTTATGTATTTGTTGTTTCATTAAAGGTAACATCAGTTATTAATTCCCCTCAAACTTTATTTGGGGTTTTGTTATCGCCCTGGCTGTTTTTCACGGCAGAGCATGTCTGTTTTATTAAACATTTATACAATGAATTATAATTTACAATCGCTTATGCTAATCTCATAATTAACGATTACGTATTTTTTTTGTTTTTTTTAATATGTTCACCGGCGCATATTTTTGAGTTTTCATCATCTTTATCGCCTATTTTACTGCGTCATTTCCAACTTTATAATTGTCGTTGCTTCACAATTTTGTAACTTTTTGTGTAGTTTTGCAGGGCGGTACACTAATGCAAATCGTAACGATAACGATGCACTTCATAGTTATATACTTTGAGTATAATTGAATCCCATTTTCTTTTATATAGGGGAATAATGGTTATTCTTCAATGAATAAGGTTTTCATTTCCATCTATGTGACGCCGGATTCCTCAATGACAATTTGAATTCTTTTTTTAAGTTTAATCACGTGTTGGCAGTTTTTCGCCAAGATTTTAACGTCACTTCATATTTGGTTCACTTTATAAACTAGTTAAAACTCTGCGTCGAATTGCAGTCTTTTGCCGATACTAATCCATATTACAGTATATCGATACACTATGGGTGACTGGGATAGCTTCAATACATTTATATAAAATCTACCTCTGCGTTCCATGTTTAAAAAGGATGTGTCCTTTATAGTATCATACCTGACCAAATGGCTAATTGTAGGTATAGACCATCTCCTGCCCGCGAAAAAGATATAGCAAAAACATAATAGTCAGCCGTGGTTCTCCACAGAATGTGCCGCTGTCATTGTGCTCAGCAATCATCTATTCCATTTCTTCCAATATAATAGCTGTACTGAGACTAAAGCCGCTTTCAGTACTGCCAGAAACTACTGTAAAAAAGTAATAAAGAACGCAAGAGAGATGTATGCTCAGCCCGTTAAGTCCAAAGTTGCTGAGCAGCGGCTTGGTTCCCGCCAGATTCGGCAAATAGCAAACATAATCCTGGACTGAAGAGTGTGCTCTATCCCAACTATAATGAATTGACCTGAGGTAATCTCGTCAGTATCATACAAGGTCAAACTCTTTGCAGCTAACACTAACCTTTGCGACCAAGGCCGCCAACCTCCAATATTTCCCCCTGTATCAAAAACACGCGATGTGACATACAAATATATGCACGTGATGCTGCCAAACTAATCAAAAGCCTTAGTTCCAGTAAATCAACCGGTCATGACGGTGTTCCAATTATAGTACTCGAAAAACGTCAACCAGAACTAGCGTCCATACTTACGAAAGGGTTTAAAAGTTGTGAAGGAAAATTGCTTCCCATCACCGTGGAAATGTTATCAGTATGCCAGCTATTTAAGAATTAATGTGATCGCTCATCTCCCTCTCAGTGCAGGCGAATAAATCAGCTGTGTGTCATGAGTAAGCTGCTGGAATATTTGATTAGATAGAGAAGTAATCAACCATCTCAGCAAAAATAACCTTAGTGACACGCAATATGGTTTCCGTTTCAGATGTGCTTACAGTTAAATCTCATAGGATTAGCGAATCTCTTAACGGAGGGTACCTTTCTAATGTAATTACTCTTGACATATAAAAAGCCTTTGATAGAGTATGGCATAAAGGCTTACTTCACAAAATCTCCAGCTATGGTATAGCTATTTCGACACTGTTTTCTGATCTTGAGCAATTAGTAACATAGGGAAAGAGGTTGCTTGTTACTTTTAATGCATCTAAAACCAAGCTCTTATCTTTACATCATCAACGAACTGATCCCCATCTGGTATCAATTTAAATGCATAGCCCTCGTCGTGTTGAGGTCTCCTGTTTTGACAAGCTTCCGTGCTTGACCATTACACCTAATCTGAAATTGTACACATACATTAAATCCGTTACGAAAGCCGTTTAAAAAAAGGTGGGATCCTTCTATCAATACAGAAGATATCTCACTGCTTACGCAATTCTTTATATATATAAAAACCTGTTTCGTCCAAGGATAGAGTACTGTGGCCACATCTGGTCTGGCTCTGCTAGAAAGGAAGTATTCTGCTTTGATATAGTTCAAAATAGACTTCGTAGTCTCGTAGGGGATGTCCTTTTCTCTTCCCTGCAACCTCTTTCTCGCAGAAGTGATGTTACGAGTCTGTCTCTGCTTTGTCCTTATATACATGGCAAGTTCTCGGCTTAGATCCAACTATGGTCCCCCTCGCCAAACTGTTACAAGAAACACCAGTCTAGCAGAAAACCCTATCTATGATTTCTCTCACACTTTATCTGTGCCTAAACCTAAGCATAGATTCCATGAACAAAGCTTCTTTCTTAGAAGTGCACGGCTATAAAATTGTCTTCTGTTTTACTGCTCTCCAGCTTACTACAATATGGGTTGTCTTCAAGTCTAACGTAAGCAAGTTTTTGATGAGCCGTTCCATATGAGTTAACAAATTTACCGAATTTCCATTACTACCGATTACTTTATTGTCCAATTTTCTACTGTACACTCTTTAACGCCTGTCCTCAAGTGACTCTTGTCCTTGATAGATGGTCATGTCTTTATTAATAAATGAGTATCGTGCATTTAAATTAGTCAGCGTTCATTGCGGCTGGTTTACAGTAGTCGCGATGCAAATATTGAATATTCATTGTCATACGTCTAAGAAATCCAGGCATTTTCAGGCATTAAGTTATGATTTTTTTCTGTTTCAGATAAGTGAAGTCACGCGTTTTCGTTGTACAATAAAATTTACAAATTTGGTATGCTCTCTAGTCTTTATTTTTTGAAAGAATAAACGAATCTTTTTAAAGTCTACCAAATCTTCAAAAACAATGATTTACAAGTTCTTATGCCTTTCAAATAATGATGCAAATAAAGGAGTTCGTAGCGTTGAAAGCTGGGCGTTGTAAGAACGCAATTGTACTAATAGTGCCTTAGTTTTAATTAAAGTTTCTCATAGTCTGTTTTCTCTTGTTTTTTTAATACACTTTCTGTATTGTTCTACGAGTACTTGTGATTTCTTATATTTTCGGTTATTGTTCTGAGCAACTTTCTCCGTTTATTTCTTGATTTTGTTGTTTTTTACAATTTGTTAGTGTCCACAGAGTAGAAGCAACATCAGGCCTTGATAAAAACACTTGTACGTGATTCCATTGGCATTCCCCGTATTAGCACTTCAGGCAAAACAATAAACTTTCTCCTTCCGAAAGCCGGGCGGCAACGTCTGAGAGGATTGATCTCCTAGGGTTACCAAGAACATATGTATTAGTCACACAGCAAAAAGCGAAAATGTACAGCATCTCTCGGACGAATTGTTAATATTTTCAACTTCATGATCGCAATAATTGCCCGGGACTAGATTAACTAATGGCATTTTTATTGATGTAAAACATTCATTATATATGAATATGTAATTATCGATACAATAATATATAATTCAACCTCCTAACCATAAATAAAAACATAACTATTCAAAAAAGAAGAACAATAGACGCAAACATAAACTGACATTAAGAGGAAAACAATTAACAGTTATCCTGCTTCATTATTTCCAACAAAGATTTCTTAATTTATGTAAATAGACATGGTCAAATTACTAACATGATTTTAACAAATGGAGAAGTGGGAATCCATTATAAATTTTAATATTACGTCATAATATAAAAATAGAAAGTGTTCCATCCTAGGAGATACATATCCTGGATTTTAAATTCTCTGAGAGGAGTTAATTTACCCTTAATTTAAGTTGAACCTTTCTGGAATTGAGGCGAGCCCTCGTGAGTTTTTCTTGAGCAAAACTCACAAAACGCCGTGTCTTTATTTTCAAAACCGATCTTGCCGTTATTTACAACCTCTAACAGAAAAGGACATAAGTGCAAGAATCGAATGCAGCGTCCACAGCCGAGTATAAATTGTAATAACAAACTCAATTAAAGCAAAACACGCATACGAAATTTCCTAACTCAATTTGGTTGAATAAATACAACACGTTAATATAACTAATAGTGTAGGTTAGAAGAATAACTACATAAGAATAAAAAAGTGAAAAGGCATAGTGTCTCTCGAGCAAATTGCCGTAGTAGACCTCTAATATATTTGCTACAAAGAAATAACATTATCGAAGATATACAATGCGTGAGATGAATACTTATGTAAAAACATATCAAAACGGTAATGATAATAAAACGACGCAGTTCTAGTAAAAAATTGGGTGGAGAATAATCTTACCAATACTTGTAGGTAAAGGGCGGTATCCAATCTTGGTGTGGAAGAACTCGTTCCACACAGCAAAGGTTTGGAGTTATACTCGAAACGTCCCTCTCTTTAGAGAAACAAAACTAGAATCAATGGAATCATATGGTTTAAACTAAAGGTAAACCATTATGATAGCTAATTATATTTTCTCTACTGCTCTTCCTCGACTTAGATGTGTATCCTAACATACCACACCCTTACATCATAGATAGAGCTCCTTTGATACTAGCGAGTAAGTAAATATATTTGCTGACTATACTGTCCACCGTAGGTATTACACATACACAGCTGGTAGCAGAACGCATAGTTTCTCGATATCAACCTAATGTCTCCCATATCAACCTGATGAACAAGCCTTCCTTTTATATCCATTTCTGACCAAAGTTCCTGATGAACGTGTAACGCATAATCACAACCCACCTTGGAAATCTTATCACCTCATAATAATTGTTGAAATCGCACTAAACTCTCGACCCAAAACCGAACAGCTGCTGCTAATAACAACGATGTACTATAAACAGATTTACATAGAAACTATCAATGATATCAGTGATTTTCTATAGTTAAATTAATTTTTTCTTCCCGCAGAATAGTGTCCAAATAAGACACCTGAATGGTTCCAAGCGGCAACGGATGTGCATGTTCGTAGAGAGAAGGTTTATAGCAAACCCTACTTTCCACAATGGTATACTTCACCCCGTGTAGCTGTCATTGTTAAAATTTACCGCGCATACCTAAGATGTATCCGACAAGTGTCCAGTAAAAAATGTACATAAAGTTATAGAAGAAATAAGTAATTGTAAAAAAAAAAAAGAAATAGCAAGGGCTAAGAAAGATTACACGGTAACTACCAGAAAACGCATTAAACGCAGAATTTAGGAAACCGTCATTTCTAGAAAATATAAAACAGGGAAGTAAATAATTGGCAATCAAAAATTTACCCGCTATCCAACAATCTTGAAATTGTTTGCGCGACAAGTGACACAGCTTACATGCTTGTCTGTTTGTTAGCTCTAAACTCTACATTGTACATAGAAACCACACCCTCCTGATATACATTTCTAGACAGACACCATCTAGATGATCTAAAAGTGCATAATGTAATAAAAAAACCTAAGCACGCCAAACACATGTCCACCTGATCGCATGCCGACTGTACTATTAAGAAAATGTTCCAATAATGTTGCACCAGTTCTCTCCAATCTTTTCAACATATTCCCTTACGAATATCGCTTGCCTTACTGGAAAACTGCTTCTGCGCTACCAGTTTACAGAATTCTAGGGAAAAACATGACCCATTATTTTTTTGCGTTATTAGTCTCATTTCTGTTTACGTCAAAGTATTCGACTCCATAATTAATCAAGTTCTGAACGTATATACGATGCACTGGATAAAGAAGAGAATGTTAAAGCAGTAGCTCGTGATATATCTAAAGCTTTTCACAGCATGCTGGTATTTTCAGTAAGATTTTGTCATATTACTGGACGAATAGTTAATATGATTACATTATTTTTTGAATAAAGAAGACTCCAGTATGTAAAAACAATTATCTTAATGCGACTGCTCCTTAGGGGTCGATCCTTGGATCTTTATTATTCCTGATATTCAGAAATTACCTACCTTATTTTTTTCTCTGATATAAGTACATATGGTGATGAGGTCATGCTCAATAACAGGAACGAGGGGAATGCGTATGAACATACCTAAGGCGATGGAAGAAACACTGGAGGAATAATTCTAGTCTATTACAATGGGGGAAATGGCTGCCAAGATTAATCTTGTTTTTTTTTTAATAATTGCATGCTACCTTCCTGAGCAACAATATCAATTGCTATCTATAGATAACCTGAAAGTAATTTATTCGAACTCCGCGACTTTACCTTTACAGATAACAGGAGGTTTAACAGATACACTGCGACTGTTGCGAAGAAGTTGGACGCTCTCTGAGTTGTATACTATTACTTACGTCTGAAAGTATTCAGTTTCTCTACCAAACCGTTATTAGTAAGGACTGTTGTTGTCACATTTAACTGCGGCATCAACAACTACTCCCTTACCCCTAGACAGGGTTCAAAAGACTCGCCTACACAATAGATCCCCAGCTGTCAGCTAGGCTTCAACCTCTGTCCCTTCGACGAAATCTTGCATCACTCTGCTTGTTTACAAGTATTTAAATGGAAGATGCTTCGACAAACTACAAGCCCATATACCTCCCTGACATAAAAACAGCTGATATACCCGACCAGCAGCAAACTCCCACCCTACACAGTAGAGATCCGTGGATGACAGAAATATTTCTACCAAATAACTGCTAGACTAAGAAATTCTACTCCTGGTTCCTGCCTTCCCGACTTTACCGATATGCAGAAGTTAAAGTGTCATGCAAATAGACATCTTGCTGCGCAACCTCCTACATACTATTTCTGCAATTATGTCCTTGATAGTAGCGCCCTACATCCATGTGACCCTTTGCTTTGTTTGTGGGGAAAATGCAATAAAAGGAAAATGACACTAACATAGACTATTTGCAATAATATACAATTTAAAAATCGAAATTACAGAGCGACTATTATCAACACGAAATGCATAAAGAAAAACAAATATTGTACAATAAAAAGCACGTAAGAGAAAAGAATAGATAATGATGTAATTGTTGTATTTGTAAAAGAGCCAACATAGAAAACGCCAGAGAAATGCTGCGTAATGGATATATGAAGAAAAAGCTTCAACTGCTAGCAGATGATATAGCTAATATAATGTACACCAACAAAATCAAATTCAATATAATGAACCCCGAAGAAAACGGGAACCAAACAAAAACCAACAATCTTATTTTCAGCCATTATCTGACAAAAACTCATACATATCGACAAAATTATGTTCGCGAAGTTTTTTTTTTATTCAGGATATACGTGAGTGCGATTAATAATAGACTGAGCACCTTCATATGGAAAACTTACGATTCCTGATATAAATTTGAGTTAGCAGAAACCTGCTGTTTGAACCTCTGATAATAATACTATCGTTAAAAGACAAGCTTATTAAAGAGCGTTTAACAGAAGCATAAAAAAAGAAAGCGACCAAAAAGTGGCATTACAACTAGAATTTATATGATGAATATTACTTTTTTTTAGCAAAGGCGAACGCAGTTTTACAACAGGAAATCCACGTGAAATCAGGCTCATTTGTAACGGTCATAAAAGTGGAACAGAACGTGATACTGATTAAAGATACATCGCCATTGCGGTTCATGACTTTTCAGAACATTGTTTTGAACAAAGAAAAACTGCCACAACACACACACACACACACACACACACACACACATATATATATATATATATATATATATATATATATATTAAATACAAAATATGCATTTCGAAATTATTGACATGGAAAAGTGATACTGATTGACTGCAGTTTATATTTTATACATAGTAAAATCGGTTTTACATATGTTTTTAAAACAGTATAGATATCCGACTAGATTTAATAACACACGCCTTAAACAAATTATTGTAAAATATACTCGTGTCCCTAATAAAACATTTCTTTTTCTTTTTTTTTTTCATTTTTTACTGATCGAAATTTCACTTTGTTTCTACAAATAAAAATATATTTTGCAAAGGTATCTTCCATATACTTTTTGCCTTTTTCTTTGTGTCGACCTAAAAAGAAATTGTCAGGGGAATTTGACCATGATGGCCAATAAAGGTTATCCCATTACAAAACAAGAAGGAAAAAAACGAAAGAATACCACGATAAACTATTATTTTTACACCTGGGAACGTAGATTGGGAGAGAAAGGAAGAGTCGGTTTTATGTTCACTAATAACAGTGGCTGCCAAATTAGTCCCTCTGTCGGTTTTCAAAGAACTCCATTAACAATATTGAAAGGGATAGTAGGGGTAAGGATATAGGTGCAGTTAGGACTTACTGCGTGTCAAAGAGCTTAAATAAAACACATCAACACATAGTGCTTTTTTTTACATAATCATCACCACTTATCAAGACCAAGAGGTCACTCGAGAATAAGGGTTAAATAGTGTACAGTAGAAATTTGACAATATAGTAATCGTTAGTAATAGAAATTCAGTAAGTTTTTTAATTTATATGGAACGGCTCATCAAAAACTTCTTTATGTTAGACTTGAAGGCACCCCATATTGTAGACAGCTGGAATGCAGGAAAATGGAAGACAATTCCATAGACGTGCTGTTCTAAGAAAGACGCATTGCTCATGGAATCTACGTTGAGGTTTAGGCACATATAGAGAGTGGGGGAAATTAGTGATAGTGTTTTCTGCTTGACGGGTTCTTCTTGTGACAGTTTAGCGAGAGGAGGGTAAGATTGGAGCTCAGCCGAGCACTTGACAAGGATATAACGATAAAGCAGAGACAAACTCGCAATATATTTTCTGTGAGAAAGAGGTTGCAGGGAAGAAAAAGGGTATCCCCTACGAGGCTTCGAAGTCTATTTTGAAGGTAGCATGCAATTATTATAAAAAACAAGGTTAGTCTTGGCAGGATAAGTCCTTTCTAGCAGATCCTGCCAAATGTGGCAACAGTACTCAATCCTAGGACCGTCCTGCCTCTTATATCGATAGAGATTTGCATCAGCAGTGAGATATCTACTGGATCGATAGAAGGATCCCATCATTTTTCTAGTGGCCTTGGCAACGGATGTAATGTATGTGTTCCATTTCGGATCAGGAGTAAAGGTCAAGCCCAGAAGCTGGTTCAAACATGATACCTCACCAAGACGAGAGACATGCATTTCAATTGTGGCCAGATTGGGATCAGAGCGTCGATTAAAGCTTGGTTTTAGAAGCGTTAAAAGTAACAAGCCACCTCTTTCCCCATTGTACCACTTGCTTAAGATCAGAGGAGAGAGAATCAGAAAGAAATTGGTCGTTTACCGTCTCAGATGTGCTACCATAGATAGTATTATCATCAGCATAAATGTCTACGAATGATGTTAAGGACGTGATTTGGAAGATCATTAATGTAGATCAGGAAAAGAGATGAGGAAGAGAGTTGGGCCCAGGATGAACCCCTGAAGGACTCCAGCATTAATACCGAGAGCTGCATATTTCTGTCCATCAACCACTTCTGTTATGAACCTTTCAGAGAGGAATACATAATATCATTTACATACACCCTCTTTTAAAAGAGGGTGTATGTAAATTATCTCCCTGGTGCTGTTAACTTAAATGTTCTCATTAAAAAAAAAACCCAGGCCTCTTGGTTCTGTAATCTAACAAAATAATCCAAATCTTCTGTGATGTAATGTATTTCTATAGGATATTTCTTGATTCCTTTTGACTTGTGAATTCTAACGCCTCACTGGAGTTAGTGTTATTTTTTTACAAAACCAATTCTAGGCCTTAAAATAGTTCTTTCTTCTCCGGTGAAGAGGTCGTAATTTCGTTTACTAATGATTTTTTAAACAGTCTTTTCTGACTAAACCTGTATCGTGTCCTTGACGAATTTCGATTGTAGAAAAAGAAACTACACCGCTGGTTTCTCTTGTTTAAACGTGCGGTTTTAACATATTTTCTCTTGACGCAGGATAGCGATCCAACTTCTCTTTCTCTTGTCAAAACCTGGAACAAAATGGTGCACACACCTCCTTTGACTAATCGAAGGTCACGCATTCAACACGTGATACAACAATCAGTAGCAGCACAAGTCACACCAAGAAAGGGGTGTAAAGATGGATGGAGAGAGAAGGAAAGACAGAAGTTTAATCATACAATTTCTACAGACTCCTAATTAAAAGAAAAAAAAGACAGATAAAAAGAAAACTTCATACAATTTAATTTAATTCGAAATAACAGAAATTTGCGTTCTTACTGGTTTCGACTGAGAGTCACTATTTATCTCATCTTCAACTACATGATGAGAATTATTAAAGAGTACTTAGAACGGATGGGAAATAGTGTGTTTCAATGGGTACAGATATTTGCTCGAACGTTCGTGGAATTCGTCACCTTTCTTTACCTGTACAGAACGAACTATTCTATCGCTTACATTACTCTTCCTAAGGATCAATAAGGTGTCGGTTTAGTATAAAATTGTATTAATATAACATCACCGATCCTTATATTTTTTTCAAAATGCGACTGATATAAGTCTTGAGACAATTCCCTTAAATTTAATAAGTACTCTTCGTACCAGAACAATAAAAAACATTTTCAACAAGGAATATCTACCCTTTAAACCTTCAATTAGATCAGTTCGATTAGGAAGACTTGGAGCAAAGGGTTCTTCATTAAGACTCCAAAAACACTGTGTTTCCAGGGAATGGACGAATGAACGGACTAGGGGTTATCACTTCCAAACTGAAATCACCAGCGCAACGGTAAGTCAAGGATCACTCATTAATTAATAATCTCTCTATGTGAGATAGTACCGTCATTAGTTGGAAATAATCAAACTTATTACGTCCTATAGCTTAAAAAAAACAATTCTTAACTGCCCTGACCAACCGTTCCCATACCACCCAAAACCAAGATGAATATACGCGAATAGCAAGTATCAAGGCCTTCCTTAAACTCATTAGGCATAAATACTTCTTTCACCAAGTCGCAAAAGGCGATGAAAGACAAGGCGTTATCTGAGTAAATGAAGAACAAACTGATTAAACAATCTCAAAAATGGCAATACTACAGAATGGATAGACATATAAGGTAATAATTCCAGATGAATTGATGATATTAAAACAAGTGAAGATTAAGATATGCATTTTCCTAATGTCTACAACCCACAAATTACCAGTAAAATATATATCCGTATGTAGAAAAGGTCTAACAATTTTGTCTATATTAAGGTCGGTGTGATACATTTGGGTATTTAAAAGACAAGGAATTATACTTTAACACAAGACACAACCAGTCAGAACAGCTTTAATTGCCTGTCTAGCTTTAGGTATCCCTAAGTCAGTTCTACGTAATTGCTATAACTTGCCGCAATACCCAAGTGTTTACAATTAATATGATAATCCATAATTATTAAACGCACAATATGACAGTATTTTGGTAACAAAATACGGTGCTTCACATCAAAAGAAAAGTAGTCAGTATTATCAATTTTACCACAACAACGTATTAAACCTTTTTTACCTAAAAACAAATTGGATTCCGACACCATCTGAGGTATCTCTTCTACATTAGTATGTTTACCTACAAATAGACTCTTGGCTAAACTAATAAAGTATAACTTAGACTTGACAACATCATTATCATTTTAGTCTCTTCTCAACTTTACAATAAACTGAAACACTACCGTCAATATTCTTACTAATTTATTTAGAGAAGAGAACTTATGCAAATTTATTATAAGAGTATTTCTTAATGCTTCTCCACTACTCGCGTGGGTAGTGATTAATTCTTGACATTTTTCACTGATACATTTAAAATTATAATTAGGTCAGTCCAAACCCCTTGCATGTAACCAAGATGGACCTTTCAGCCAGACACCCCTCTCTTTAATAAAGTTTGCCGTAGAGATACCTCTTGCCGGATTTTCGACCGTTCTTACATATCTAAACTTCATGTAGATCATTCATCATTGCCTTATGTCTTTGAATTAACAAAAAAAGTTTTTACTTCAAACGATATTTTTTATTATAATTCTACATTATTTAATTCAGCATTTTTATATGTATATATATATATATATATATATATATATATATATATAGTGTTATACACGTTCTCTGAGAGCGAGGGGTATTCCAATTATAGAAACTCTCGATAGGTGTTGTTAATCTAGAGCTATCTATAGCAAAGTTGAAGGATTAATAGTTATTAAAATGTCACGTTTACATAGAGGTGATTCCTGGTACATTGAGATTTTGTATTAACAGATTGAGACAAAAACCATGATAATACCACCTGTGCATCGACGACGATTATAATTTCATAAACTTCACAGGAAACATTTTAATCAATAATGAGACATGTCCAATGCCTAAATAAACCGCAACAGTTCTAGGGTAGTAGAGTCCTTTTGGCAGATTGAGCGACTCTGGCTTATGCACAGAACAACTTAACTTCCCCATGTTGGTATACATACTCTACAATACCATAAGTTTGATTAGACCTATAACAGAATATTACTAAAATAGCAGAAGAATCAGGATATACTGCACATCTATCAAAACTGATATCTTCCATAGCTCTAGGATCTACATAAAATTTATTCCAGGAGGGCATACTATCACACGGTATCTGCTGGTCCCAGGCAACATCTAATTTCCACAACTGTCTCATACTATTTTTACTTTGGTAGTAATGGGTAACATAAGACTCAGGGGATAAAAGTAGGAGAAATTTACTGAAAACATGTATCTTTTGGTAGACACTGTTAATCAGCTTAATTGCATTTAACACAGGATCATATAAATAGCCTAAAACTTTTTCATAAGACATAGCCAGGAGAAGAATTATTATGATCCGGCTTGATACGACGTGATACTAATTCACTTTGATTACAGCAGGTTTTCAGCTCGAATCCACCCTTTAACATAGTAGTTGTAGCTTCAACATGTAGTTGTAGTAATTCAGAAGCCGATTGGTGAGTTTTGACTAGCTTGCTAACATAAAAATTGTGCAACGGCATTTTCTTACAGGGACCAGGGGCATGTTTTGCTACGTGATACTTCACGATATAACTCCAAATAAATGGACTCGACACGAATCCGGAAATGAGCGATTTATATCTAACACACATGAGCTTATCTTTCAATTTCAGGAAAAAGCAACATCTATTTTTATTAAATTCATTCTTCAGCTTCCAAATGTCAGCTAAGAGGACACAACGGTTTTTTTTAAATTTGAACAAGATCTCTAACATATCAGTATAGAGATTCACAACTGAATTTGCACTCTGATTCAGGGATGGCTGTCCTCCCGTTCTCAGCTAGCAATTGAAGGCAGGCCTCATTTTATTCGCGTTTTGTAACTTGTTTTAAATACTGGACGATTAGCAATCCATGTATATTTGCCAAAGTTTACCGGGGATACATTGATTCTCTCTATAATACCTTCGTTTTCTTTTTCTAAGAACTCTTGTCAGTAATCCGTACACAATACTGTCTGATAACTTGTACACAACTCTATAGAAAACAGCTGAGGACAACTGATAATTAGAAGAAACAACGCTAAGTTTGTCAAAAGTCTTATACAAACTAATGCAATAACAGCTATTCAAGTATTCAATAGAAGAACGAAATGTATCGATTTTTGCCTTATCGTAATCGCTGATTTCTTCGAAGATTATACCTAAGGTTTCCAAGCTAAACACCTTATCGACGTTTCTTTCTATCGTAGCTTCGTCAAAACAGTTTCAAGGATCAACATTATCGGACTTCGCATTCATGACAAAGTAGACGTGCGTGATGTCGCAGGAAGAAGATTCTCCCACAATACGGCTATAATTCAACTCCGATTGTTCTTTGCACTGACCGACAGGGTCTAAAATTATCAATCTCCCCAAACAAGAGTATTCCTTGAAATAACTCAAACGAAAGTCCGTACCTAAATTTAATTATCTGCATGAGTCCCATATATTTTATAATATCAATGTCCACCAGACCATGCACAAGAAGAACGTTATCTTTGATACCAGAAAAAGCCTGTGGTCAACTTTATATTGTAATTTTCCAAGTCAGCGGCCATTTTATGTCCTTCAATCTGAAAGGATATATCCAGATGCTCGCCTATCAAATAAGGCAATGATCTTGACTTATCTGGAAAATTGACGTTGAGATTTTTATCCTTTAAGTTTTTTTTTTCTAAATCTCCGATTTTTCAAGGGGAGTCTCTTATCAAAAACTCTCATGCAATAATCCCTTACATAAGTAAAACTTTTCACTGCCTGTATTTAACAGGCAGGTAAATCTAACGTTTTGCCATATAGATTTACTGAAATATTAATCACAAGTAATAGAGACGAACCGCTAGTCAACCAGCTTGCATTAGAAGAAATGATAGGTTAAATCGATCCAGGACACATAACACTTAGATGCCTAGGCCCATTACATGACCAGCACAACTTAGATTCCTTTTCCGTAAAAAGACAGACATTATCCATGTGTAGAGTACTAGTACACCTAGAACAAATCTTCAATTCTCTACACCTCCTTAAATTGTCGGTATAAGTATGATAAGATTTGCACGTGCGAGTCCTGAGATTATTGGATCGATAGAAACAACATATACATTTAATTTTAGACGCACTAACGTGAAAATTTTCTAAAGTAGATGCCCTCTTATTTTGTAAGGGAATATTAAATTTAGCATAGGATTTTCCCCTAGAACAATCAACCAACTTACGATTTATGGAGTCGTTCCTTGAAAACTCCACAGTTCTAAGGATATCTATTATCAAAAAACTTGAAAACTCCACAGTTCTAAGGATAACTATTATCAAAAATGTGTATATGGGTGGGATTGTTAGTATCCAATTTATGAATCATATCAGATTCAAACCAAGCAGGGAGCTTGTTAAATATGATAAAACTCAAGATTTCCTTGTGAGCCACCCACTTGAAAATTCATTTGGAAAGAATTTTTCAATTCATACACGTGGGTTTTCACATCATTCAAGTGTTTCTTCACTGTAGCACTGTCATACAGACAGTCCACGTCTAACCAGGAAGAGAATATAGACTCTCCTACACAGTTTTCATCTATAAATTCTTTGCATAGTAGATCAATATACACAGAATAATTTTCATCAGAAACAGATCAATGTTTCATAAGTTGGAACGCGTACCCGGATTAATGGTTCTTAAAACAACCAACTTCAAGGCATCGTTGTATGAATTAGATACACAATTAAAGAACACCCGATGGAAGTTCAAGAAGTCTAACGTTTTCGATTCTGGGTGCTTATAAAATTTAGGACATTCTATTTTCGTGGTTAAATTAATCCCTTTGTCCTTTTTCAAAGACATAAGGCTGGCGTCACTATTCAACCAAATAGGATAAAGTCCTGGTAATTTTTTAAAGTCTCTATTTTAAATACCGAGCTCTCCTTATTGAAAGCGTCCACTATCTCACCCTCGATATTTTGTCCCAAGTAAGCATCGACCAACTACTCTTCAATAAGGTCCAGACACGCTAATTGTTCATTAACTAGGGTCTGATGCAATGAGTACTATGATTCATCTATTTTCTTTGAGTCTTCTAAAGACACAAATATCAATAATATTCTCTCCCGGTATACTTCATTTTCTTCAACAAGAAATCTACTGAAGCCATGTAAGCCCACTAAATCTTAACAGAACAATAACCAAACGATAGAATAGCGATTTGTTCAGGAAGAAAGCCAAGAAAGAGTCGTCCCTTTTAAAACGATTAGGTAGCTATTTAAAAGTCTGCCAAGACTTCACGAGATAAGATGGCGACTCAAGAGGGCAGATAGGTAACCTAAAGTAGAGGGGCAAAACAGCAACAATAAGGTGGACATAATATAGGTGCAATTTAAATATATGCGTGCAATAATAAATAGAGAAATATTTAAGGTGACAACTCATAACTTTTTTGTCGAAAATAGCTTTACGCAAATCTTAGTTAAGTACAGCGGCAAAAGACCATTAAAGGTACGAATACTTTTAATTCATGACGACATGTAGTATCATTTAAATAATTTGGCAGAGTAACGGGAATTTTATCATGACATCCAATGAAGGTGGTCCTATTGCACAACAAAAACGAAAAAAAATAATACGACGTTAAACAAGTTTTTTAATACATTGGAAACTAAATAGGGAAAGATCTGTATAGTCAGTTTTATGTTCACCAATAACAGTGTCTTCCAAATTAGTCCCTTTGGCGGTTCTAAAAGAACTCCATTAACAATATCGTAAGGGATAGTAGGGGTAAGAATATAGGTGTAGTCAGGACTTACTGCGTGTCAAAGAACTTAACTAAAACACGTCAACACTTAATCCTTTTTAAAGAGCGTATATGTAAACGACCTCCATTGCGACAATAACTTAAATGTCTCATTTGAGAAAATTCCAAGCCTATTGCTTCTGTAATCAAAGAAAATAATCAAACTCTTCTGTGGTGTGATGTATTTCTATAGAATATTTCTTGATTTCTTTTGACTTGTGAATTCGAACGCCTCACTGGAGTTAGTGTTCTTTTTTACAAAACCAATACTAGGCCTTAAATAGTTCTTTCTTACTTCGGTGAAGAGGTCGTTGTAATTTCGTTTACAACTCTGATTTTTTTTTTTTAAACAGCATTTTATTTGTCGTCTTCGTTGACGGATCTTGATTGTAGAAAAAGAAACCAAACGGCTGGCTTTTTTTGTTTTAACTTGCGATTTTAACGTCTTTTCTCATGACGCAGGATAGCAAGCCGGTTTCTATTTCTCTTGTTCAAAGTTGTAACAAAATGGCGCACGCATCTTCTTTGACCATTCGAAAAACACACATTCAACACGTTATATAATAGCAGTTGCAGCACAAGATACAACATGAAAGGAGCGGGCGTAAAGAAGGGGAGGGATAGAGAAGGAAAGACAGAAGGTGGAAAATAAAAATTCTGCAATCGCACATACATTCTTAGGCAAAAAGTGGGCGCCTACCCACACACATCACTTTATCGTATTTCCGAGTATTGTTTGGACAAATAATGGGGATACATTTAAACCTTATATATTTTATACTGTTTAAGTTTTATTTAACACTTCAAATTTAAAACATGCATATAAACAACATAACCACATGGAAACATCACAGGAAAATACAAAAGTGTCGTCAATTCTTTATTGGTTTTCTGACATATGTAGTAATACGTTATCATAAATATTGTATATGCATCATTCGTTTTTTTATATTTCTAAAATTATATATATATATATCTATATATCTATAAAAACAGAGATGTGTGTGCCACAGACGATTTCTGATTGGTTAATCCAATAATCACATCTCCTAAAAAAGTATAGTTCTTACGCTCTTAACTTTACCATAAAATATTTTGGTCTTATTTATTGTCCATCTTGGAAGGGTTTAATTTTTTTCTAACTTGCGATTTACAACTTAAAAAATTACGAAACTAACTTACAATCTAACAATCGAACCTCCGACACCACGGCCGCCATTATGAAACTAAACTAAAAAAAAAAAATACGCGCGTTCACTCGTTTTTTTGTACATTTTTTTTTGGGGGGGGGGGCTAATTTAGCATAATAGTGTCCATTTAATAGTATTATCTTGAAAAAATAAAAAAATAAGGAAAATTACCAAAAAAACAAACAAGAACAACAAAAGTGTGCCGTATTTTTAAAAGTTTTAATGCGTTATTTTTATTTGCTTTTTTTATTTCATCGGTGAAGAAAATGGCCAAACAGAAATTTTGAAGGCCAAATTTCGCGAATTTGGCCTTTTTTTAAGCAGTTTGGCCTTCAAAATTTCTGTTTGGCCATTTTCTTCACCGATGAAATAAAAAAAGCAAATAAAAAAAACGCAATAAAACTTTTAAAAATACGGCACACTTTTGTTGTTCTTGTTTGTTTTTTTTGGTAATTTTCCTTATTTTTTTTATTTTTACAAGAAAATACTATTAAATGGACACTATTATGCCAAATTAGCCCCCCCCCCCCAAAAAAAAATGCACAAAAATTCGAGATTTATGGTTTTGACGAGATAATTTAGCGAATTGTCCGGACTATTGCGAGATAACCATCCATTAGTTTTTCCTGAAATTTTGCCACAAATTGTATTTCATTACATAGATGTGCATAATAACAACATTTTTTTGCCGAAAATTCCCGTTGCGTCTCCAGATTTCATCGGTGAAGAAAAAGGCCAAACAGAAATTTTGAAGGCCAAACTGCTTTAAAAAAGGGCCAAATTCGCGATTTGGGAAAATCGATGTGATAGGTTTTCGACAGAAATTTGGCGATTAAGTGGTCAATATTCAACGATTTGACCTTTGAGAACTCTACCAAACTCCTCCTACAATTCTGGGTCTAAACAGTAAACACTTGATATTTTAGATATAGATTCCTTGGACATGGATCTAACTTATTAACTTTACTTGATCCCTAAACAATAAATGTTAAGAGGTCATAATAGGGGTCAAAGTTTTAAAAAATTGACCGTTTTTTTTTTTCTCAGCATTAACCTCAAAACACCTGGGCAACGCCGGGCACCGATTGCTAGTATATCTATAAAAACAGAGATGTGTGTGCCACAGACGATTTCTGATTGGTTAATCCAATAATCACATCTCCTAAAAAACTATGGTTCGTAGGCTTTTAACGATACCATAAAATATTATGGCTTTATTTATTGTCCATCTTGGAAGGGTTTAATTTTTTCCTAACTTGCCATTTACAAATTAGAAAAATACGAAACTAACTTACAATCTAAAAATCGAACCTCCGACTCAACGTCCGCCATTCAGAAAGCAAACGCTGGACAGATTATTAGTACTACTACTACTACAAACAATACAGCACGAAAACACGCGCACACACGCACACACACTCACGTCCACTACCGTCCTTGGCTACGTCACGTTGTTATGGCAACACGATAAATACACAGTAAATTTTATTTTCTTCATTTCTACGCAAATATTACGCAAATGTAAATCATATAGAATATCTGTATGAATATAATTACACGTAATAGTTAAATAAAGATGATCATCGTATAAGAGAACCGAAAAAAAAAACTAATAGGGAATTTGTATAAAGTTGTATTTTCTTTTTAAATAAATAGAAAAAAGGGGTGTTGATAAGACTATCGATACTTATACAGTTTAGTGACGACATTAAAAAATGGAAATATTGAAACAAACATTTTATTGTACGTAACTGTTATAGACTGAAGTTCTCCGAGAAAAAATTTCACTTCATTTGATCAAGTAGTTTGTTCTTACAGCGAAAAACAATTATTTATCACGACGACGTCAACGTGGCCATTTTGGAAATGTACCTAGCAGAATACCTCCATTTTATGCCAAATTTCGCAATCTAGCCTTTTTTTTCTCGCCATATTGAGATGCGCACAACACATCTGCAATTTTTTTACGTTTTTTTTTTTTTAAATCTGGAATTTTTTTGCGTATTTTTTTTTTTTTAAATAAGAATACTATTGAATATGCAAAGAAATTGAAGAATGCAAAGCATTGAAGAATTTTTATACGAGATTATTTTCGAAACATGCCTAGTTGGACACGCATGGATAACTTCGAAACTTCGTTTATTTACTTCTGTTACAAATTAAAAAAAACAAAAAACACTCCAAACATGGCATCTGTCTTCGCAAAAAAAAAAAAAAAAATCTCATTCTGGTGGGGGGGGAAGGGCTAGATTGGCCTAAAATGGAGGTATTCTGCTATGTGCGGCAGTTACCTGCCCTTGGGGAATTCCTGGGCCTGCAATAACATTTCCAAAATGGCCACGTTGACGTAGCGTGATAAATCATTGTTTTTCGCTGTAAAAAAAAAACTACTTGATCAAATGAAGTGAAATTTTTTTTCGGAGAACTTCAGTCTATAACAGTTACGTACAATAAAATTTTTTTTCAATATTTCCATTTTTTAATGTCGTCACTAAACTGTATAAGTACCAGACTATCAATACACACAAAAAAATATAGATTTATTTTTGGGTAAAGTTCCCCCGGGTTTTCCTTTCACTTCAGTAAATAATGGTCTTTTGTTATATATATATGGCGTACTATTATCCTTATATATATGATGTTTATGTTTATATATATGTATAGGTGATAGTGTCTGTGTGTGTCTGTGTGCATTTCCCTACGCTAAAACTCTGTCAATTTTAAGCCTACAGATTCGAAATTTGATATACAGGGTACTGAGATTTGGGTAAATCGATGTGATAGGTTTTCGACAGAAATTTGGCGATTAAGTGGTCAATATTCAACAATTAGACCTTTGAGAACTCTACCAAACTCCTCCTACAATTTTGGGTCTAAACACATGATATTTTATATATAGATTCCTTGGACATGGATCTAACTTATTAACTTTACTTGATCCCTAAACAATAAATGTTAAGAGGTCATAATAGGGGTCGAAATTTAAAAAAAATTGACCGTTTTTTTTTCCTCAGCATACACTTCAAAACACCTGGGCAACGCCGGGCACCGATTGCTAGTATATATATATATATATATATGTATATATATATATATTATGAAGGAATATCACAAATGGTATTGCATAACCATTGCTACAAATTGATAAATATTTATGACATTGTTAAACTGTATAAAATATGTTGCTGTCGAGAGATCGGCGATTTTATTAAAGAGCGTACATTACGGGACTATTAAATAGTGTAGACATAATACATTAAAAAAAATTAAACGGGCCTATCTATCATCAGGGCAACATAGTAAATCTTCTGTATTCATACTTACACGTACATAAAACACATTGGCAAGGTTGCGGCAAAAATGGAGGAATCATTATAAATCTCAATACCGATATTGTTCTCTACTTGTATAATTTCAGGTTGGCCTTAGAATGAAGGAGGGTTGCTATCTCTCGGCAAGCGTTGCTGGAAACATATCCTGCTTTGACAAAGTTCAGAAAAGACTTCCTTGCCTAATAAGGATGCATTTTCTCTTCCCTGCAAACTCTTTATCAAAGAAGAAGACGTTTGGAGCCACTCTCCACGATACTGTTATTCTCATCACAAGTTTTACTCCAACTTGTAATCTATTGCCTCCGTGCCACACTTTCAAGAAATGCAGTCGTCTAGCTGGAACTACTATAAATAATCTCCCTCAAATGTTATATGTGCCTATCCCGGAACTTTGGCTCCATAATCAAATTTCTGTCTAAGACATGCATGCCTCTAGAATACCTTTCAAGCTGACTACAATATAGTTGCCATTAATTCAAACGTGAATAAGTTTCTGATGAACCGTTCCCTGAATTAATCATATTTAAAAATTCTCCACTGCTAACGATTATCACGATATTGTGAAATAGACTCCCGTACACTCATTAACCTTTATCTTGGAGTGGCCTCCAGGATTAATATGTAGTAAGTTTTTGTAAAAAATCTTACTCATCAGCACATTAATTTCTGTATATCTTTGTTTATAGGCCATAATTGGCAGTAGTCTTTTGTATCTAACAGAAATATTCTTTGTTTGAGGAAGTAAACCAAAACACGTTACTTAAATGATTAAAATGCTACCCCAATATCTTTATATATTGACACAGCTCTTATTCAAGCCACTTAATGATCTTTATGAACATGAATTAATGAATAACATCAAGAGTAGTTGCTGCTAAATTGCTAAGTGATTTGAATTCTGAAAGTATATGTTAAATATTTTAATCAAATGATTACTAAAATATAAACAATTGACACACTATACTTATAGTTACGAAATATTCGTGACTTTGAATTAAGAGAATATGCGTGTCATTGAACTGTCAAAGCCAGTAGACAAGGTTGACCAATTTGAGGACCCAGCTCATCTACCTAAATCCTATCAGAGACAACACATTTTAGATTTCTCTCAACACCTGGAGTATTATTAACTAGCGGGGGTACCCGGCGTTGCCCGAGTGTTTGTTTCCGGGACGGGGGGGGAGTTTTAAAAAATGTTATGGTAGGTAAGTAGGAAGGATCAAACCCGGAGTCATGAGTAAAAGTAGGAAAATAAAGTGTGAAAAAAAACAAAAAAACATCTGCAACGTTAACAGTTCGGCCACCAAGAAAAGTCCATTCCAGTTTTTTAGGAAAAAAACAAACAAAAAAAACGACTACGGTAGGTCGGCGCGAACGTGAAAATATAATGTGAATTGTCCAGCACGCTAACCACTACGCCACAGAGCACTGCAGCTTAGTTTTGTCATTTTAAATAACTTCACATGAAAGAACTACGAAGCCAAACCGGTGTTCTCTTCTCAACTGTTCCTTGTGAACGATCCCCAAACGGTGTAAAGTGGTGGCAGGGGGAGGAGGAATTTATTAGAGAGAAAATATTTTACCACTTCCATTGATCTTAACCGATTTTGGCCGTGACTTCTCAGCAGAAAAAGTATAGAAATCTAAGATTATCGAGGAATTTGAGAAATAATAAGCCTATAACACACCTCAGATATTGTTCTGCCGTTTGTGCATATTATATTTGCATGAAATATCTTGATTTTTAATCCTATTAAGGTCAAAATCCGACGGGAAAAAATGAGTTCATTTTATTTATATAGAAGATAAACGAAAACGCTTCTGTATTAAATATATTCGTAATACATATTATTGAAGTTAATGCATTCAGAGACGTTTATAATATAGACTATTCTAAATACTCTATGATAAAAAAACTTACATCACATTAAGAAACATGGTAATAAAAATACACATTAAAATAGAGCATTTATCTTAAACTGTTAGGTAAACCGTTAATAAGTGGGAAATATGTCGCCACCAAAAATTATGAATTAATGTATAAATGTAGAAAGCATATATATATATATATATATATATATATATATATATATATTATATATATATCAGTAAATATATATATATAAATATATAATAAATATGTATGATATATATAGATACATATATAAATATATATATATATAATATATGTGTATATATAAATATATTTTTACATAGACATAACAACTCATCAAGGCCCAGAGACGACTCGAGGATAAGTGTTAAGAGTGCACAGTAGTCAATTGGGTAATATAGTAATCGTTAGTAATGGAAATTCGGTAAATTTGTTAACTTAAGTGGAACGACTCATCAAAAACTTGTTTACGTTGGACTTGAAGACACCCACATTGTAGTCAACTAGAAAGCCGGAAAACGGAAGGCAATTCGACAGGCGTGCCATTCTAAGAAAGGAGCGTTATTCATGAAATCTACGTTTAGGTGTAGACACAGGTAAATAGTTGGGGAAAATATTGATAGTGTTTTCTGCTCGACGAGTGGTTCTTGTGACATTTTGGCGAAGGGGAACCAAAAACGTTAACTCAGTCGAACATAATGATAAAACAGAGACAAACTCGCAACTTCTCTTTTGTGAAATAGAGGTTGCAGAGAAAAGAAAAGAGAATTGCATAAGTACTGAGATGTTTACTGGCTCGATAGAATGGTACCCCCATTTTCCCAGCGGCCTTGGCATCATATTGATGTACGTGTTCCATTTAAGATCAGGAGTAAAGATCAACCCCAGAAGCCTGTCGCACCTCGAAGCCTCCCCAAGACGCGAACCATTCATTTTAGTTGATGGCAGATGGAGATCAGAACCTTGATGATGTAAAGATAGAAGCTTGATTTTTAGATGCATTAAAAGTAACAGCCGCTCTTTCCCCCATTGTACCACTTGCTCAAGATCAAAGGAGAGAGAATCGGAGAGAACTTCGTCGCTTACGGTCTTAGATGTGCTACCATAGATGGTAGTGTCATCAGCCTAAATGTGTACGAATGATGTAAGAATGTAAGCACTTATTAAAAGTATTTAATTGTTGAATCTTTTGTATTTTGGCCACTTTTATTAGTTTAAAATCGCTGATAGCCCACAAAACTATTGATCGAAAGACAGAATTAAAAAGAATGGTACTTATGTAGAATATGATTTCCCCTCCCCCCCCCGGATCCACCGAGCATGTTAATATGTTGAAACACTAAATTAACATTTGTTTATTATTTTTGCATAATTAATTAATTAATACATTATTGATGGTAGTAATTTTCTGTTTATTTTTTAAACATCTGTTGACAAAGTAATAATTTGTACATTCTCTTGAAAAAAAAAATCAAAATTTCTCCAATTAAACCTAATTATAAAAAGTGATCATATACGGCATAAATCTGTTCATTTTATAATAAAAATTCCGTTTTCAAAAAGAAATGGGTACTGCCAACTTTGTTTACACAGCACTGATAGTTCATTAAAAAAAACAACTTTCACCTAAAAATCTATGGCAAACTAATTAATGTTTTTTGGGGAAAAATAACTTTCATTGATAAAATAATTTACTAAATATGATTCAAGTAAATAACAATATAAAATGCAATTTTTCATGAGAGTATGTGTTCCATTTAAACAAACTGAGCCACAGAAAGGGGTGGCGAGGAACAGTTATGAATATATATATATATATATATATATATATATATATATATATATATATATATATATAAATACGATATATATATATATACAATGTATATATATACAAACAATATATATACAATATATATATATACAATTAATTTACTATATATACACAAACAATATATATATATATATACAGAATATATATATATAAAATCTATATACAATATATTCACACAATATATATATATATATATATATACAATCTATATACAATATATTTATAAAATATATATACACAATATATATACACAACATATATATTCAATATATATACATATATACATATATACACAACATATATATATATATATACAATATATATAAAAATATATATAACTTATATATAATATATATATGTATACAATAAATATATATTATATATGTACAATATACATATACAATATATATACAATATAGAGACAATATATAGGCAATATGCATATATAGAAATATATATACAATATATATACAATATATATACAATATAAATGGAATATATATCATACATCTATATGTATATACAATATATACCATATATATACCATACATATCATATGAATACAATATATATACTATATATATATACAATATATATACATAATATATATACAATATATATATATAAAGTAAGAATATGCATATATATACAATATATACATGTATTTATATATGTGCATACAATATATACATATACAATATATATAAATATATATACCTACAATATATATATATTTACATGCAATATATATATATATCCAATATATTTACATACATAATATATATATATAAAATGTATATATTTACATACAGTATATATATATACACATAGCATGTATATGTTTACACACAGTGCATATACAATATATATATATATATACATACACAACATATATATACACTATATATATATACATATTTATATGCAATATATATACAATATATAAAATATATATATATATATATATACATGTTCATATACAATATATATACAATATATATAATACATATATATGTATACATATATCTAATATATATTTGTATAAGATATATATAATATATGTATATTTATATACAATATATATATATATATAATTGTTTATAATTGATTTACATATAATTTTGTGTACAATGTATTTTTGTATGTAATATATAGTTATAAACTATGTATATGTGTATACAATATATATGTATATATATAACAGGTGTATATATATATTTTAGATAATATATACATTAAAATCAATATATATATATTGTATTGCTTATATGCACGTTTATATATAAGATATATATATATATATATTTATACACATTACATACGTATATATATAATATATATTTACATTTATATAGATAATATACATACATATATATATATATATTTACAAACATATATATTAATTTATATGATATATAAATATACTTATATATAATGTGTATATTTGTATATATATGTTTATATATGATATATAAATTTGTATTTATTATATATTTTTGGACGTATTATATATATATATATATATATATTTATATATAATATATATATATTTATATACTACATAAATATATATATTTATGTATAATATATAAATATTTTAACATACAATATATATACATGTATATATTATATGTGCATTTGTGTATAATGCAAGTATATAAAATATATATTTTATATATAATATATGAATATATTGTTAAATATATATATACATATTTACACATAATGCCTATATATATTAATGTTTAATATGTATATATAATATGTTTTATAATATATATATATATATATTATATGCTATACATATATATAGATTCATATATTATATATATATAAATACATAATATAATATATATATATAGATATTTTATATAATAACATAATATATCATATTCATATATATTTTAATACATATGAAATGAAATATATAATATATAATATATGGTTGTAATATATATATATATATAATATATATACTTTTTATAATATAATTATTATAATATACACTATATATAATATATACATATATAATATACTGTATATTATATGTATATATATATAATATATGTTTATGATATGTATAATACATTTTATATATTTGTACACAATATAATTTTTAATATACCTTATATATTTCATACATAATATGTAATATACAATATATATATTTATAAAATATATATATATATATATGTATACCAATATATACCATACATAGTATACATATATCTAATACATATTATCTTAAATATATAGAATATATAATTCACATATAAAATATATAGAATATATATATATAATACTTATAATATACATGTATATATAATTCAAAGATATGTAATATAAGAACTGTTATATAATATAGGTATATATTTAATATATATATATATATATATATATATATGTAAATTATAAAATATATAATATACACACTATATTATATATAATATATATAATATATGTATAATATACATGATATATAAGGTACATATATATTACATACATATATATTAACTATATATTATTTATATACTATATATAAGATATATAATATATATATATATACATTACATATATACATAATATCTATGATATATATATATATATTTGTTATATATAGAATATATATATATATAATAGATACATTGTATTCATATTTTATATTACATATAAATACATACACATATATATAATATAGATATATATATAATATACATATATATAATATATACATATATACACATAGATATATACAGATATATATAATATATACATATATACATATATAAATACACATATATACATATATACATATATATATATACACACATATATATATATATACATATATTATATAGTTATATGCAGATATATTTAATATACACACATATATATATAATGCATATATACATATATACATATATATATATATATATATATACATATATACATATATACACACACATATATATATATATATATATATATATACATATATATCCAGTAAATCTAATTAGTACGATTTTACTAATCAAAGAATAGCCCACACCAAATAAAAATGCACTTGTTTTTTCTGATCCCTCCCCAATAAAAAGCGCAATACAATCATGTAGCGTACTGGAGCTGAGGATAAGTTATAATAAGAAGAGCAAAGGTGTAAATTGATTTAAACAATTGTTCTTATTATTCGGCAGGATTTTCCATATTATGGTGCTTACTCAGCACATTGTCAAAGAATCCTCTGTCTTCTCATCATGGGAAAACTTTGTTCGCGAAATAAACAGAAAGTCACGTTAAAATTTCAACATTTCTATGTATTTTCAGATAGCTTCGTAGGTAAAAACTTAAAACTTTATGATTTGTAGTCACAATAATTAAAAAAAAAACATACGATGTAAATGTCTAAAACGGTTAATGGAGACATTTTATTCAGAGTTCAATGTTTTAAAAAAAGACTAACCGTTTAAAACAAGTCCGGTATTTCAAGGTTAAAATTTTCAGCTGAATTAACC
The DNA here is from genome assembly GCF_053919585.1 of Euprymna scolopes. Classification (NCBI taxonomy): domain Eukaryota; kingdom Metazoa; phylum Mollusca; class Cephalopoda; order Sepiida; family Sepiolidae; genus Euprymna; species Euprymna scolopes. The sequence goes on from NC_136485.1 coordinate 112,561,584, forward strand.
GACCTGTGTTTGCCCCAATATTTAAAAAATGAAAAGCAAAGCATTAGAATCTTAGTGTTTGAGGGTTTTGCAGAAGGTAAAAAACTGCATTTATTTTGCTCGATCGACACTGAGACTTATTAGTCAAAAGAAACAAAAACAGGAAAAGAAAAAGAGAAGGGAAACGCACGGGTTAAAGAGCACTCAATTTTGGTGTATTCTGCAGAATAATGTCACTATTTTTTAAATTTTACTTGATTACACTGTTCTTATATATATATATATATATATATATATATATATATATATATATATATAATCGAAAAGCCCCATAAAATTCTATCCACTATCCCGAGCAAGGCAAGACTTATAGCATAAAAAATAAATGCAGACCTCCAGATTAAAATAAAGAACTGGAAAGAATATGATATAATGATGTTGTTATCTGTGTTAAAATGGATATTAAAAAAGTATACTGGAAAAATGTGTAAAAATATTCAGAGAAAATCAGGGAGAGAAAAAATTAAATTGCTTCGGCTATTAAAATATATCGAATCGGTATAAAAGGAAGATTCCCTTTCCTTGCTTAAATAATAGATAAACTGCTTTATCTGAATTTTTAACCAACATAATATTTTTTAAAGATTATCGAAAAAGCCGGACGGAAGATAAACTATATTTGAAAGTTGAAATGATTGGGAAACGCACCCAAGGGGAAATTGCAAATCAAGAAGACAATAAAATCCATTCAGAAATAATAAAAAATGAGATTTTGTATACATATACATATTTTAAACTACGCAGAACTATCTTGCTTGGCATAATGATTACTAACTACAGAGAACCAACACATATTTGTATTGTGACCTAATCGTTAAAGAAATTTATAGTAAGAAGGTATCTACAATTAATGTAATATATAAATCAGTTTTTTTCCGCAAACTATGATTTTTTTCAGCAATATTTAAGTTCTAATCGCGTTTTAGGTATTATACTTCATTGAAAATATATATGTATCATTTCTTGATTTAAGGCATTATTAATGAGTCTTAGCACATTGCGACGTTAAAATATAATGGGCGAATAATATTATCTTACTCCACTGTATTAAAATTGAATTTACACCGATTAGCACCTAAACACTAATATATTATATACTTTATACAAAATAATATTTTCAATGTTCAAGATATATATTTTTAAATATTGTCTTAATATGTCAAATATGCATAATATAAATACTATAAACATTAGGATTTAATAATTATATAAATGCAATAATACTTCTAATAAAAACGGAAAATACAGGACAGTGTCCTGAATACCTTATGCAAGGAAATATCGGTATTTTTAGCGATATAAAAAATGATGATTGTACACATCGATTAAATGTCGACCATATCCCTGATGAAGCGAGATACAAAAATGCACAGGAAACAGAGGATATGGTTATTGATGAAATAAAAATATACTTTAAAAGTGCCAATATTGCCGATGAATTTGATTTTGATTACGAGAAGGTTAGACTTAGAAATATCGACCAATTTACCCACAGGAATGTTGGAAGGTTAAGGAGAGCAGAGTATAAAATTGTTGCTGTCCAATGTTTCCAGATTCCAAAGAAACTCGAACTAAAGTATCGACATGTTTGCTATGATTCCGAAAACGTAGAACTCTGTTAAAATATTTTAACGATATTATTTGGAATTTTTTAGAATATGACTTAACATTTCTTATATTTATAAGATTACTGGCATGAGGATCCGGCATTGCCCGTGATTGAATGCGTTTAAGGAATATTTCGACTGATGAAATCGCATATTTTTCCATCAAATCGATCAATTGCCTACTCTAATTAAGAGCATACTGCTGTGCACCGAGAGGGAACTAAACATCGCTATCGCAGTGAACGTATTTGGAATGCCTTGTATTTTATATTGCATTGTAGAGAACATATTGCTGATTTTATAAAAGTATTTCATATAATGGCTATAACTAAAGTTAAAATTCAAACGTCATGCAAACGTCATGTTTCACTCGTGCTCTGAACAGAACTATTAATTTTGAACGTTGCCTTGTCATATCAAATTACTTATTGTTGATTTTCCCATCATGAGGTTTTATATTTGTTCCGTTATAATGATTTCAATTTAAGTTTAAAACGCAAAAATTTCGTATCATGTTTAAATTGTTCTTCAATAGAAACATTAATTTTGAAAGCGCCTTTGTAAAATCAGAGAAGTAATTGTTGAGTTTATATGTCACGCCAGCTGTTCTTCTGTGGTAATAACACTTCTCAAATGAAATGAGATGGTTATCTTTGCAATATTTACAGATTGCTGTTTTGGATAATTGATTATCTATACTTATTCAAGACATTCTGATAAAAAAATTAACTGATATCACCGTCAGGAACCTAATATTTTTTTTTTGAAATGTCAAAATACCCATTCCAGCTGTTAAGTCAAGAGAGAACGAATCACGCATACACAATGGCAATGTTTCGTTTAGATTTACATAGAGACGTATTCATCGAATATTTGAACAGTGTTTTGACGTAAAGTGTATATCAGAAGGCGAAGAACCTTGAGTAGCTTTCCTTAGACGAAACGTCTTTATTTTATATTTAAAAAAAAACTTGGCTTTTCTCATCGAATACAATGCTTATATTTTACCTTTTTTTTAACTCTTTGACAAACAAATATTTTGCCACTTCGATGTAAGATGTTACTATTTTGGTTTTGTCTAACAGAGGTCTCGTGTGACCTTAACAGCGAGATAACTGGTCACATTACAGTTGATATTCTGCAGATTAATTACATGATGGAATAATGAAATTACTAAATCCTACCACACCGATGGAAGAAACTATTAGTTTAGAATGTTTTCCTGCTTGCAGTGGCCTCAGTAATGAGGAGCTGTGATATAGCTATTTGCGATAGTCGAAGATATATGCATATAGGCGGCACAAGAAGAATGAATCAATCAGATACTAATATGTTTAAGAAATTGTACAAGAAGCACGCAGATATAACACTGCAGCGATGAAAAAATGGTTGTGTGTGACGGATATTTCGGGATATATTAAATTAGGAACTCTTTGACTTTATATAACAGAAAGTCTAGCTTTAAAGACAATACGCTATGCACATGGGAAATCTCACCTTGTATAGATATATAGTACTTTTTTAAAATTGATTTCTTACCTCAAACACCACACAGATCATCTTCACTATAAGGACAACGAACTGTGACATGATTTGCAAAAGTACTATTTAGGGAATTGAGCAGCAAGATTTCTGTTTCATATAACACTTAAACTTTTCGATGTTAGTACAGTCATGGAAGATGGAACCTGGAAAGAACATTCCAAAGTTTAGCGATCCTAAGGAAAACACTGAGAGTAGGATGCTTTCCAACATTTGAGGAATTCTTGTCTATAGGGGTAAACATTTTTTGTTTTTTAAGATTTCCCGTGGTATTTACGTCGAAGGGGTACAATGACTTGTCGTGCGTGGGAACACCTACTATTAACATAATTGTAAAGCAGTTAAAGATATACATTTCCTTGATGTGACAGCGGTGGAAGCCTCGCTGAGAGTTTGGGACCTATTACATTGGCGACTTTCGTTTAACCCCTTTCTAAGTGTGAGAACCTAGAACAAATGCAATCGATGAAATGTGAAGATAATAATCCACACATAGTCGAATGGTTACTTTGTAAATGTGCATGACACTCTCAAGCGTAATTAATTTTCTAGCACGGTATAGAGCGCCCAATTTCTTTACATAATCTTAGACAATGCTTCCAATGTGGCTGTTTCAACCGATGTACAAAGTAAACGTTAAGCCGCGGAGTTTGGAGTAAGTACTCTTATGTAATGTATTATTAGTTAAAACTAATTGTTGAGAAAATGACTTGTGTTTAATAAACGAAACAAGCTTAGTTGGGTCGGCATTGAATGTTACTTTCCATTTTTCCGCTTATTCTACTAGAGACTAGAGTTATTTCTCTTGTGTTTTCACTATTTTCTTGGATACTTGTTCAATCTTTTTTCCCCTCCTGACTGATATAGAGCGTAGTGTTGTTAGTAAATATGCCCATGTTCGAAATAATTTTACCAGGGATGTTATTTATGAATATCAGGATTTTAAATATTCATGGATCGACCCCTGAGGTACATCCGCATTCATATCATATGGTATTGGAATACGGCCATCTACTCTTATTTAAGAAGGATTAAATTATGTATAATATTCGTCCAGTAATAAAATACGATTTGATTTTCATGAAAATACCATTGTGTAATACTCTGTAAATGGATTTAGATATATCCATGGATACTGACCGTACTTCTCCTGTTTTATCCTCTGCATGTTATATACGTTCAGGGATTATATTTATGAGATAATTAGTAACAAACGATCACCAGTCGCATCTACATCCCCATTAGGCGGAATACAGACATTATTGTTTTTGAAACTCTTGCAATGAGGTATTGAGGTCTCGATTACATATAAAGCCTGATATTCTTTAATCGGTCAGCTATCTAAAATAAAAAAGAGGCATTCATAATATAGTTATATGGATCATTGCTGCTTAACTTTAGTGGAATCGGTGTGTTAATCTGATAATGTCGTATACCCGTGCGCATATATGTTCTATATAATATAGTTTTGTGTGTGTTCAGTTATAAATATACAGGAGAACCCGCGATAATTCATTTAAAATTATAAACAAAATACAGGAAACTATATAATGCATATCATTAATTTAAATAATACCGTAAGGCGAGACAAATGCCGCAACCAGGGGCAGGGACATATTTTATTCCACATCTTAACACGGATACAACATTCTAGGGCCACCGTAATCCAGGGTTCTACTGTATTTGAAAAGCAAATTTGATGTTATTGTATTTAACTGTTTATCATTATTGATATATATAAAAATCCCCACATTTTTTTATGTTTCATTACCTTTAATATATTAAAACCTCATTAAGGGTTTTTTATATATTAATGAACACTAAGAAACATGGCTTGGATTGTACTTCCTTCAAATATACTATACATAAATAAAAAAGCCTGCTCATATGCACTCGTTCCAATCAGAGACCCGTTTAAGAAATTATATACTAAACAAAAATTTTGACATTCTAAATTTAGGAGTCCTCCTCTCCAGTTTTTACCCATGTTTATACTCTTTAAACCAAAGAAAAATTATCTTCCTTTGCCGTTTATTCCGAGTTACATAAATCAGTTCAATGGAAGTATTTTTTTAATGGCGTTTTCAGTATTTAACATAACACGCGTAAGACAAAGTATACTATTAATAAAAGAAGTGTAATGTTATGTAACTTCATCTTGAGTTGTGTATGTTGATTTCTAATGTTTTTCATAGACGAAAATGTAATACTTTAGCATAAATTCATGATAAATCTAATGGATCTCTATTAGAGGCAATATTATTTAATTAATTTACAGACCTGTATGTAGAATCAGATTCTGCTATACGCCAGCTTACATTCCGAAAGCTTTAGTAATACAAATTGAACTTTGTAAACAGTTGGTGCATTTTCAAACTGAATCTCGTACTTAAATAATTTGCAATACGTTCTAAGGGAAATTTAATTTACATATCTCTTTGTTTAAATTGGTGATATTAAGTAAGGTTTCTAAATTTTTGGCTGTTAACTTTTGCATATAGAAAAGGAAATTAGATAAGAGAAACTGCCTATGAGTACACTAAGCAAGTATGTTCTATTTTGTTTAGGAGTCTGTTTCCGTAGTATGTGTTAGAAGTATACACAAAGACCAACGCACTTGTACTTTTCAAACTTAAAATTAAATAAGCATGGAACTTTACCAAGTACATTGGCTGCCGTTATATTATGCTCGACAAATAAATCCTGACAGAGATTAATTTACCAGCGTTTAACCATCTCGACGTCTAATAGAGTAACAGAAAGTAGAGGAATCTCATAAGTGGCTAAAACGCCTGATTAAAAATACATTGCTCTGTGTTTATTTATTTAAAAATATGTAAATGTAATTTTGTTTATTTAAATATACATCTTTTTTAACTTTCAAATAGTTTTATTGAATTGGACGAACACTTTTCTTTAGAATAATATAGATATATATTATTGGCTTATTTTGCATAGTGCAGAGTGCGTCTGTTTTCACCTTAAGGTAAAATCGAAGAAGACAGAGCATTTAAAAGCAAAATTGAGTTTATAGATGGGGTTTTCATATCTATATAGAATTTAATTAAATACTAGCATGGCTTATGTAAATTTTACAGCAGGCTCTTTTATATGTAATATATTGATGTTGGCATTCTGTGGATGTTCAGAGTAAGTGGAGACGCCCTGATATTATTGTAGCCTTTGTGTCCAATCTTCAAAAATATTTATCTAAGCAAATAGGGACGCCGGGCGTGCCCCGGCCGTAAAATCTGCCTAATATGATATTTTAATACATGTAGATTTCGTATATATAATTATTGAGTTAATTTTCTATCGATACTTATATATTATAAAATTCTGATGTAAAATATAAAAAAGCACATTATATCTATATGACTTGGGTGAATCAGCTTGAATCGGAACCGAAACATAATATATATATATATATATATATATATATATATATATATATATATATATATATATATATATATATATATATATATAAGGGGGTGCCACCGACAATGTGTATTTTTTAACATTATTTTATTATTCCGTGTCTTGGTTGTTCATTGAAAATTATGTTTAGATCCTTGTAATAATGTTTTTAAATCATTGAAATCGTTTTTAACGCATTTCACACGTTCTGTGAAGCGTCCTGTTAAGAAATCATTTAAAATGCTTATAATATATTCAAGATGTGTTAAATATGTAAAAAGAGCATTTTCGTAGTTTATTTGAAATGTTTCGGAGAGATGGAAACGTGTAAGTGCATCTACTTTTCATTGGAATGTTCAATTTTTATTACTGTTTTATTGGGCTGTGGCCACTCCTGTCTTATGTTTCTCTCTCTCACTCTCTCTTTCTGCTTGTGTTTTTATTTATCTTTCTTGTTTTTTGGGTTTTTTTTTGTTTTTTGTTGGTTTCCCCCTTTAGAGTAGGTGTGTGTGTATGTGTGCGTGTTTTTTTCTTTTATTGGTTCGAAGAATGTGTGTACTGTTTTATAGTATTATGAAGTTATTTTCTTCCGTAGGAAGGTAACTGTGATCCGAGGTCTTTACTAATGTTTATGTGTAAGGAGGAAGGCAGCTCCTCAGAAATAAGGGTAGGGGGGGTTTCATTCAATTTTTATATTCATTTTTTGGATTCTTAGATTTTAGTATTGTTATTTTTCGTTTCAGTCTTAGACTGTTCGGGTATTCTTTATATTATGTTTGTTTAGATAAAGAGGTGTATTTATAAATATATAGAGGGGATTTTTAATGTTTCTATTTATTTGTCTCCCCATGTGGGTATCGTCAGACCCAGGATCGGTTCCTAGTGTGGTGAAGATCTCGTTCCTCAGAGGGGAGGGGCAACTTGGAGGGGTATTGGTATGGCAGGTGGGATGATAGAAGGGATGATAGTTATCAATGTCATGAGAGATTTCTCCTCCACTGACTGAGGGGGAGCGATGTGTTGGAACAGATATTACACTATGATGCTATGTGTTTCCTAATGTTCTTGGTTTGGAGGTCAAGTAGGGTTCGTATCGTTCAGTTTGTTGTATTAGAGATAGGGGTGTTATGTCTGTGTGTGGTTGCATGCGCGCGTGTGTGTTTTAATGTGTCGGTTCCGATTTATATGTGTGGGTGTACATGTATATGTATGTACATGCGAGTGTGCCCTGCATTTCACGTTCTTGTGTGTTGATATTATGCCCTGTTTAGTTCAGGAGTGAATCTTGTTAGGAAGTTTTTTTTTCCTGTGTAAGTAAATAAACATAATTGTCTGTTTGGAAGATTGGCATTATTTTGAAGCTATTTCCACTGCAGATAACAGACACCTCTATATTTTAAAACACGTACACAGATGCAGTGGGAATAGTTCCAAAATAATGGCAATCTTCCAAACCGACAATTGTTTTTATCTACTTACACAGGAAAAACATAATGTTTTTATTGTAATAAAAAAAACAATCGGTGTACGGATTTTAAGCTTTCCTTCTGACAGTTTTCATGTGTAAGCAATTGCTAAAACAACAATTACTAATGTCTACTTAAAACAGTTTGTCTAAGGAAATCATATTGATCTTTAAAAAAACTCTAAATTTAATGAGGAATATACAAATATATACATCTAAAAGAAGCATACCAATATCAAGGAAAGTAAAATTTATTTACAATAGAGCAATTTTGTACCGAATATTTTCTTATTTATAATATTAATATCAATATATTTCAATAATTAAACTAGCGTCATAAATTTTGATACTATTCAACAATAAATTGATTTTTTTTAATGTATGAATAACTTAAACACTCCTATAACTGACCTTTCTCCTATTCCTACTTAATATTCGATTAAATGAAATAAGCCCACCTTGCAATCTCTACAAATATCAGCTTTGTTCCAAAATTTATAATTATCGTTAATTCTTTAAGTTAAACTCTGATATATGTAAGGATATTAATGTGCTACAATACCAGACTATAAATTGTAGAGTTGATAATTTTTATGGCCTTAAGTGATTCCAGAGTGATGGTGAAACGTGAATTTTTTGTGAGTTTTTTTTTTTTACATTCTTTATAGCAAAGTTTATTTACCTCTAAAATTTCTCAAAATAACTATAAAGCGGATAATGTATATTGTGTGGCATTTAGGTTATCGGCAACATTTTCTTTTATTTCTCTTTTCTCCCCTGCATAAAGTATATTACTTTGATGCGTTGTTGTAACTGTTCTTTTAAATACGATGTTAAAGCATGGAATAGTGTTTCATGATACACAACAAATGAGTCCTTTGAAAGCATTGGTACTAGTATTTGTGCATGTAAGTAAAACGATTCAGCGATGCAGGAGAATAATTTGCTTACTGACATAATACTGTTCCAGCAATAGATCATTTTCATAGTTTTGGCGATTTTATAGAAACTTCCAAGTCATATATATATATATATATATATATATATATATATATGTGTATTCAAAAAGTGTGAGAGAATATATATATATAATGATTTCCCATAGCCGAACCAATGTCGAAGCCCACAAGAGCCAACAAACCGGAAGTCCAAGACTCCTGTTTCGCCCTCATTTTGGGCTAATCATTTTGACATATCCATGCTCAGGATTTGAAACCCGAACCTCTTGTATGCTATGTGAGCACTCTTCCAGCTGATCTAACACGCCACACACACAAGAACATCTATTAATTTACACAGATCAAGCAACCCGCGGCACGCATCTGACAGTTGAAAGAACCTACCTCATATCGAACAAGGGACGAGGTATCAAACAAGCTGTAACCCAAGCCAACGTCTCACAAGTAGGAATTTTGTATACTCGAAAGGACGATGTCACGCAAAACGCTTACTTTACGAATAATCAAAAGAATGTTCAGAAAGTGTGAGAGAATATATATATATATATATATATATATATATATATAATGGTTTTCTCACAGTCGAACAAATGTCGCAGCTCACTAGAGCCAAGAAAGCCAACAAATCGGAAGTCCAAGATTCCAGTTTCGCCTTCATTTTGGGCTTATCAGTTAGACATATCCACGCTCAGGATTCGAAAGCCGAACCTCTTGAATGCTAGACGAGCACTCTACCAACTGATCAAACACGCCACACACACAAGAACATCTATTAACTTACACAGATCAAGCAACCCGCGGCACAGATCTGACAGTGGAAAGAACCTAGCTCATATCGAACAAGGGACGAGGTATCTAACCAGCTTTAACTTAAACTTCCTACTGGTGACACGTCGGCTTGGAAATAGCTACAAATTTTTACGTTGTGAATGATTAACCCGGAAATTACTGACACTGAAAAACTGAAAGTAGAAAACATCAGACGAGTTGAATCTAAGAAGGAAAATACGTATCCATAAGTAATCAAATAGAGACTATAACAGTCTTAACATTCTTATTTATGCACATACCATAGCGGTAATTTTGAAAGATAAAGAAAAAAAAATTGACTGACACATACTGAGTGAAAATTGGGCGATCAAACACTCCCTTATAAAGTAAGTAAAAGCGACAAAGGGTATGAAAGTAATAAACGACAAAAAGCAAACATTGTAAATATCGCTCACGTAGAAGAGTGAAACTGAAACCTGATAAATAAAGCGAAAAATAATAGGAAAGGAAGGGAGATTAAGATGAGACAAATACACATTAAAGTTTCAGCAATACTGGATTTTTGAAATCAATGAATGATAATTTTATAAAACAATGCAAATGGAAATAAACAGAACAGCACACCTGGCGAAAAAAATTGTATTAAGGTATACTTAAGCAATAGATCACAATACAATGTGATGAATGACAGTGCATTGTAGCTACATCAAATGAAAATATATACAGAAAACACAATTAGCAATGCAACACGGACGACAACCCTAAAATATTATGAAAATGCATAGCAAAATGTAGAGCACCAGGTCACAATAGGATATTCTTGCCATGTTGCCAAGAAGTCTGTTGTAAATAGCCGCCCGTTGTATATAGTGGTTGTATTTTGGAATGTTTGAACTCTGCGTAGGCAACGCGAGAATGACGTCAATATTGGGAGCTCATATAGAAACGTTGTTAAAATTTGAATAAAATAAAATGCGTATAAAATGCGCTTGAAAGCCAAATTATAACGTAATATTAGGAAAGTAAAAACATATTTTACAAGTTTGTAATTTATCACAAATATATTTCTGAGGTATACTCCGCAAAAATACTTCTCTCCTCGGCTTTATAACATGACAAGGAAGAAGAAAAGGAAAAAAGAAACAAAAACACACACTAAAGATGGAGTATACCTCTGAAATATATTTGTGATAAATTTCAAACAAGAAAAATATTTGTTTATTTTTCTAATATTACGTTGTGAATTGGCTTTCAAGCGCACTTGATGCATATTTATTTTATTCAAATTAAAAACAACGTTTCTGTATGAACTCTCATCCTTGACGTTATTCTCGCGTTGCCTACGCACAGTTCAAACATTTCAAAATAAAACCGCTAAATACAAACAGATACTTTCCTTAACTTTACAACATGACAAAGAAAGAAGAAAGTGAAAAAAACAAAACAACACACTGAAGATGGAGTATACCTCTGACATATATTTGTGACAAATTTCAAACAAGTAAAACACTTATTTATTTTCTCTAATATCACGTTGTGATTAGGCTTTCAAGCGAAATTGGTGCGTATTTTATTTTATGCAAAGAGGATAGTTTATTTAGTCTGAACCAATGACGTCACCAAAAGGACTTAAATCGTAAAATTACGGGAATAAAATACGAAAGTTGGAAGATGTCACAACGTTTGTGTAGTGATATTTGGATTAAAAAAACATAATAGAAGCGTTTTTTGGCGAGTATATGAAAGTGATTAAATATAAACAATGTTTAAGCTACGGTGGGGGGATTACTTGGTCAATAAACATCCAATTTGTAACATGATGGGTCGGTCCCTTAAGTGACCGACTGATATAACGCGGTGTGTGTAGTTACTTAGAAGCCTTTTTTTAAGTAAAGACATACCTGGGAATAGGTGTGCCTGTTTTCCGGTCTATTTCTAAATTCTTAAAGGCAACTGCTTGAAGCGATGTTATGGCTAGGAAGGTGACCGACTTCATCTGGATGTTTAAGCAGTTTTTTTTTTTACAAAAACAGGTAACAAAGATTGTTATGTTTATGAGAGAATCGAGTATATTCTGTACCTTATCTATTCGAAAAATAAACAGACCGTCTAAGAGAATTAGATAATTATTATGGGTTAAGAATACGAAAGGTGCTACACGTATTTTATTATTTCGTATTTTAATATACATTAAAACTGATAAAAGAGGCGTTATAATGAAACAGGTAACCAGATGGACTATATTGTTTTTGACTATCATTTAAGAAATATATATGCTTGTGAAGATTGGACGAACTGGCTCACTTCAAACTTAATGGTTTGAGCGATCACTTTCTTACACGAAAACATGCCACTTGCTTTGATCGTTGCACGTAAGAATGTTTTAAACATAAGTGAGGTAAAATAGGTTAAAAGATTAATAGTGATTTCATCTTTCCCTTGCAGTTGGCGCAGAACTCGGTTGAAATTTCGAGGCTAATTACAAGAACATGCGTTTGCAAAATTCAACAACGCTAATGTGCCATGACGAGAAATGTGACTGCAGCCTGACTTGTACGTGGGTGGCATGTTGTCTCTAACTGATCGTCTTTCTTCTAAGCCGTATCAGTATAAACTATTCGAACCGATGTTCAGAACACGATACGTTTTAAACCGCTTAAGAGTGTTGTGCATTTTTGTTTGAAAGTGTTTTAGTTGTATACTCTTTGTATGTTTATATATATATATATATATATATATATATATATATATATATATATATATATATATATGCGTATTTGTGTGGTCATTACACTTTTTATTGATCGGTGGTAGTTCCTCCGTTCAGTCTCAAAAAGACAAAGGAAACCCCCTGTAGAGGCAGCTTTGCGTGAAATTGTGAACCACGGTGTCACCACCACTAACTGCCCCTCCTGAATCGGAAATGTTTTAGTCCAGTGGCAATGAGAAGCCCAAAATGACAGGAAACAATGCCGCGATAAGCGGAGAGCTCATAGAGCGCATGGAATGGCCCAGTGGTCACGAATTAAGTACTGACCAGGTTTAATGGCACTTAACTTCCGTCATCCAACGGAACCGGTGTTGCAACGTGATTAGGCTGATAGTGGGATTTTATTGATACAATCCTACTATCATAATAAGGTTTATGCGCTATCATGTAAAGTGTAATTCTATTTTTTGTTGTTTTCTATTAAAGTTTCAATCAATATGTTCATGCAAATTTAATCCTCTCGTATGAGATTCCAGAATATTAATTTATTTTAGAATAATTGAAAAAATATAATAAGGAGGGGAATAGAAGTATTAATCTTAATGTAAATGTCAGTCTTTCTCCAAATCAGTGTTAGGTTTGGTTTCAAGGCGACAATAGTGATAACGAATAAAAACTACAATTTTTGTAAAAATGATATTTTGAATGCTTGTTCTTACGTTGCTACTATTATACTAAAGACATTGCAGTCTCCTTTAGTTCCCCATTATTAAGAGTACCTGGATAAATATATATAACACATGCACACGTATACATATGTTCAGAATATCCCTACGTTAAAAAATGTGCTTTAATTAAACCGAGTCTTAATTGTAATTAGTCAAGATTGTACCAAGTAAGTGATAAGATATATATATATATATATATATATATATATATATATATATATATATATATATATATATGCATACATCATACAAACACACATACGCACACACACATGTGGGTGGGTGTAATATATATATTTATCGATATTATATCTATATATATATATATATACTATATATGTATTTATATAAACACACGTATTATTTATATATATATACACACACACACACACATATATATATATATACTTTATATATATGCATGGATATATACATACATACATATATATATTTCATATACATACACACATATATACTTAATATATACATATACATATACTATATGTATATGTATATTTATATGAATACATATATGTGCATACATATATAGATATATAATTACATATATACATGATGATTATTGCAACGTCTTGCACACGAGTGTCACCCCCTCAGACACTTAATATCCATGAGCCCAAATGCGTGAGGGAGTATCTATACAAAGATGATGTTACGGAGTTTTATCTTTGTACTGCAACTAAGTCTCTCTCTCTCGATTCAAAATGTTGAGATTAAGCAAACGCAAGATAGCCAACAACAAGTTAAACTGCAGACCAGCTTAACGAGGGTACTGGTCTTCCGCTTTATGGTTGTTAAATCAGAGATTTTCTTCTCTTAGAAAGGACACTTTCAGCACGGCTTACGGAAGCCATCTCCACCCCTACACTCACACAAACATAAGCTGTGCTAGGTAGCTGTTGACCCCGAAAAAGGGTTCATTCGCCCTTTGGAAGGTATTGTTTTTTAATCCTTCAGGAAGGCTAGCCACACTTCTCACAAAACAAGTCTGGTGGTGGTGAACCAGTTTAGTCGCCAATAACCCGACCATGAGGCAGTAAGTACTGGGTTACATGGTACCAGTAGCATCTGGCATGACTTGACACAAATATAAACATATATACATATATCCTTATATATATATATATATATATATATATATATATATATATATGTGTGTGTGTATATGTATGTATATATATTTGTATATATATATGTATATATATGTATATATATATATGTATATATATATCCATATATATACACATCCATATATATATCCATATATATATATGTATATATATATCCATATATATATGTATATATATATATATATATATATCCATATATATATATGGATATATATACATAAATTTATATATATATATCCATATATATATACATATCCATATCCATATATATATATATATATATACATATATATATATATATATATATGTATATCTACATATATATATATATATATAAATATATATCCTTATATATATTCATATATATATATATATATATATATTTCTGTAGAAATATAAGTTTCTTATTATATACCCATCCGTATATAAGAAGCTCAATGTGATTAGAGAGCAATATAAAGAATAAATGACAGAAATTTATATTCCAAAATTCATGATATGGACAATCCTATAGTTTGTTCTTTTAAATTCTGTTTCGTAGCGCAAAATCAATCACTTACTTATTATTTCATTTATTGAATCTATTATGCACTTAACTTATCAGAAGAAATAGCAACAGTCAATCCGTCAAAAGGAATTAAAATTTTCGAATTTTCAACATGTTAAATCATATTTTAATTGCTTTTGACGGATTGCTTGTTGCTCTTTATTCTGATAAGTTAAGGGCATAATAGATTCACTAAGCTGCTGCCATTCTGTATTGAATCTTCTTCGTCTTCAAGCCCGTTTCCTTTGACCTTAGGCAGACATTTAATACAGGCAAAAACAACGCCCGACACAATTGTATATATAAGATCTTAACTATTTTAGTCTGCAAATGTTTTCATACAATACACTGAACACAATTATCTTCTTAAAGCTAACTAACCTAACCAATGATAGAAGGAGGGGGT
Source organism: Euprymna scolopes (assembly GCF_053919585.1). Classification (NCBI taxonomy): domain Eukaryota; kingdom Metazoa; phylum Mollusca; class Cephalopoda; order Sepiida; family Sepiolidae; genus Euprymna; species Euprymna scolopes. The sequence goes on from NC_136485.1 coordinate 112,576,926, forward strand.
CTCCAGGTCCTCTCCTCTACAGAGGGACAGAAAATACGTGTTCACATCATGCTGTCTAGACGAAAAGAGAGCGAAAATGGGTACGGGAATTCTGGGCTGCATTTCGATGTATCTCTCCGTCTAAAGCCAAATTACCAACTTGACATGCAAGTGGCGAGTACATAAGTAACCCCCAACCGTTGCACTACGATATAGTGCCACACTGAGCAAGATCTGAGATATCGTGAGTGGTAATGCTAATCTAGGTGAAATAGTATGTGACAAGCTTGGCCAATTCTTAGGACAAACTTTGCGCACATATTCCGAATGATAAGTTCCTAGGGAATAACTGAGTTTACATTTGCAACGCGGCCATCAAACTGCGCATTTATTGTCTCTTTATATACAGGATAGTCTTACTCCATGAATTTTTTTTATTTGATTAATGAATCTTGGTGTTCTGACTTACATGCGTTTTTGCCTTCCTTGCATTTCTTATGCCCGTAAAAATCTAAGTCTCGGTTCATGCGGCATAGCGCAAAGGCGTTCTGGTGCATTTCATATGTGTTTATGCCATTTTTCAAAGTTTAATATACAAATGTTTGTCCATCTCATTTTTAAAACGTATTTACGTTTAATTTGCATTGTTGTAATTCACACGTTTCGGCAATCAATTTTGTTAAATTCATTCAAGATCCTGATGTAGCTGGTCATTTACACATGGAATCAGGAAATTTGACACTCCTCTCATAAAATGCATTGTAATAAGATACCTCATGTAAAGAGTGTTCTACAACTTTAAACTGCAGTACACAACCTCTGTAAACCTGCTAATGCAGCTGGAATATATATATATATATATATATGTGCATATATGTATATATATATGTATATATATATATGTGCATATATGTATATATATGTATATATATATATGTGCATATATGTATATATATATATGTATATATATATATATGTGCATATATGTATATATATATGTATGTATGTATATATATATATATATATATATATATATATATATATATATATATATATACAGGCCGCACTTGTCATAAAAATATGTAAATTTAAGCTTAGTTGAATGTAATTGTTTACACAACTCATACATGATTTGTTTCGCTTTTTGTACTTCTATAATTTTACTTCTTCACATTTGATTTTAATTGGATGATCCTTAACTTACAATCGAGAAAGAAAAAGCATCTCCTCACAAAGGAAAATTGCTTTTAAAATGTAACTTTCGAGCATTGCTGCAACACAAATCAATCTTAACTAGGTTATATTTAAGAGCACATCCCCGCCTGGAATTTGACAGCCTACAAATTTCTTGGGCAATCTCTTTAATAAGTATGCGGCAATACTTCGGCAAAAGGGCTCTCCACTTCCCGTTAGCTTTTGTCGAAATATTTTCTTTTTGGAAATTTTATCATCGCGAAGCTTGAGATTCTTCTGCCGAATCTAAACATCGAATGGCATGCCCTCCAAGGCACATCTTGACATTGCCAACTGTGTGAATGGCAGCATTATCAAGCATTAGGATTATCATCCAAATCTCGGCCAAATGAAGTAGGAAATGCTGAGTCAGCATATTAATGTACTTGTTTGAATTAATTCGACGTTGCAAGCGAACGACAGTCCTTGGACCATTGGCACTAATGATGACCCACACCCAAACTAACCATCAACCACCTTGCAGTATAAAAACTGTGCTTCGAGGATAAAATTCTTCATCTTTCCTTCGACGGACCGACAGTTTACAGTCACTGACTGGCCTATTGAACTTGCTTTCGTCGCTACAAATCACTTTCAACTAATATTCACATTAATGATTGCAAGACATCGAACAAAACACAGACAACACTTTCTGTTGTTTATTGAAATCATTGGCTTGAAGCTTGTGACAAGGCCTCGCAAATTAATTCTTTTAATCTGTTCTAAACTGTAGAAAGAGGACATAAATTGAAAAAAATTAGACGGTTTTTGATTTGAGGATTCGTTTCAAATCTGTTTCTGAGGAAGCCGATCTTGATAGCATTTTAATTGTCATGTGCACTATTGAAGTGGATTCAATTAATAGTTAAATATGAGCAAATAAAATCATACAGAAATAAAACGCAAATCAAATGAGGTATAAGTTTCAGTCAATTTAGATTAAATTTGCTGTTTTTAAAAATGACAGGTGCGGACTTACTTTTTGGCGGCACTATATATGTAAATATATATATATAACATGTATTTATACATATATATGTGTGTGTTTGTATATATGTATGTATAAATGTATACATAACATATGCATGTATATATATGTATACATGTATGTTTATGTGTATATATATATGTATGCATGTGTATATATGAATATATACAAGGTATATGAATATATGCATATGCATATGTATATATACATGTATAAATATGTATATATACGTATATATGCGTATATCCATGTATAAATATGTATATATATATGTATGTATATGCGTATATATGTATGAATATGTATATATATATATATATATATATATATATATGCATGTGCGTATATATCTGCAAAGATGTATAAATTGTTTGTCAGGTCATGTCATGTGCTACTGGTACCATGTAACCCAGTAATACCTGCCTCATGGTCGGGTCACCGGCGACTAAACTGGTTCCCTCACCAGACTTGTTTGTTGAGGAGGGCGGCTACTCTCCCTGAAGGATTAAAAACAAGACCTTCCAAATGGGAGAATGAACTCTTTTCTGGGTCAACGGCCAACTAGCACCTGTATATTTTGTGTGTGTGTGTGTGTGTGTGTGTGTGTATAGGGGTGGAGAGGGCTCCCGTAAGCCGTAGTGAAGGCAACTTTTCTAGGAGAAGCAACTCTCTGATTTAAAAAAAACATAAAGCGGAAACCATTACCCGCATTAAGCTGGTCTGCAGTTTAATTTGTTGCTGGCTATCTTGCTCTTGCTTGTTGCTGAATCTCAAAATTTTGAACCGAGAGAGAAACTTAGTTGTTGTACAAAGCTAAGACTCTGTAACATCATATTTGTATAGATTCTCCCTCAGGCATTTGGGCTTATGGATTTTAAATGTCTGAGGGAGTGGCACTCGTCTGACAAGACGTCGCAATCATCATATGCATAAATAGGTGTATATATCTATATGACTATATATACACATATATGTATAAATATGTATATATATGTATATGTGTGCGTATATATATATGCATATATGTATATAAATGTGTACGCCTATATATATGCATATATGTATAAATATGTATATATATATATGTTTGTATATGCGTATATATATGTATATTATATATATATATATATATATAAATATGTATATATATATGTATATGTGTATATATATGGGTAACTGTATAAATCTGTATATATATGTATATAAATATTTATATATATGTTTGTATGTATAAATGTATACATATATATATATATATGGGTATACATATATATATATGTGTATATATATATATATGGGTATACATATATATATATATGTGTATACATATATATATATGGGTATACATATATATATATATATATATATATATATATATAAAGTTGAATGTCTGTGTGTGCGGGTGTAGGTGTCTGTCTGGTTACGAATAGGCTCCTATACGGTCGACTATTTTTAAAAACTGATTACATATAATGATAGAAGATGTGTCAAGACACATGAATGGGTATGTTTGATCTGGCAGAAACGGTGGTTCACTAAAATTGTGGGGTCAACGTTAGCGCCTGGTCCACAAAAAAAATTTAAAATAAAAAAGAAAAAAACGTTTACAATTGGTTTTATATACATGCATATAATAACATTTTGATAAGTGTTGTGTGACTTTAATTGGGATGGTATAATAAAATTCCCGGGTCTGTTTTCGCGCCTCGCCTCCATAGAATGGAAATAGGCACAATCTTTTATAAAGACTTTTAATATCTGTCTGCATAAGTATACTTTGATAACTATATGTCGGTTTGAAGAAATATTGAATAATAAAATTATGGGGTCTTTTATCGCACCTGACCTCCATAGAATGAAAATACGTCACAAAGTTTAACAAGTGTTTTAATATACATGCACATAATATTATGATAAGTGTTACAATGTGAACAGGTATAGTATAATAAATTATGGGGTTTATCTATTTTATTTTTGACTTTACTCATGTTTTGCTTTGGTTTTGGTACCCACAAACTCAACCCAAATTTACAACGCTTCTTTTTCATAACCTATCATAATTTAATAAATCAGAGTCCATTTCCTGCAGGCTGTTTTTGAACCCAGTCAACGACGGGGACTTTTGCTGATATATATATATGTGTGTGTATGTAGTTAGATATATGCATGCATATATATATATATATCTATATGTGTGTGTGTGTGTATGTAGTTAAATATATGTATGCATATATATATATATATATATATATATATATATATATATATATATATATATATATATATACGTGTGTTATTGCATTTAACATATGTGTGCTGGTGAGTGTGTGTAGTTCTAGCTGTATATGGATTAATATTAATAGATATGTGATCATTTAAAGAAAGTACTTATGTTTCAGTTGCATTTCTTTAACTGTAATAGCTAATACGTACATATAAATGAACACATTTAAGTAGCTTTATTGCAATATAATCGATACTTTTTATATAGACGAATAAACAATTATCACTTTTTCCTTTGATCTGAAGATGTGTTTTACTCTTTCTTATTAAAAAAAATAGAAATTTTCTGTTCATCTGTTATATATAACTAGCCTGGGTGATCGACGTTTCCCGGGTGTTTGGAGGTGTTTGTTGAGCAAGAAAAAAATCGTAGTAGGCAGGCAGGCCCGAAACAGTACTGCGAAGGAGGAAAAAACGTGGGAAAACCATCATGTTTTTTATATTGCATCCATTACAAAACTGGATGTGTGATAGAAACCTACGTTACCTCTGGTTTGCGATGGTCGCAACAGAAAACACGTCAATTTAGACTAAAAAATCGAAAAGAGGTGATGGCTTTCGAAATTATCGACAGAAAAATGGGGTCCATCTCTGTAGAAAAGTTTCCAATTAAGAGTGAAGGAATTAATGTTTTTGCCAATTCTATGATTTTTGTCATCCAAAAGATCGAGCTTCAAAACTATACGGATGGCGTAAAAGTTTGCCACTTGTTGAAATTTTTCGGAAAATATACACACATACATACATTTAAACAGATAGGTTAGATTTTTATTAAAGACAAGCCTTTAGCAAGTTGTTACCCGGGTGGTTGAAGGTTTGTGTTAAGAAAAATGTAGTAGTATGCAGGAACGCAGGATCGAACCCTAACCGCGAAGGAGCAAAGACCGTGAAAAAAAGTGACGGCTTTGCTCTTGCACCCATTGCCAAACCGAAGTGGAGTTGGTTTAAATTAAGGGTTTTCAATCGAAAAAAAGGGATGACTTTCGAAAATCTCGGCGAAAAAAGCGAAACTTCCCGTAGAATGAATGTTTTCAGCCTATTTTTAAATATTTGTCATCCGAATGTTCAAGGTTGCAAAAGATACCAAAGTCCTGAAAATCCGTCCCCCTGTCAAAAGTTTAAAGCACACACACACATATATATATATATACATATATATATATATATATATATATATATATATATATATATATATATGTATATATATATATATATATATACATTTTAACAGACAGGTGAGATTTATATTACAGACTAGCCTGGTTGCTCGTCATTGCTCGGGTGTTTGTACGTGTGTGTTTAACAAAAAAAAAATGGTAGTAAGCAGGCTCGAACCCGTACCGCTAAGGAGGCAAGAAAGTATTTAAAAAAGTGCCGCGTTAGCTGTTGTGTCCATCGCCAAACCGGGAGTAATTTAGCTTTCAATTAAGGCTAGGGAATCGAAAACAGGAGGTAGCTTTCGAAAATATCGGCAAAAAAAAAAGCGAACCCTCCATGTAGAAAAAGGGGGCCGTATAAAGTGAAGAATTAATTTTTTTTTTTTTGCCATTGTTTCAATATTTGTTGTCGGAAGAATTATGCTTCAAAACTGTACCGGTCTCCTGAAAATCCGTTGTCTACATACACACATTTAAACAGATAAATATTTATATTATAGACTAGCCTGGCTGCCAGGCGTTGCCTTGATGTTTGTAGGTGCGTGCTGAGCAAAAAAAATACAATAATAATAATAATAATAATAATAATAATAATAATAATAATAATAATAATAATAAAATGGTTGCTGTAGGCAGGCAGGCAGGCTCGAACCTCTAACGCGAAGGCGAAAAAGAAAACAGGTGTGTGTAAGGGTGTAGGTAGAGATAAAAAAAAAACAAGGATGAAAAAAAAGTGAAAAAAAACGTGACTCTTTATCTGTTTTGCCTATGGCCAAACCGAATATGACGTGGGTTTAAATTAAAGCTAGACAATCCGAAAAGGGCGATCACTTTCGAAAATATCGGCGAAAAATCAAATTCCCTGTAGAAATGTGTCTAATTTAAAAACAATGTTTTTAGCCAATTTTTAAATATTTGTCATCCGAGGGGTCGAGTTTCAAACGGTACCAATCTCATGAAGATCTGTTTCCTCTATCTTTAGGCAAACATACATTTAAACAGAAAGGTGATATTTTTTTTTTATGATAGCCTATCCTGGGTTACCTGCGTTGCTCCGGTGTTTGCGGTTGTGGGTTTAGTTTGGTCGAACTTGTACCGCGATGAAGAAAAAGAAATTGAAAAAAAAAAAGGTCGGAACTGTACCGCGATGAAGAAAAAGAAATTGAAAAACCGTGACGCGTTAGCTTTGGAGTCCATCGCCAAACCTTAAGTTGCAAAGGTTTAAATTAATGCTAGTCTATCGAAAATAACTCTCTTTGTAGAAAATAACTCTCTTTGTCGATATTTGTCGCCCGAAGTGTCGGGCTTAAAAACAATATGAATTTCGTAAAATTTCCTCGGCTCTGTCGAAGGTTTTTGACAAACATACAAACATACATACTTATATACATACATACATGATGATTGCAACGTCGTGTCAGACGAGTGCCACTCCCTCAGACATTTAAAATCCATGACCCCAAATACCTGAGGGAGTATCTATACAAAGATAATGTTACAGAGTCTTAGCTTTGTACGACAGCTAAGTCTATCTCTCGGTTCAAAATGTTGAGATCCAGCAACAAGCAAGAGCAAGATAGCCAGCAAAAATAAAACTGCAGACTAGCTTAATGCGGGTACTGGTCTTCCGCTTTGTGTTTTTTTAATCAGAGATTTGCTTCTCCTAGAAAGGTTGCCTTCACCACGGCTTACGGGAGCCCTCTCCACCCCAATACACACACACACACACACACACAAATATAACGGGGCTAGTTGGCCGTTGACCCAGAAAAGGAGTCCATTTGCCCTTTGAAAGGTCTTGTTTTTAATCCTTCAGGGAGAGTAGCCACCCTTCTCACCAAACAAGTCTGGTTGGGGAACCAGTTTAGTCGCCGGTGACCCGACCATGAGGCAGGTAGTACTGGGTTACATGGTACCAGTAGCATATGACATGCCCTGACATACATACATACATACATACATGCATACATATATACATTCATACAGTTAAGCAGGTGAGTTTTGTATAATAGATTATTTTTCCGCATATTTACAACACTGATGTGCTTATTCAATTTAAATTAGTGAAATACCTATGTGGCTTATTAAAAATGTGCAAATATATAGATTACTAAGACAACTATTAAATATCTACTGTTTTCAATGTTTTCCATTTCAATTAATTCATTGATTACCGTGAAAATATTATTTAATTAAACGTGATATCTGCATTTATTAGAATTGATTTTCATGAATCCCGTTGCCACATAACTTCAAATTTGTTCAAAACACTCATAATATCTAAATATTTGGTACAACAAATAATATATTCATTTCACATGTATCTGCTAAAATTAATGTATTTTCACAACAACTTAACACTTGGAATGGATTTATGATTTTGAACAATTATATCAGTAATGCTCATCCAAATTGTTCAACAGTCTGCAAATAAAATATATATATATATATATATATATATATATATATATATATATATATATATATATATATAAATTCCACTGGCGTTGCATAGTGGATAACACACAGGATCCTCTATTTTACTACTCTACACACATACAATATAATAGAATATATGGAGAGAGAAAAAGAAGAGAGGAAAAACTGAGAGAAAGGGGGAATAAGAATATATCTGTAGACTGACAGTCAAGTAGATATAGTGTTAGTCTTACATATTGAACTATTTTTTTTTTACATGCATCTTAGAATCTTGCTCGAATTCCACCACATACTTAGATGTTAGCGTAGATAAATGTGTACAAAATATTAACTATGACTCAAATATCATCAGAATGTTAACGACTAACATTGGATAAAAATAATATTTTAATCGCTACATGTTGTAGCGTTATTGTTTTAGATTCTAGAAGACGTAATCGTTTTAACTATATCCTGTTCCACATTATATATAATATTATTATACGTTAGTTTCAAAATATGGCTAACACATAATATTTCTTATAGGGCCTTACGCATACAGTTATGATGGGCTATTCCAACCATTATAAAAGACAAGGGTTAATACTCTAGTGGAAAATAATCGCGACTCTAAAAAAGGTTCATAAATCATTTTAACAGAAAGTAAGCAATTCCATTGCTGTCAGAAATATACAAATGTTATAGTAAACTACAGCTGGTAACCAATTACAGGCGTTGCTCCTCTCTAGCAAGTTAATTGATTGAAGTCTAATGACCTACTTACTGGAGCCAGTATGCTTTTCATGCTTGGGTTCTATCTTATTATCTCACTTTCTGACCTTATGGGACCTCCACTCGCGATGCAAGCGAGGAAAATATTGATATTATCGTGACACAATGTGCGACAACAACATGTCTAACTTAGCGATCGGAAATACATACACATTTTCTAATGTTTATTTTATTTAATAATATATTATTTCTATATAGACCTATTGTGCGCGCCGTTCTTTATGCCTTTTTTCATACAGTTCTAACAACTTGAAACTCGTTTTCAAGTACCCATAAGGGAAAAGGGTGTTTCAATTTTTGCAACAACTGACGACATCGATTCAGGAACGTACGTTTAAAAGCCGAATTTAAAAATACTTAAATATCCACAACGGCTGACGACGAGAGATTCGAAAGAAGAGCGTGATATTCAAAGGACCAACTCCAAAAACATCGATTTTTCGACGAACTAGTTAAACGTTAAATATAGTGTGCCAAAACTTTGAAACCAATCCTTCAGAGAGTCGCTACCGCAGAACCCGGTCGCAAAAAATGATTTCAGCATTAAGAAGCTAAATTTAAAGTTGCACTGAACTTTCAATTCACCGCTAAACCTCTAATTATTGCACTAACTGCTGATTAACCGGATAACATCTCAATTTACCACTCAGATGAAAAAATAACTAAAAAATATTCCACGAGTCGATATTTAAAACTAAGCAATGACGTCTACGTATTTCTTTTTTTTTCTTTTTGTTTTCCTGCAAAAGAGAAACTCTAAAAGACAAAAGATGGTGAAGTATATTTGGGGAACAGAGAGGGTCAGTATTTTATGGTTAAACCTAAAGATGTGCATTGGGTTGATTGCTAAGAAATGGGGAAAACACTACGGGAAAAGCGTAAATTATTGAATTGATACTTTCAAAGATATACTCAGTTAGCCTTCTTACAAGAGATTAATAAAATTATTTAGGGCAACATTAGATATATCAATCAAATATTCATAAAAGCTGGAAGGAAAACAAATGCAGTAACTTTAACAAAAGAAGATAGATTGAATTGGTTTACTAAAATCTGCAAGAACAATGTATGCAGCAAAACACGAAAACTAATGACTATCGAAAACCAATAAAATTTTAAAAAATTTAGGAACACAAGCTGAAAAAGATTAAAAAATATTTAAACTGGTACTGAATAAAAAAAAATGAGAAGAAAGCACTCGTTATTACAAACTTAAACAACCATAATCATAACATTCTTAAAAAAACTAATGCTGGAATGTTATTTACAATTGAATTTCCGCCTTAAGCGAAAAACAAATCTTTCGCGACGGACTTTAGAATATGTTAAAATATTTATATAATTAATTGTCGCAATCGAATTGACTCTAACATTTTTATTTCATGCTTCTAAACAAGGACCCATAGCAGACAATATATTCGTAGATTCCATTTTTTGCGACAAATGTGTGATTAGAATGTTTTTCTCGATCCGTAAAACTCTTCACAAAACAGTTAAGTCCGATAACGCTGTTATTCATATAAGCTTACGATGACTGAGTTTCTCAAGACATGATGATGGTGACTGCATACCATTTTTACCAATAATCAAAAAACGGCACCGGCTGATGATTCTGAAAGTCGCCGATTATTTTTAATAAAATTAGAAGGTTAACCCAATCCGACACTACAATATAAGCATAAGCTTTCCAACTAGTTTAACTATTAGTTAAATATCTGTAGTTTATATTACAAAATATAACGTCATGTACGTCAAAACAATTTATTTAATTCAATACTATACTCTTCAAAAAAAGTGTAGAAAACACTGAAACTCGCAGTAACGACTACTAATCCAAATTATCAGTGCGAAGCATTGTATTGGATTGCAGATTGCCTAAACCCAACAAAATATTTCCTTAATTTTAACACATTTTTATATTTCCGCTTGCATGGCAAAGGAAAAGATTTACCGGTGAATACAACAAAGGAAAAACATGAATATATTTTTAAATATGTACTCTTCATATATTCAGTAAAACATGAAGTATAATTAAGATTTGTCACAAGAATTATCGATGATACTATTTCATACATAAAAGATATTGAATATACTATGCTACATGCTTGCAAAACAGATATTGCAGTGCTTTGTACGAAAATAAATGTTGAATGTAACCAATCGATAGTTAAAATTATGATTAAAACAAGTAACCATTGTAAATATGTAATTCTCTATCGTACCGTGTATTGCTACACTATAGTCTACCAGAACAGTTTCCGTACATCCATATAAAATAAAGGCCAGCACTCCATGTTAAAAAAGCTTTTGTAATTTATTGCATGAAGTAATTTCTTATAATTGGCGTATATAGCTATGTACCCTGTAAAACATTCTACTGAAAAAAACCCCAACTAAATGTGCCTTTAACATTATACCTTAAATCATAGTTATTACCTTTAGTTAAATAAATGATCAAGTTAAACCTGTCATAGGGGCTGATATCAACGAGTGACAAAAATATTTATAGAGAAAGCAATCGCTAAATGACAAGTCTCCAGTAGCAGAAAAGAGGCTTAGAACAATTTGGGGTCCACAAAAGTAAGGGTTCTTACCGCTCATCCCAACCGTTATCAACGTACCCGAAGTTATTAGTGAAGCATCCGAAAAATAAAACTCTTCGCTTATAAATTTTCATCAAAATCTGCCCGTACGTATGGGCAATTTACTTCCTGCATTTTTCTACGACTAATTATATTATCTGGATATATCTTGGAAGTATCGACAATCGTCGAATTACGGAACAATTAGGGTGATGTGCGCAACGAGTAAGTTATATATGTGCGTGATGAATAGAAAGGTTGCAAGCCACTTAAACAACACCAAAAATACAGCGTCATTCAATATGGTTCTCGTTCTGAGAGAAATAACTGATGTGCTGGCGGTAATATTAGGTGAAACCTATGAACGAGTTGACGATGAGTTCGTTTCTAGAACAACAACAAATGACACATCTAAGGCATTTGAAATGTTTGTCATAAAAGTCGATTTCTTAAGATCTCAATCTACAGAATAGTTGGCAAGCCTCTTTAGAATTAAGCGATCGAAGACCATTTTTTGAAGCTACACCGATGAGAGTAAAAATCTATCTATATATCTATAAAAGTGAAAGTGTTTTTCTGAATGATTCTGTCTGTGTGCATTTCTCTACACAATAACTCTGTCAATTTTAAGTCTACAGAATCGAAATTTGATGTACAGGTATTGAGATAAAGAAAAATCTTTGTAATCGGTTTTCGGCCAGAAATTTTGTTGTTAAAGGGGCAAAGTTCAACGATTTGACCTTAGAGAACCATACCAAACTCCTTCGCCAATTTTGTGTCAAAACACGTGAAATTTTAAATATGATTTCTTGGACATTGATCATACTTAATAACATGATTTGAGCTCAAAAAGTAAATGTTAACGGGCAATAATAGTGGTCAATTTAAAAGAAAATTAAACGCTTCGGTCTCTACAAAATTACTCAGACAATTTCTGGTCTGAACAGTTGAAATTTTACATAAAGGGTATTCAGAGATAGGGAAAGCTTTTTCATCGGTTTGGGTCGGAAATTTGAGTTTACAGTGTATAAATGTGTGTACGTATGTATGTGTGTATGTTTGCATGTCTGCCTAAAACGTTGGCCAAGACGATGTTTTTTCCAGTTCAGTATCGTTTTGAAGTTTGACCGTTCAGACGCCAAATATCGAACAATTGGCTAAAACATTAATATCTTCACCTTCAATCTTGATCATTCATCGATATTTCCAAAAGTAATCATATCCTTTCGAGTATCTTGCCTTAAATGAAACCTACTCCACTTCCGGCTAGGCGGTGGTCGTAATAGGAAAGACGTCAGTTTTTCCCCGTCCTTTTCCTCCTTTGCGGTACAGGCTCGAGCCTGCCTTCCTATTACTACTTTTTTTTGCTCAACATACACCTCCAAACACCCAGGCAACGCTGGGCAGCCATGCTAGTATATCTATAAAAGTGAAAGTGTCTGCCTGTGTGTCTGTCTGTGAACATTTTCCTATGCAATAGCTCTGTCAATTTTCAGTCTACAGACTCGAAATTTGGTATACCGTTAGTGAAAGTTGGTAATATCTTTGTAATACGTTTTCGGCCAGAAATTCGCTGTTAAGGGGTCAAAGTTTAACAGTTTGACTTTTAAGAACTCTACCAAACTCCTCACCCAATGTTAGGCATAAACACTTGAAATTATAGAAACTGGTTCCCTCGACACGGGTCTAACTTATTAACTTGATTTGAGCCCAACAGAATAAAAGTTAAGAGGTTATAATAGAGGTCAGAATTTAAAAAAAAAATATTGACCACTACCTACCAAATTACTCAGACACTTTCAGGTGGGAACATTTGAAATTTTACATAAAGGTTTTTAATCGGTGTTGGTCGAAAACTTGAGTAACCAATATATAAATGTATGTATGTATGTTTGCATGTCTGCCTAAAACATTCGACAGAGGCTACATATGTTAAAAGAACAGTACTGTTTGGAAGCTGGACCTTACAGACAACAAATACCGAAAAATTGGCTAAAACATTAATGTCTTTACCCTTAACTTGACACTTTTCTACAGGGAGGTGTCGCTCTTTTTCGCTGATATTTTCGAAAATCATCCTGCCCCTTCGATTATCTAGCCTTAATTTAAACCTACATCACTTCACGTTTTTCCTCGCTCTTTTCTTCCTTACCGGTACGGGTTCGAGCGTGCCTTCCTACTGCTAATTTTTTTTCTCAACACATACCTCCAAACACAAGGGCAACGCGGGGCACCCATGCTAGTTTAATATATTAAAAAAAGACGAAAAGTAAAAGCGGCAAGTAACTTCATTGTAACATCGAATCAATAAGGAAACTTATTCGTCTGAGAAAAAAAGAAACTGTTTGAATCATTACATTTCCTGAGTAAAAAGCGTATAAATAATGGATCCTTATTACAGCCATTTTGTAATAAAAGATAAAAGTAATTAGAGAATAACATTTGACTATATTTTTTTATTATAACATATGAACTTATACTCTATATTTTTATGCTTGAAGACATGAATTCAATAGCGTCAGAAAGATAAAATTTCTCTTGTCGGGAAAGAATTACTATTTTATTTAAATTATACGATAAATCCCGTTAAAAAAATTAATTATGCAAGTAGTCGTCTAACCTGTTTGATTGCATTTAACAATAATACTGACAATACCAAACACACTAAGCATAAAAACAAAGCATTATTTAGCCGTATATATATCGCAGTAAATAATTGTGTATCAAGACATGTGGCAGAACACATTTGAAGTACTTTTATAGTTCCATGATATATGGACTCACATATATTTGCATGCTCCTGCAAAACGTGAGCTTTACGTTAGTTTAAAGTTTTGGATTAATGAATAAATACAGTTTCGTATAATTTAGATTTATTTGGGTACAGTTCTCATCTCACAAATTCAGGAACGTCAGTTGCAGTTTGTTTAAAAATGACGTAAGGATTATTCATTTTTTTGTTTCAAATAGAATTACAAGAGAATAAATGTTTTCTATGTAGTACTTACCAACACAACAAACGCCCTCGTGTTTGTGCCTTGTATAGGCATGCACGACAACAAAACTTGGGTTTTTATAAGCGGAAGTCTCGAGGTTGTCAGGAATCTACAGGCGCATGCGCAAGAGAAGGGATTGAGATAGTGGTATAAAGGCAGGTCGAGTGAGAAGGTTGTTGTGGTTGTCATTGGACGTTACAGTGACGCGTGCGTTAGCAGGTGATTAAGAGGCGGTTTATTTTTGTGTGTCAAGTCGCGCACCTCGGTGTAGGTCATATAAATCGTTCACCTCGGTGAAGGTGAAGGTCATAAGCTATTTCGGAGATTTCATTTTGTCTCTTTTCCTGGACAACTATGGCTGGGGCAAAGTTTGATTTAAAACTGATACCCGAATTCGACGGATCCACTTCTGTTGTCGACTGTGAAGTAAAGGGGGTTCATACCGTCATTCCATGAGATAAGCCGGAGGCGCCCTAAGTATATATCAGCAACTGAGTGTTGTGGAGAAGGCTGATATTACCTGTATAAAAAATGGTTTATACAAGGCATGTGCTATGGATCCCTGTACGGCCTACGAAACAATTGTCACTAGGAAGCTCATGCCAGGAGAAACCGGGGACGTCTTCTTCGCGGAGCTGAAGAAACTTGCAGTTCTATTTGGCAATGGAGTATCAGAGCAAACACTGACGTATGCGTTTGTGGCCGGCCTTCCCACCCATGTTAAGCAACTGTTGAGGGCTTCCACCAGCGTATCTGTAACGCCCATGGAACATTTGTTAGAACACGCTCGAGCCATTATCAGAGATGAGGAGGACCTGAGGGAACCGGTTTTAATGATGGCGCAGGCAGCCAAGACTTATGCTGAAAAGAGTCCCAGGTTGAGACCCACGACCCATGGGAGATGTTTCTGCTGTGGCCAGCGAGGCTATATCGCAAGAAATTGTACTAACAAGGGGCGGGGGCACCCGCGCTGTTTCCAATGTGGTAGTTATGGACATTTATCCCAAAATTGTGCGGGAAATGCATCAGAGGGCAGGACGTCAGCGCCGCCCTGTTCCCCGGACAAGATTTAATTGAGGCGCAGCCGACAATAAATGTGTACGTGGACCAAGTGCTTTGTTTAGCTCCTCTCGACTCAGGATGCTCACACCCCATCATGAGTGTCAAGTTGTGTCGAAACTGGACAAAGCAGAACATCAAAGTAACCACAATAGGTAGCAATACGTTAGCTTGCTGTGGAGCCGGAACTGTCAAAAATCCACACAGACTCTGGTGTGGCCGCAAACATTAATGTGCTGGTGATGCGAGGGGATTTGCTGGGATTCGATGTACTGTTGGGATATGATGCTATATTGCCACTGGGGGGAGTGGTTATCGGAAGAGATGGGACTGTGAGATTTTTGGAAAACCCAGTGTGTGCTGCATTTCACATTGATGGGACTGATTTTAAGGTGGACTAAGACCCTCACCAAAAAGCATGGACTGCATCGTGGAAGTGGACGGAAGGAAGGGTGTCAACCGAACTCAAGAATAGCATAGCAGAGTACTCGATACCCGACGAGGTCCGTAATGAATACGAGAAGGAACTTGAGGCATTGATCCAGGATGGATCCCCTACCCCAACAAGCTGGAACAACCCAAGGGTCTGATTCCCTTAATGGCGGTAGTCCAGCATAACAAATCAAAAGTTCGTCCGGTGCTGGACTATTGTGAGCTCACTGCTGACGTGTGCGCCAGCAAGCTGATAGAATGGCGCCAGAAGGGCTCCAATGTGTCTATAGTAGAAGGCTTATTTGCAGGTGCGAGTCGACGAGACATTGTGGCCGTTCCAGACAGTGTGGTACCGGGTCAGAGATACTGCCTTACTCGGCTTGGCTTTGGGCTGAATGTGGCACCGCAAATCATGAAGACCATCGTAAATGCAGTGTTGTCCCAGGAAAAGACCACTGAGGACGCAACATCGGCCTATATTGATGATGTGTATGTCAATGAAGACGTACAATCTGCATCGCACGTCAGAGAAAAGTTAGCTCAATTCGGGTTGGAGTGCAAGCATCCCGAACGTCTGAGGGATGGAGCACGGGTATTAGAATTGGACGTTTGCGGGGAAGACGGTACCTTACGATGGAGGTGTGACAGTGAGATTCCAACCATCCATGCTGTTATTACGCGGCGGATTATTTTTTCCTTGTGTGGGAAACTTATTGGTCACTTACCAGCGTGTGGCTGGCTCCGAGCAGCTGTGGGTGTCATCAAACGCAGGGCAAGTTTAGTAACTACAGGTTGGGATGATGTATCTGATGATGCTCTTCTAACTCTGATGACGACAAAAACCTTAGAGAGAGTTAACAAGGAGGATCCTGCCCGTGAGCAATGGCAGAAGGGGCGATTAGAAGTTGAGCATGTGTGGCAACGGTTAGCGATGGATATTACCCATTACAGTGGTAAGTCCTTTCTAATCCTTATCGACTGTGGACCCACTCGTTTTGCGGTGTGGCGGCAAATGACCAGGCAGGACTCAGCGAATGATGTCCGCCAACTGTTATCTATCTTTTCTGAGCGAGGTGCGCCGGAAGAGATATTGACGGACAACGATGCTGCTTTCTGTAGCCACCAAGTTCAGCAGTTGTTGAATGAGTGGAGTGTCCGACTACGACTGCGATGTGCTCATGTGTCATCAGGGAATGACATTGCTGAGAGGAGCAATCGCAGCATCAAGAGAATTGCTGCCAGAAAGCAATGCACCATTACAGAGGCCACGTATTGGTATAACATCACACCAAAGGATGGGAAGACACTAACAACAGCACCGGCCAATGCCATACACTAATACCGTGTTAGGATAAAGGGCATTGACACTGTCCAACCAATCGACGAGGAGATTCATAACAAATACAAGGTAGGGGATCCAGTTTGGGTTAGACCCCCTGGAAACCGGTGCACCACCAAGTTCAAGCGAGGACGAATATCTGGAGGGGTCAGCCAGCAGTCGGTCCTTGTTGATGGAACCCCACGCCATGTGCGCGATCTTCGCCCGGCTAGTTACGTATATCCCACAACTACAGAGAGCGATGACTCATCAGATGATGAGCTGCTAATGAGTAAGGTCACCGAGAAAGAGAGTGGTAGTTGTAGTTCGTCTGATCAGGCAGGATCAGAACCAGAACCAGAACCACCCCCAGAACTAGAACCAGAACCAGAACCTGAATCCAAGAGTGTAAATACCACCCTTCGCAGAAGCCAACGAACTCTATGTGATCATCAGATCAGGGGGGGGAGTGTAGTACTTACCAACACAACAAGCACCCTCGTGTTTGTGCCTTGTATAGGCATGCGCGACAACAAAACTTGGGTTTTTATAAGCGGAAGTCTCGAGGTTGTCAGGAATCTACAGGCGCATGCGCAAGAGAAGGGATTGAGATAGTGGTATAAAGGCAGGACGAGTGAGAAGGTTGTTGTTGTTGTTGTTGTCATTGGACGTTACAGTGACGCGTGCTTTAGCAGGTGATTAAGAGGCGGTTTATTTTTGTGTGTCAAGTTGCGCACCTCGGTGAAGGTAATATAAATCGTTCACCTCGGTGAAGGTGAAGGTCATATTCTACTAATATGATGACAGGAGAACGATATTAGTATGAGTAAAACAATAAAATTATCGTATTTCTAAATCCTTGAAGTATATAACAAATACTTTATCACGCAACACACAATTTTTAGAGGTAAATGTTTTTACTTAGAATGTGTCGGCATATGTCTATTTAAAGTGAAAGTTACAGTAATACTAATAAGGAATTTTCCTTTGCTTATCCGAATTTTACATCGTTATACTTATTTCAGATTTAAACGTGTTGTACTTTATTGTGTAGATTCCATGGATATGATGCCCAGTTCTGAACAATCTAGATATGTTTCAACGCGGTAATTTGTAACTAGATAGAATACAACATTGTTCCTTTTATCACGTACATTATTGCATGAAGCATGAAGGAAAAATAAGTTGACATCGAAGTTTTCTATTCTTAATAATGTATACATACACAGACGAACATGCACACACACACACACACACTATATATATATATATATATATATATATATATATATATATATATATATATAACGTTTAAAAATAAATAAATTGTGAGTGCAGAATAACCAGACTTGATCCAGATAATTTTTTGTTCTTTTAGGAAATACACGATATCGAAAGAAAGATTTCTATTTGCTGTATGCCATTTTGCTAAATTATATATATATATATATATATATATATATATATATATATATATATATATATATATGTGTGTGTGTGTTTGTATAAATATATATATATGTGTGTGTGTGTGTGTTTGTATAAATATATATATATATATGTGTGTGTGTGTGTTTGTATAAATATATATATATATATATATATATATATATATATATACGAATGGCGTACAATAAGTAATGCCCCTCACCCAGTTGTCTGATCTAGCTGAAATTTTTTATATGTCGACAGGTTATGTGGCAAATTAGAGCTCTGAACTAATTGTGCTTTCTTTTTTACAGGTGTTGTAACTGAGTCAGGTTTGGTAGAAAGCTTGTTGAATGTCGAGCAGTGTTCCGGTTTTTGTATTTGAAAGGATGCACACCACAGTAGACTTTTGATGAAACGAAAGAAACTCACGGTGATAATGCCCCATCATATGACCTTGAAAAACGCTGGAATCGTGAATTCAAACATGGCACGAAGTCTGTGGAAACAACCCCAGACATTGTCGCCCCGCTTCTGACATTGATGAGGCTGGCATTTTGGAAGATCGGCGCATTACTATTCGCCAAAGAGCTCAAGTTGTCCAGAGTAGTAGAGTGTCTCTGGAAACTATAATTCATGACCATTTGCATATGGATAAGGTGTCTTCCAGATGGATCTCCAGGTTACTCACACCATTCCAGAAGCTAAAACGCGTCTAGTGCTCGAGGATTAATTTGTATATGTACCAAGAAGATGAGTCAAAGTTTTTCAAAAGACTGATTATACAGGATGAAATCTAGGTCCATCACTATAATCCAGAGACCAAAGCCCAGCCAATGCAGTGGAAGCACTTGGATTCACCACCTCCAAAGAAGGCAAGGATTTAGTCCTCCGCTTGCAAGGCCATGCTCACAGTCTTCCGGGACTAGGACGGAGTAGTGATGACTGATTTCCTGGCAAAGGGTACCACAATTACAGGAACCTATTATGCTTCATTTTGAAGAAATTAACGGAAGCTATCAAAATCCAGAGGTGAAGCGAGATTAGCAAAGGTACCCTCCTCCTGCTGGACAACGCTCGTGTCTACAACTCGCATGTCGCCAGATCAGAAGCACGGGCGTGTGGTTATGAAATCCTCCCCCATCCTCCCTACTCTTCTGACCTTGCATCCTCTGGCTTTCACCTCTTCCCAGTCATGAAGTTGTTTTTTCAAAAGAAAGCGTTGCCCAGATGATACAGCTCTGATTTCTGAAGTCACATCGTGGTTGAAGGACCAACCTAGGCTGTTCTACAAAAAGGGTCTCCAGAGCTGCATCAAACGATGGAAGAAATGCATAACGCTGTGTGGTTTCTATGTAGAGAAAAACTGTGCCAAGTTTCGTTGCTCTACTGCTATGGTAAGTGGGGCAGGGGCATTACTTACTGCACACCCCTCGTTCTATTTTTTAAAAAAAGTCACTTTGTTTGGGTGTGAGTACATTCCTTATATTTTTACGAAGTAACTAGGCCATTCGATCTATTCCAGGCAGTGTTCTTCGATATTTTGTGTACATTATTTCATCCGATTTGTATCAAAAACCGAAAACCGATCTCAAAATTTGCGTTCTTTCTTTCTAAGAGATGAAAAATAATTTCTAGTGGAACAGTTACGTTCCCCTGGTAAGCGAGATAATATAAATTTTAAACTAATTGCACAAAAAAAACAACAAAAAAAAAAACAGATTCATTTTAATCTGGAAATGTAGATCAGTAGTAGCGGATCAGATTGCAGGCAGCGCGTGCTTCGCAATTTTAATTTGTTTTTATTATAAAGTTCAATTCACAATAAAAATATTAAAAATCGCTGAAAATAATAAGTTCTTCGTTTGCATATTTTAAAAGTAAACATGAAGCAAAAGTGATTTTTCAGGCAATTAATTTTCTAGTCCCAATTGCAAGCTGATAACTATAATGTAAATCTCACCAATCTGTTTAAATGTATATATGCTGTGTACATCAGTCTGCCTGTCTACTGCAACTTTTTGCTCAAAATCCATCTCCAAACATCCGGGCAATGTGCGACATGCTGGTTAGCTATATCATAAACAATCGACATCATCATTAAAAGTTTTCGATTTGTTGTTTCTTTTTGTAAATCAGTAAATCTAACGAGTTTTTCGCTCTAGTATAGAATATTTTTTAATATTCTATACTAGAGCGAAAAACTCGTTAGATTGACTGTCATTAAATATATATGCTACTACATTCTTATTTACATATTATATAGAAACTCACCATACACGAATTTGCATACTCTATTTTAAATCCCAGCACATAATTTTCACTTCTAGGATTTAAAAAAAAACTATTTCAAATTTGTTTTTAGCATCCATTAATTAAGGAGTTCATAAATATTCTCTCTTTTTATAACTCACGAGAATAAAGTGCTTTCCCAATTGCCATATATGAATATGAGCACATTACACTAAAAAATGTGTCTTCTTTGCGGTGCTACAGAAACACTGCCTTTAAAGGCCTAGTTTCTTTCCAACATTCTCTTAGTTTTACATAACAATTTAGTTACTTTGATTCTTATGAGTAGTATATAAATATTATAATTTTTATGAGTACCATTTTTATTATCCCTTACTTTTTATATATAAAAAGCTTTTTAGTTAAGTATTTTTCAGTTACGTATTATTATTAACATTATATTTTTTCAGTAAAGTATTATTATTTATATTACAACATTTACAACACGTTTCATTATTAGGCCTAGTTTTTGTTTTGCAAATTACTTCCAGAGATTATTATGGTTCCAAATTTTCAGTTTAATATTGTCTTATAAAGATATTATAAATATATATAAAATAAGCAAAAATTTTATTGTATATATTAGATAAGATTATTTTGAGTTGACTTAATTTAGTATTATTTAAGCGGAAATTTTTACTTGACATGGCGTGATTTTTGATTTTGCTTTCTTGTTCTTTCATGCATATGTCTAGCCCAACTTTCGCGGTGCCACCGATTTTCCTGGTCCTATATTTTCGCGGCCTATCATTTGATCTTATAAAGTTTATTGCCCTCGTTTTCTTAGCTCCTCTTCTTCTGTCTCCTTTTCTCTCCCCTCTATTTCTTTTTTCATTATTATTTTCTAATTTCTATCTCTCCCTATTTCTTAATCTATTTCCGCTCCCTTCTCCTTTATTTTATTTTTTTATCTACTGTAATATTTGCTAATGTATTACGCATAATATTTTCTTAAATTTGCTTTCTTTTACTTTTATATTTATTTTTATTTTTTTTTATTTTTCTAGTTAATAAATTTATTTTTATCTTTTTCCTTTTTCATTTTATTATAGTTTTTAATTTTTAATTTTTAATTATTCTTTTTTCTTTTATCTTTTTCTTTTTGCATATAATTTCAGTTTCTCTTACTTTTCTTGGCCTGTGTGCTGGAAGCAGTTTTATTTTATTTTATGAACATTTTGAAGTTATTCTTGGAGAGTATTTGAAGCTAATCTTCTATAATTATAAAAATATTCAATATATAATGTTATATGCTCATTAATAAATATATCCACTGGACCTATATCATTTTTTATTTACCGACACATTAAATAAAAGTATCCAGGAAAATGCCTAGGTCGGACCATTACCTTGTGATGTGGATTACTCAAAAATAGTTTGTATCACTGTGCCACACTGCTATCAAAGACATTCACTTCAGAGTTTACCATGGAATTTGGATGTAAATTTTTATATCTTTTTAATTAATTTCACTTACTCTATGATATTTAAATACTTTAAAAAAATTTTAATTGTGATTTCCATGTCTCAATTACTTGAGTAGATAAAGGGTAAACCATTATAATTATTTGTAAATGGTTGTTTTTCCGCTGAGATGGTAGACATCGAATCTTAGAAGATAAGGAGGTCTAATATTGCAAATGTATTCTTTGCTTACATAGAATAATAAAAGTATTTTAATTTAAAATTTAAGCATTTCACGGCACAAATTTTTAAATTAATAAAATTATTAAATGTTGTTATATATACATATATATATATATATATATATATATATATATATATATATATATATGCATATTAGCAAAAGTACCGGTCGTGGACTGGTTTCAAAAACAGCCTACAGAAAATGAGCTCTGATTTATTAAAGTACGGTAGGTTATGAAAAGGATGGATTGTAAAGAGATAGCTTCGGATTCGGGGATATCAAAGCCAAAGCAAAATATGATGAAAGTAAAAATAATAAAGATAAACCCCATAATTTATTATACCATACCTGCTCACACTGAGACACTTATCACAATATTCTGTGGATCTATAAAAAAAAAAAACCTTGTTAGACTTTGTGACATATTTCCATTCTATGAATGTAAGGCGCAGAGAAACACCCCATACTTTTATTATACAATATTTCTTCAAACTGAAACATAATTATCAAAGTCTACTGACGCAGATAGATATGAAAAGTCTTTATTAAATTTTGTGCATATTTCCATTCGGTGAATGCTAGGCGCGAACGCAGACCCTACAATTTTATTATATCATCCCTATTTAAGTTAAAACATACTTATCAAAGTATTCTTTTGTACATCTATTTCAAAAACCACTTGTATACGTTTTTTTAATTTTTTTTTATTTCTATACTTTGTGAACCAGGCGCGAACGCAGACCCCACAATTTTAGTGAAGCATCGTTCTGCAGGATCAAACATACCCATTTCTGTATCTCGATAATCTTCTATCATTATCTGAAATCAGTTTTTTTAAAATAGTCAACCATATAGGAGCCTATTTGTTACAAGACACACACACACCCACACACACACACACACACACACATACACACACAGAGATTAAGCTTTATATTATATGTATATATATATGTATGTATATATATATATATTTATATGGATTAAGCAACACATAGATAGTATTCCCGTCTTTAAACGTGTAGTGATTAAATAATGTGAATCATAAACTATCATCAGATAACTATATATATATATATATATATATATATATATATATATATATACATATATATATTAATATATATATATATATGATGTTTTCCAAAATTATCTGACATATATCCGTCTGAAAGATTAAATAATAATGAGATTTTAAAAACATCAATCTTTTAAATGTCATTATATTTCACACACTCTTTTTTATTAAATCGAGGAACTAAACCCCACTACTGCTATTACTAATTAATTTTCCGAGGAAACATTTCGAGTGAAATATAATCAAATTCCAAATTAATAGCTGGTTCTAATTCTCTTAAAGATCGGGGGCAGCTTGTGGATTATCTTTGACTTCAAATACTTTAACAAGAACATTTGCAGGGATTAAACTCAAGCGATCTTGCGGATTAACTGATATCATTTATCAAAGTAATCAAATTATTCTGAAAGATTTCCTTTAAAACGATTTATAAGTATGGATAGAGATGACCTTTTACCTAATTGTATTAAATATGTTTATTTACCTTAAATCTAAATGTTCTTTCGCTAGTTTTTATTCGTATATTTTAGTGTTTATAGAAGTTTATTGCCTTCTTCTCTTTAGATGAAACATAAAATATTCTCCACTAAAACCTCTTTTTTCTGCGTAGAGAAATACTATATTTAGGATCAGATTTAATCATCTTCTGTACTCATCAGAGGAGGTTCTGTTTTATACATATCGAAGAACACTGCCAGACATATAAATTACATTTAGGAAAATTTACAAAAATATGGGCTAAACCATTTCGGAATGTACGGGGAAGGAACTCACACACACAAATGAGTTTTATATAACAGTAAAGATATTTGCAATATACATAAATACACACACACACATACCCCCATATATATATATATATATATATATATATATATATATATATATATATATATATATATATGAATATACGAATGCCCACGCACGCAAAAACACCCACACTTACACAAACACCCCCCTACACACACATGTATATATATATATATATATATATATATATATATATATATATATATATATATATATATATATATATATATGCATATTGTTAACAGCAACTTTTAGACGAGACAAGTCATGGATACCGTCGGTTTCAGACCTTTTTTACAATATTATAGTAAATATTGTCTTAAAGATTCATTTTATTTGGCTGATTTTATTAAAAAGTCGAAGATTGTTAATAGATTTATGTGCTCCTATGATATTAGCAACCTTTTTACTTGTGTCCCTGTTTTGGAAACAATAGATATCTGTGCAGATTTTCTATATCGTGGCCGGATATCACCGCCTCCTATTCCTGAACACATGTTTATTGAACTTATGGAACTTGCCACGACATCTGTGGAATTTAGTTTCAACAATAGTATGTACCGGCAAAAAGATGGTGTTGCCATAGGGTCACTATTTCGACCGACCATGGCGAATATTTTTGTGGGGTTCCATGAAGAGCGCTTACTATCTGGACCCATAAAGCCATTGGTGTACTTCCGATATGTTGATGACACATTCTGTTTATTTAATAACCAAACGGAAGGTAACGCCTTTTTCTCCTTACTCACTGGAATGCATCCCGCGTTAAAGAACACCTATGCGGGAGAGTGCAATTCAATCATAGCCTTTCTTGATGTATTGGTAACAAAAACGCCATCTAGTTACCATAAATCTATATACCGTAAACCAACATTTACAGGTTTGTACACTCGCTGGGATTCATTTTGCCCCCAAAAACGTAAGATAAATCTAATTTGGACCCTAACATATCGTGCCCTTATGATTTGTTCCAAATTAAAATTAGATGAGGAAACAATTACGGATATTTTATCCAAAAATAGGTACCCCCTTGATGTGATTAGGTCAACTATTCAAACGAAATTGGCTGAATTCTCTCGAATTAAAGAGAATATAGTAGCCAAATGTCCAATTTATCTTCGTTTTCCTTGGTTAGGTAGAGTAAGTGAGAAATTTGTCAAACAAATAAGTTCAGCACTTCATGGATGTTATTTTGCTGCCAATGTGCGTGTTGTTTTCTCTACCAGAACTTTATTTCCATCTTCTCGGAAAGACATTATACCCCCACCATTAAATAATATAATTTACAATTTTGAATGTGATTGCGGTGCCAACTACTTGGGTCGAACGACATTAAGGTTAGCTTGAAGAATCCAACAACATGTACCCAGTAAAATTAGGAATGGAACCTACCGGGCAACTGGTGTCGTTACTAACACATACGGGTCCTAAATTACTGATCATTTACTTAAAAACCAGTCTTGTCCAGCAAACTTTAGCACGGACTCTTTTACTATTATTGGTCGTGCACATTCTTTATCCCATCTCAAGATCTTGGAGACCATTCACGTTCGACTCAGAAAACCTTCTCTTTGCAAGCAAAGGGAATGCCTCCTGGATTTGAACGCGATTAATCTCTAGGGTATTCGTCCATAACGCTCTTTTATTTTAATCGTTTTCCCACTTTTTTTCTCCCCGTAAATTAAATAAAACGTCATTTTAATCGCTTTCATTCTTTACTTTTAAAATTCCCTCGATACAGTTTTGAGAAGCGAGGGTCGAAACCTGTAAGCTGGCTCCCCATTCCTTTTTTATTTCCTCTCCTGTTCCCCCTTCATTCCCACCTTTTTGGAAAGAATATATATATATATATATATATATATATATATATATATATATATATATATATATATATATACAAATTTACTTTTAATCATGAATCATAAAAGTCTTCCCTTCCTAATTGCAATATTTAAATTTTGTATCCCTAAAAAATATCATGATATATATATATATATATATACATATATATATATATATATATATATATATATATATATATATATATATATATATATATTTCTAAGCTGACGCTAATTGTCTGCTATTTTCAACTGTTTGTAAATGCTGGTATTCTGTTCTGTAAAATAAATTTAATTAATCATCAGTTTAAAAATGTAGTTTAACTATGGACCATGTCTACACTCTAATTCGAATAGTTTACAGGTCATACTATGTGTTTCCCCTTAATTTAAATGAATAACTGAACATCATATTTACGGATTAGAAAGTAAAAACATCTTTAATTATCATGAAAATAAATTGAATAAAGGATGAGTTTTAATTTCATGAGATTAAAATGACTTTCTATCTGATACGATGTATTGCCACGAGTACAAAAGTAAGACTATATAAACGAAAGATTTGTTGTTATAGATTAATAAAACTAATACAATAATTCTCGAGATTAGAAACTCTAGTTTTCGGCAAATATTGCATCTGTACAAGAAGCATTTTTACTGAGTGTAAGATAAGCCACCTGCATATGCGACTCTAATGTGCTTTCGTTTTTACACGGGTCTTAAAATAAATACATAAAACTAATTTGAGAAAAATGAATGATACACACCAGAATATATACAACTAGATGTCTGCATATTAAATACTTATATGTGATGTTATTGTAATTAAAATAAAATAAAATAAATTCAGCGTATAGAGTGCAGTTAAATATGTTGGTGTTACTAGATGTAAAGTCCAAATAACAAATTCCCAACCGTTATGTTCTTTTCTCGCAATTCTCGGTATACTTCTGCCAAAGACACACACACACATGCACACACACACACACACACGCACATACACACAAAGGCGCGTGCGAGCGAGCGCTCTCTCTCTCTCTCTCTCTCTCTCTCTCTCTCTCTCTCTCTCTCTTCTACCCTTTTTTCACTTTCTCTCCCTTTTGGAAACACAAATATTTTATTTGACAAAAAAAACAAAAACAACTCTATCTCATTTGCATATTTTTCTCAAATCTCGTTACTTCATGTGACAGCCAGTCAATAAATTACAGAGGAAGCCATTTTTTTTCTTTATCCCTTTCCTGAACCGGACGGCACATAAACAAGGTCAGGGATGTATTAATTCTTAATCACACGACTCCTTGATCTTTAAGATAAACAATTAGTCTCATAGTCCTCCTTCTACGCTCGGTGTCGCTGTTCGCGCTGCGACCGTCGTATAAAGTCTTCTCCAGGAACACGAACCTATTCTTCCTACGCTGCCGAGGGAAACCTTCTGTATGCACAAGATGTGACGTGGCATTTCATTAACTGCTACTTTCTTTTTGGAGAATAATTCAGTTACAGTACCTCTACCAAGCGAGTTGCGCAACTAGAATTAATCACATGCAGTTTAATATATACACGTCTTAAATGACTAAAATTAACACTAGAAATAAAAAAAAGTTTTGTATATATATATGTGTATATATGTGTATATACATATGTATATATATGTATATATATGAATGTATATATATATATATATATATATATATATATATATATACAAACAATATAAAATATTGATAAGAATGCGAAATCGTCAAGACGTTCCCTAATCTAACTCTCATAAATATCGATCAAATTTAACAATATAAACGTAAGGTTTTATCCGCATAATTAAACTAAGAACCTTTACTTATGAAACGGAATCTATAGTTTGAAAAATTGTTTTTATTATATCTTATCTGCATTGATAAAATATAAAAATAAATCCTTGGTACTTTAATTTTACACAGACGCACATAATCTGCCCCTAGTTACTGCATATAGCTAAATTAAACTAAGCATATAGAATATTGCGAACAATCGTATCCAATGAGTCAAAATTCATAATAGACAAGTAACACTTTTAAAATAAATCAGGTACAAGTATAATAAAGGTAAACGTACAGCCCCATATATATATATATATATATATATATATACATATATATACATATATACACACATATATAAACATATATAAATATATATATATACATATATATTCACACATATATATATATGTATACATATATGTATATGTGTGTATATGTACATATATACATATATATATGCATATACATATATATACATATATATATATATAAATATATATATATACATATATAATATATATACATATATAAATATATATATAAATAAATATATATACATATATATACATATATATATATATATATATATATATATATATATTCCTGGGAAGTATTTGCCACAGGTAAAAAAAAGCAAAAGCGTAAAAAGAAGTTCACACAACTGTGTCCGGCATCTACTTAGGATAAATCAGGTACAAGTATAATAAAGGTAAACGTACAGCCACATATATATATATATATACATATATATATATATATATATATATATGTATATATACATATATATACACATATACACATATATAAACATATATAAATATATACACTTGTGCCCGATATTATTCATACCCCTCGGATCTTTGAGATTTCTATAAGAATATTGCTCAAACCAGAAGGTAGACAATATTAAAGGGATTTCAAACAATAAATCAAGCATAAGCATTTAATTTAAACTCAACAAATAAATAAATTATGCAAGTTTGAAACATTATACAAAGAAAAACAATAATGGCACTAGTTCAAAATTATTCATACCTCTCTTACTAATAGTCAATAGCATGCCCTTTATTCTTAATAACTGCCTGTAACCGTTTGGGATATTTATCAACAAGGTTTTTACAAGCATCAACACTGATTTTTTACCATTCTTCAATGCAGTAGTTCTCCAAATCCCTCAAATTTCTAGGTTTCCGCTTTTTAACCTCAGTTTTCAATATGTGCCAGAGGTTTTCGATAGGGTTCAGGTCGGGACTCTGGCTAGGCTATTTCAAAGCATTAATTTGATTATCCTCAAACCATTTCTTGACTATTTTGGCAGTATGTTTTGGATCATTATCCTGTTGAAGGACCCAGTTTGGTCCTAAATGGAGCTTCTCCGCATCCTGTCTAATGTTTTTCTTGAGTATCTCCAAATATTGCTCCTTCTTCATGGTTCCATCTATCTTGACCAAACTACCTGGACCACTAGCCAAAAAGGAGCCCCAAAACATTAGGCTACCACCACCATGTTTCACCGTGGGTATGGTGTTCTTTGGGTTGTAAGCTTCTCCTTTCTTCCTTCAAACGTAAGAAGCATCCATATGGCCAAACAATTCAATTTTTGTTTCGTCAGTCCACAAAATACTTGAGAAAACGGACTCTGGAGAATTCACATGGGTCCTAGCAAACTTTAGACGTTATGCAAGGTGTTTTCCGGTGTGCAATGGAGTCCTTCTTGGTCTGCTTCCTTTCAGACCATTTTCATGCAGAGTCCTTTGCAATGTTTGCCTTGATATTTTTATGCCAGAAGACTCCAGATTTTCTAAAATGTCCTTATTAGTGGTGGTTGGATTTGCATTAACACTTCTTACAATATTCCTGGTGACTCTAGCAGACAGTTTCCTTTTGCTTCCTCTACCAATCAAGTTGTTTGTTGCGTGGTGGCTCTGGAATTTTTTGATGATGCTCTGTACTGTTGCTGTAGGGACCTCAAATTTCTTGAAAATTGACTTGTAACCTAAACCATCATTATGTGAATTCACAATTTTAGTCCTAAGATCATTACTAAGCTCTTTTTTCTTCCCCATTCTAATAATTTTTATTCTTTTATTGGTTTTCAGTTGATATCATTTTAATTTCTGAAAAATGCAAAAAACGAAATGAAATTAATCAAAGGTAGTATAAAAGCATTCAAAATAAGAATCAAACAGAAAACAAACAGTCAGAAACTCGATTAATACTGAAAAAATAAGGGGGTATGATTATTTTTGAACATTGCAGATTTTATAAATAGCTGTATATTTCTTTTATTACAAGTATCCCGAGATTTTAAAATGACGAAAATGATCAGAAGAGGTTTATTAAGAATATGTATCAATATGGACGTAAACAATAAATTCTTACAAAAGTTACACCTAATAAACTCAATTTTCAAGGGGGGTATGAATAATATCGGGCACAACTGTATATACATATATATTCACACATATATATATATATGTATACATATATGTATATATGTGTATATGTACATATATACATATATATATGTATATACATATATATATAAATATATATATACATATATAATATATATACATATATAAACATATATATAAATAAATATATAAATAAATATATATACATATATATACATATATATACATACATATATATATATATATATATATATATATATATATATATATATATATATATATTCCTGGGAAGTATTTGCCACAGGTAAAAAAAAAGCAAAAGCGTAAAAAGAAGTTCATACAACTGTGTCCGGCATCTACTTCGGATGAGGTATACCTTCTATTTAATAAAATACGTATTAGATATTTTTGAAGCCGAAACAACGCATTACTACAAAGGGGCAGATATTTATTTTGTTTAAAATATATATTTGAATTCATAAATATATTTCGAAGGTAAACTTCATCTTCAGTAGGTCTATTTTAGCATGGTGTTGTTGGAGCTTGAAATCGACAAGTAGAAGTCCGTTTGTGGTTTTCACGGTAGTCTTTTCAAGTGTCAGAACGATACGTTGGTCACGACAAATCCAAGTTAGGGTTTGATTTCCTTGTATAGAAGCGTTGGTTGAATTTGAATAAAATACGTTTGAAGCCGAAATAACGAATTATTACAAAATAAACAGATAGTTATTTTGTTTGAAATTTATATTGGAATTCATGAATATGACCAACGTACTGTTCCGACACATGGAAACACTACCGTGAAACCAACAAACGGACTTCTACTTGCTGATTTTATGCTCCAACAAATTATGGCACGAAAACAAGACATACTGAAGATGAAGTTTAGCTTTGAAATATATTTATGAATACCAATATAAATTTAAAACAAAATAAATGTCTGTTTCTTTTGTTATAATTCGTTGTTTCGGCTTTAAGCGTATCTAATGCACATTTAATTTTATTCAAATTCAACCAACGCTTCTATAATAGGAAGACATACCTTACGAGGCTATATATTTGTTTTTTAATAAGTATTTTTATGCCGCTACACATTTAACATGTATCGATCATTCAGTTACAATGGACGAGAGACCTCTACAGTAGATGAAGAAACACTGCAATCAAAATTGTAAAGTACAAATCAACAGCACATAGTGACCTATAGGTCAGTCATATAATATTTAAAAATTATATAAAGCAACGATATTTCACTAATTAAAAAAAAGTAATGATAGTAAATAGCCTCAGAGTGAATAAAATAAACACATATAAATAGTAAAGCTTATTTTTAAAAAGACGCCTTTCTGGTTGGCTTTGAACTCCTCCCATCCCACATGACTTCTTATTTGACGTTTGCGTTTCTTCAAATATCAACCTTAACGATATAAACGTATATTCAGGGTTTTCTTTTTGTTTTAGCTTTGTGCCCTATTTTTGTAACACTGGTTTTGTGTACGGTTAATACATTTTTGGGCTATATTGGTGTATAATTTTACATTTTACTTGAAATAGCAGCTTTATTAAATATATCTTTATTCACACTGTAATGTTAAGGATGTCTATTATCTAAAGGACAACATATAAAAAATGCTGAATTTAAACCTTTGTAAAATCCGTGGTAGTAACGGGCGGATACAGAATAAGATGTTGATGGTGAATGAATCTCATGAAAAGCATACTTCTGTTGCACATATTTTTATTAATCTACCTAAATTTTAAGCGATAGAAGTTTTAACTATTATTTAGCATATCTATATTTTATATCCTTGGACCTCTATTGTTCCTGATATTCATAAATGAGCTCCCCGACAAAATTTTATCTGAGATGGGTACATATGCTGATGACACTACACTCTATGGCAGGCACGACAGGAAGACGAATGAACACATTTCTAAAAAAAATGGCAGAAACACTAGCGGAAGACCTCCAATCTGTGGTGGAATGGGGACAAAAGTGGTTGGTCGCGTTCAATGCCGCCACTACTAAACTAGTTTCATTCAATAATTACAAGAAACCCTCCCTACCACCTATAGCAATGGCCAACGACTCTTTATCTGAGGGTACGTCTTTCAAACTCCTTGGCCTAATGTTCACAGGAAACATGAGTTAGAACAATTACATTGAAGCTATTGGCAGGGCCGCTGCAAGAAAGGTGGGCTCTCTCTTCCGTGCTAGATAAGTAGTAACACCCGAAAGTATCCTGTACCTCTATAAGCCCGCCATTCGCCCATGTATGGAGTATTGCTGTCACATCTGGACTGGTGCATCTGCTACTAGACTCTCGCTCCTTTACAAGGTTCAAAAGAGAGTCGCAAACCTGATAGACCCTAAACTGGCATCTAAGCTTCAGTCTCTGTCCCATCGACGAAATGGTTCATTCCTCTGCCTTTTCTAGAAGTATTTTAATGGTGAATGTTCTGACGAACTGCAAGCACTTATGCCCCCACGACATGAGCACCCTCGACAAACCCGACGGGCTGCTAAATCCCACCCCCACACTGTAGAGATCCCTAGATGTAAAATATCTTTTTACTCCAATAGTTTCTTCCCCAGAACCGCTAGACTCTGGAATTCCATTCCAGGTCCCTGCTACCCCAACAGTACTGACGTGCAGAAGAGCAAGTGTAACGTGAACCGACATATTGCTCCCCAAATCCCTACATAGTACCCAAGTAGTTGTTGCCCCTGATAGTAGCCCCCAACACCAAAGTGGCGATTTGTCTTGTTTGGGGTGAAAATGTAATAAAAAAAAAATTGTAAATGTATTTTTCTTAAAATTTGGAAATGATTGTTTGCTCATTGATTAAGGACACTACTTACAAACATATAATTTATATGTAACATGTACAATCGCCGTGTTTGTTACCTTCGAACCATTTTCATTCTAGTTGCATCGATATGCCAGTATGCATAACAGCATTCGTTCCAAATGTCATGTGCCCTAAAATGTCTACCGCTGATTCGTGGATAAGTTTCAGGTTGATGCGACACATTAGTGTAGATGGAAAATAGGTTTCAACCTGTTATTTCATATAGTTGGTTAAATGAATACACTCGAACTTACACATTATTACTTATGTAATATTGACGCTTAAATATAATAGAAACACCAAAACCTATATTATATAAATAAGAAACGCCTGTGTATGTTTGTGTCTGTGTGTCTGGTACAACTTTCTTACTATTTAACCAATAGAGCGATCTTGATAAATCCTGGCATGTTGATTGTTTATACCAAGATATGGTTGACACCATTTTATAAGGTAAAGTTCAAAGATCAAATAATAGCTTATGTACAGCCCAGAGCAGAAGACTAACCATGGCAAAACCTCGCATGATGATAGTCCCCAACTTAATGATGGCGCACACAATTTTTTAAGTAAAGGTCAATGATCAAGGTCATAATTCTATATATACCCTCGTACAGTCAACATCAGGCGACCGATCATGAACAAACGTGGCATGCTGATCGTCCTGGACCTAGAAATACTGCACATCATTTTATCAAGATAATTTCAAGATCATAGCCTACAGATAGACACTCTCTTACAGCCAAACCTGACTTCGTTATAGCATCGTTCCTATGGAAAAAGCACACAATTTTTCAAGATCCAGATCGATTGTCAAGGTCTGGACTTTGCTGTACGCTCGGGTACCTGCGAAGCGGGTACACGTGCGTAAAGTACAGTCCCAAGGGAAGCGTGTATCTATTATATCGTATTATACTATATAATAAATCGTCAAGATGTATTATCGCATATTTTGCAATTTCCATTATAAACATTGTTTAAAATCTATTTTTATAATTACATTTTATCGTCGATGTGTCACGGAAATTTAATAGTTATTCACCATACAAAAAAACAACATTCAACATTGTTAAGAACAATTGCACTTAATTCTTGTGTGTATTTCTTTCTATGTGGAATTTAAATAATACAATAAAAAGTAGTCGTAGCATTAATAGAATACAGCGTGCAGCAAATTACCATATTCATGGATGTTTTTTTATAATTTAAATGATTATTTCATAATAAAACAATGAAACTATTTTTGATGTTTGTGGCTGAACAATATCAAACATATTTATTTCATTAAATACACCGTTTTAATATATTCTAAATTATTTTAAATGTATAGACCGCCACTGAGTATATAAGAAAATAATATTTCCAGTCTTAGCGAGGAAGAATTACTTTCCAAAATATATCGATATTTAAGACCTGCATTAGCAAATGTTAATGTTTTTTTTTCCGGATAGACAGTCTTATAAAATGAGAAAATATATGTTTGTGTGCACATTTATGATTTTCACATGCATTCAATTATAGTACCTAATAAACAAAAATGCAAGCCTTTCAGAAATGTTAAAATCCTATGATACAGTACATTATAAGAAAGATATTTTCAAGGTTACCTGTCAGAATATATATATATATATATATATATATATATATATATATATATATATTATTTTTAAAATATAATAATCCATGGCACGTGTTTCGTCGTCCACAACTCATCAGGATCTCTGAAAAGGGAGGTCAGGCATGAACACAAAGATAAACATTAAAATTGCACACACAACACAAACACACACACACACTCTCTCTCTCTCTCTCTCTCACACACACACACACACACATATATATATATATATATATATATATATATATGTTAAGTGCAATTGTCCGTCTGAGTGTACCAAACTATTCAGTCAATTTATGTCTACTGACTCGAGATTTTACAAAAGGGGCATCGAGATTTGCAAAAATCTTTTCCGTTTGTTTTAGGGCTGAAATTCTACTGTCAAGGCGTCAATGTTCAACGGGTTATCTTTTGAAAATTCTACTGAATGCCTCCGCCAATTTTAGGTGGAAACGCTTGAACTTTTGGATGTAGGTGTCTTGGACATGGATCAAACTTTTTGAATTGAAAACAATATAACTTATGGGGTAAAAAAATGGGATCAACTTTAAAAAGAAACCACGTCTGCGGTCTCTACCACATTAGTCAAACAATTCATGGCCTGAACAGTTGAAATTTTACACAGTTATTTAGATATATTACAAGCCCCAGATTTTCCTGCCAAGGGGTAAACGTTCCAAAACTGTTCTTTTGCTTTCTCTAGCAATCTATGCAGTCAATGTTGGCGTAAAATTGCTAGACGAGTGCTTTTTTGTGAAGGATTGGCGATTTGGTGCTAGAGTTTTCAACTCAGACGAGCACTAGTAATGTATTTTCTGTGAAAAAGAGGCTGAGGGAAGAGAAGAGAGCATTACCCAATAGGCTACGAAATCTATTTTGAACACTGCCAAGGCAGGTTAAACTGCTGCTAGCAATTCTGCCCAGGTTATGCAACATCACTCCATCCTTGGAGTACTTGGTACTTATATAGATAGAGAATTATATCAGCAGTCAGAGATCTACTGGACCGGTAGAAGGATCCCAGCATTTTTCTGGCGACCTTGGCGATACTTTATGCAAGCGTTACACTTCAGATCAGGAGTAAATTTCAAGCCTAGAAGCTTGTCAAAACATGAAACCACCCCAAGATTAGAACCATGCATTTAAATTGATGCCAAATTGGGTTCAGAGCATTGATGATATAAAGATAGAAGCTTAGTTTTAGATGTATTAAAAGTAATTAGCCACATTTTCCCTATTGAACCCTGTGCTCAAGATCAGAGGAAAGAAAATCAGGCAAAACCTGGTCATTTACGGCGTTTAATGTATTGGCTAATATGGGTGGGTCATCAGCATAAATGTCAAATAATGATTTACATATGAGTTTTGGGAGACCACTGATGTAGATCAAGACGAGTATTGGGCCCAGGATGGGCCATTTGACGGACTCCAGCATTAACACTGTGAATTTCCAATTTCTGCCCATCAACCACTACTCTTATGCGCCTATCAGAGAGAAAATACTTAATAGTGTAGAATACATCTCCAGGTATACCGTAGCTGGAAATATTGTTTAGTAGGCTTTTATGCTATACCTTATCAAAGGCCTTTGATATGTCAAGAGATATTTCACTAGAAAGGAAGCCTTTGCCGAGAGATTCCTTATCTTACTCCCACATCTTCTATTGTGTAAACGGGAAACCATATTGCGTGTCACTAAAAAGGTTATATCTGCTGAGGTGGTTGACTACTTCTTTATTTTATATGTATTCCAGCAGCTTACTTATGAAGCACGAGAGACTTCTTGATCTGTACTGAGAGGGAAATGACCGATCACCTTAATTCCTAAATGCAGGGCATACTGATGAGGTTTTCCATGGTGTTGGGAATCGTTAAGACAGAGTTAAGCAGTTTTGTAAGTTTGGGAGAAAGTTCTGGGTGAAACATTTTCAACGCTATACTTGGAATGTCGTCAGGGCCAGTGAACAATTTTATAAGAAATATTGTTACTCATCACCAAAACCCTGTACAAAAAATAATTACAGTGTTACACGAGTAAAATCTTATCCACACAATAATTGTATTGATCATTTGTTGAACAAAATAGTAAGTTCTCGTTTTTCGAGTTTCATAATTTCCGTTATCTAGCAAGATCAAATTGAATGTGTAGACTAATTAGATTTTAGTTAATTATTTATTCTGCCATAAAAATTGTTAACATATTACGTGAGAGAAAGGTCGTTTTTCGATTGACCTTAAATTTATATTCCATTGATCATTAAAATATAAAAAAGGCTCTCGGAAATAGTTTTTACGCATTCATTCATATTCATTTTTCCTTGTCTTAAACTATACATAAACAGAGGAAATCATGGAAGACTTAAAATACACTATACTACAAGTAAGGAAATAAGACTTAGAACAAAAAATAAAATAGAAAAACAAAATTTCAAAAAATACCACTAAAACACGAGAAAAATAGTTTAAACAATTCTTACCAAGTCAAAGGTAATACCATAACATTCGCACAACACTCATACTAGGCCTTTATTGGCAATTTCTCTTACTTCAAGATAGACGCTCAAATGTTATTACTGTATTTAAAGGTTTTGAGACTTGTATAACAAATGAGCGGTCTCTAGAAAGGATCGATTATTGCTTCGAATGCTCGGATTCACATAGAACAACAAACCTTTGCATGCCATTATCTGCGAAAAGGAATTGCGACATTATAAGCGCTTCGCCCCCAAAAGTCGTATATTTCATAGGGGTTTAAACTGCACCAAAAAAACTAAAAAGGAGATAAAAGTTTAAACATGTATATTAATAACCAACAAACATTACATATATATTAATTTACCCCAACTGATGCTTTCGAACGCAGAATATTTATAGAAAAATTGATATCGACAAATTTTCTAAAATTTTACACTGTTTTCATTGAAGAAATGGAGGAACCAAGTGTATCAGGAGAGAAGTTGGCAGGAGACTTCTATTGAGTGATACTTATTAGAAAGAATTCAAATAACATTAAATAATCTGGCATCGCTTAGGAGAGTATGATACATAAAAACGAAACCGTATTTTCCAATTAAAATTTACCACAACTCCACTTTAGCCGTGCAGAGATCAGCATTGAGGTAAACACTTCTGTAATTCAGATAACAAAATGTCTTACTTATAATCGTTATGTGTTTGCAAATTGCATGATTAAAAGTCGCGTACGACACACTAGAAGGTATGGAAAATACTTGTCTAAAATTGTGAAAATATTAAATAAAAAAGAATAGTCTCAGTAAGATTCGATCATTAATGTACAGACGAGACAATCAGTAAATGAACATCTTATTAATACCCTGTCAAACGTAACAGTGACTGGGTCAAAAATAAATATTGATTGTAAATTACTAACTAATATTACATATTCATTTAATAACTTTACATTAGGAAATCAGTTTAGGAAGAGAATACTTACAAAAGTTCACTCACATGTAACAAATTGCATTCTACCTAATCATTATACTTTGTATAAACCATTATGAACATAGGAAAGAGGATTTTGTTTAGTAATATCTGCTTACACTCAGTAATTTTTATTTATTTTTTGTCTATTTTTATAAAGATGCAGTTTATATTTATGTAATTTTCTGTGGAGTAAAATGAAAAAATAAAAGCCGGAAATATATTTTGATGCACCCTTCTAGTTTAATCACATGTGGAAAATCTGATTCTCCTCATTTTTTTGATGCACATATATAAAAAAAACAAGTTTATAATATCGAGCAAGAAATGAGCACCCTCTTTTTTTTAGCTAAATTGATTAATTTTAAACTGCTATGAAAAAAAATGGCTTTTGGGGGCTAAACACATAACTTTTACCTTAAATCCATCAACGACTCATGGAAATCTATCCATATTCTTTTTTCATTTAAATATACTTTCATAGAAATGTTTCTGTTATGACACAAAAAAAAACCTACTTTCTTTACGTCACCAGTGTCACGTACATGAAATAATTTCATAGATAATATAACATACTAAACCAACGGGTCACGGATTGGCTAGTAATTTTTTTTTAAATTAAAGAGTTATACGTTATCATTGTTGAAATAGTTTGTCTGCTTATTAGGTTCATTGCTCTTTATACTGTTTTAAAATGTATTTTTCTAATATGGATATATATATATATATATATATATATATATATATATATATATATTTAGAGAGAGATGTGTAAATACATATGAACATATATAAATATATTTATATATATGTATGTTTATATACATATACATGCTTATACACAATATATATATGTATATATGTAAATATATATGTATGTATTCGTATATATATGGCATGTATGCATACATATATATAAATATATATATATATATATATATATATATATATATAAAGCTGAATGTATATCTGTGTATGTGTGTTGGTTGGTTGTTTTGGTTTTACGGCATATCAACTTTTTCAGGTTATTTAATGCCGAATCTAGTTATTTTTGGGAACGATTTTTAATGGAATATATATATTTTTTTTAAGTCAGATTCTATTTTACCCATAGTTGGGAAACTAACAGCTACTGCCTCTCCAAGTCAGAGTGGACCTGGGAGCAATGCAATTAAAGGGTGGATCCACACTCCCTAAGGCCCGCAAGGTGGGGCCTAACCATCGGATATAGTTGTAGGTCATATCCAGGACATGTGTACGTGTGTTTTTGTGTCTGGTCACAAATAATTTCCTATATGGTTGACTGTTTTACAACACTGATTACATATACTGATCGAAGATGTATCGAGACACAGTAATGGGTATGTTTGACCTGGTAGAACGGTGGTTCATTAAAATTGTGGGGCCTGCTTTCGCACCTGGTCCACAAAGTATAGAAATAAACAATTAAAAAAAAAACGTTTACAAG
The DNA here is from genome assembly GCF_053919585.1 of Euprymna scolopes. Lineage (NCBI taxonomy): Eukaryota > Metazoa > Mollusca > Cephalopoda > Sepiida > Sepiolidae > Euprymna > Euprymna scolopes. Next base: position 112,616,859 of record NC_136485.1, read on the forward strand.
TGTTTCTGATATAGATGTACATAATACTATTTTGATAAGTATGTTTTAACTTAAAGAGAGATTATATAATAAAATTGTGAGGTCTGCGTTCGGGCCTGGCCTCCATAGAATGGAAATAGGCACACACTTTAATAAAAACTTTTCATATCTATCTGCCTATCTATCTAGTATAATTTGATAATTATGTTTCAGTTTGATGAAAAATGGTATAATAAAATTAGGGTGTGTTCGTTCGCGCCTTACCTCCATAGAATGGAAATATGTCACAAAGTTTAAGATTTTTTTTAATATAGATCCACAGAATATTTTGATAAGTGTTTCAGTGTGAAAAGGTATGGTATAATAAATTATGGGGGTTATCTATTATATCTTTACTTACATCATATTTTGCTTTGGTTTTGATACCCCCAAATTCGAAGCTATCACTTTAACTATCTTCCTTTTCATGACCTATCATACTTTCATAAATGAGAGTCCATTTCCTGTAGGCTGATTTTGAACCAGGTCAACGACGGGTACTTTTGCTAGTATATATATATATATATATATATATATATATATATATATATATATGAATATATATATATATATATATATATATATGCATGTATATTTTAAAACTATATATGAGCAACTCCCCTATTCGTTGAAGCAAAGTGGTAAGTGGAACATTATTCCCAACTCGTATTGAATTAAAAATGCACTTACATATAAATAGTTTAATTCATTCAAAACATGACGCAAACAAAAACAAGGAAATAACACACACACACACATGCATATATATATATATATATATATTTGGTGGCGACTACAAGCTGATATGTTAACTATAAACATTCAATAGCCTGTGCGTATATGTACACGAGCGATAACCACAAGTTTTCGCTCAAGCCTGCCTGATTCTAACAGGACTGAAAGGCGGGATATTTTGTGTTGCGTTATTGCCGTATGTATTTTCATAACATACTACCTTGCTCTACCTACGTATTCAGCACTGCTGAAGTAAATACTGAAAATGTACTCATGAAATCATCTCTTCGTATATAAATTGATTTGATTAAATGAAGTAATCACATATATAATAAATAAACAATATATAATATATAAATATATATTACATATATTTATATATATATTTAGTTATATATATTTAGATATATGCATGTATACATGTTGATATTTACCTACACACCAGTATATATATATATATGTATATATATATATATATACATATATTTTTTCTGTATTTGTTTATATTTATATACTAGACCACCCGTGACCCGTTGGGTCAGTACGTTATATTAGCTATGGAATTCATGTATGAGCGTGACACTTGTGGCATAAAGAAAATAGTTTTTTTTTTACATAACAGAAGCATTTCTATGAAAGTATATTAAAATGAAAAAAGAATATAGATAGATTTCTATGAGTCGTTCTGTTTATTATAATTGTTATTTTTTTTTAAATTACAGTTACTGAATTATAAGTGGTTGGTCATACTTATAGGTAAATATGCACTGAACAGGTATCATAATCCTTATTATAGTTAAATTCAAATTTTGATATATCATCTTTTAAATGAAATTGTTAGTTGAAAGTACAGAATAATAAAAAAAACACTCTCCACATGTTAATAATGAATTTTTCATTTAATTTAAGCAAACATTCAGTACCCATTGTGTAAAGGAAAACACTATTTAATGTAATAGAAATGTGTGCATTTACCGATTCAGCTTTCCGTTTGGAAATGTAAGCAGACGACTTTAAAAAACATGGGAAGAAGAAAAAGAAATTTTTTTGTAATAACGCCCTCTAGTAAAAAGGTCTGCATTAGTTAAGGGGGATAACTCTATCCAGTTTTACATCGCTGCCTTTTTCTCTCTCTCACACATACACGTAACTATTTCTCGCGTACGTAACGAAAACAGAGGGAGTAGGAGTGTTGAAATCTATTAGAGGGAAAGTGAGAGGTGTTTTCTTTCCATAAATTGTATAGGGTAATATTTCATATTCTCAATAGATTCATAGATAAATAGATTTTATAATATATATTATAATTATCTATGAATCTATGTATTATTTGTATATATAAATAACTATTTGATCAAATTAAATTAAATTGTTTGTATTAAAAGCGATATAAAAATTCCGGAATTGGAATAACGGATTGCAGACGTTGCTATTAACGCATGCGCAACCGGATGTTGAAAACCGGAAATCTGATTGCAAACATACAAGATCCATAGACTTTTAGTATTATATAGATATATATATATATATATCCATATATATATATATTTCTATAAAAGTGAATGTGTGTGTATGTGTGTACATTTCCCTGCGCAATAACTCTGTTAATTTTTAGTCTACAGACACGAAATTTTATATAGAGGATAGTGAGATTTGGGAAAATCTACAGAATCGGTTTTCAGCCAGAAATTTGGCTGGATAGGGGGTCAAAGTTCCACGATTAAGCCTTTGAGAACGCTACCAAACTCCCCCTAAAATTTAGGGTCTAAAAATTTGAAAATTTAGATATAGATTCTTCGGGCATTGATCTTACTTAATAACTTGATTTTAACCTCAACCAATTAAGGAAACATAATAGGGGTCAAATTAAAAAAAAAAAGTGACTGTTTTTTTTTTTTTGTCCTTTCTTGCTCAGCATACACCTTCAGACACCCGGGCAAGGCCAGGCACCCATGCTATATATATATATATATATATATATATATATATATATATATATATAATTGAAAGTGCCTGTGGGTGTATCTGTGTGTCTGTGTGTGTACATTTCGATTCGCAATAACTCTGTCAATTTTAAGTCTATAGGCTCGAAATTTTATAGACAGGGTACTGACATTTGGGAAAATCTGTGTAATCTGTTTTCGGCAAGACATTCTCCTATTAAGGCGTCAATTTCAACGATTTAACATTTGAGAACTCTACACACCTCCTCCGACAATTTTGGGTCTAAACACTTGAAATTTTTGACATAGGTTCCTTGGACATGACTCTAACTTAATAACTTGATTTGAGTCCTAACAATAAATGTAAAATGGTTATAAATGGGGTCAACCTAACAAAAAATTGACGCCCGCGTTAGCTACCAAATTATGCAGACAATTCCTGGTATAAACGTTTGAAATTTCACATAAAGGGTATTTAGAGATAGGGAAAGCTTTTTAATCGGTTTGGGTCGAAATTTTTTAATT
>NC_136485.1:112622579-112655079 GCF_053919585.1 Euprymna scolopes
GGATAAGGGTTACTGCGTGCACAGTGATCAATGGGATAGTTTTTAGTATTTGTTAGTGTTGTAGATTTGATAAAGTGATATTACTTAAGAGGGCGATTCATCAGAGATTTGTTTATGTTGGACTTGAAGAGATCCAAGGTGATGCCCGGTTGAAAATAGCCAATCAGGAGAGAGTTCAACAGGCGTGCCGTTCTAAGAAAGAAACTTTGTTCATAGAATCTGCGTTTTGATTTGGGCACAGATAAAGAGTGGGGAAAATTATTGACAGTGGTTTCAGCTAGACGGCTGTTTATCGCAAAAGATAGGCAATGGGTGCCAGAAATTAGAGCTCAGACGAGCACTAGCCATGTAAATAACGAGAAAACAAATATATGGTCGCAACGTCTCTTCTGTGGGAGAGAGTTTGCAAGGAAGGGAAAAGGGTACCCTCACCTAAGGCACGATGTCTACTTTCTACTCTTTTATGGCAGGATAGACTCTTTTTGGCAGCTCCTGTCGAGATGTGGCAGAAGTAATCCATCTTGGACGGCATTGGCTTTTATATAGATAGAGAATTGCACCAGTAGTTAGATATTTTCTGGAGCGTAGAAGGATCCCACGATTTTCCGAGCCGGTTTTCCTAGCAAGATTTTCCCAGCGACCTTGGCAACAGACTTGATGTTCGTGTTCCATTTCAGATCAGGAGTAAAGGTCAGACCCAGAAGCTTATGAAAAGATGAGGTTTCCACGTACACGGGAGCCACCCATTTAAATTGATGTCAGATGGGGATCAGAACGCTGATGATGTAAAGATAGGAGCTTGTTTTTAGATGCATTAAAAGTAGTCAGCCACTTCTTCACCCATCTTACTACGCGCTCAAGATCAGAGGAGAGAGAATCAGAGAGAACTTTGTCTTTTACGGCCTTTGATGTGTTACCATAGATGGTTGTGTCATCAGCATAGATGCCAACGAATGATTTAAGTATGTCTTTTGGGAGAGCATTGATGTAGATCAGGACAGGAGTTGGGCCCAGGGTGGACACCTGAGGGACTCCAGCATTAATACTGCAGGCCTCTGATTTCTGCACATTAACCACTACTCTTATGAGCCTATCAGAGGGAAATGATTTAATGATTGAGAAAACATTTGCAGTTAAACCGTAGCTGGAAATCTTGTGAAGTAGATCTTTATGCCGTACATCATCGAAGGTATTTCATATGTCAAGAGCAATTGCGCTAGAAAGGAAAACTTAGTCGAGAGATTCACTAATCCTATGAGATATAACCGTTAGCACATCTTTTGTAGATCTAGCAGAACGGAAACTATATTGCGTGTCACTAAGAAGGTTATTTCCGCTGACATGGTTGACTACTTCTCTATTTAATATGGATTCCATCTTACTCATGACATACAGAAGATTTATTGGTCTGTACTGAGAGGGAGATGACATATCATCTAAATTCTTAAATACAGGACATACTGATGTGGTTTCCAGGGTGTTGAAAGCACTTCTTAAGGCAAGGCTTAACATTTTTGTAAGTATGGGGGCAATTTCTTGTCGAACTTTTTTAACAGTGTAATTTGAATGCCGTCAGGGTCAGTTGCTTAACTGGAATCAAGGTTCTTGATTAGCTTGGTGACCTCACGCACATATATTTGTATATTGCATAGCGTGTTGTGTATTATAGGAGGAAATACGGGGAGTTGATAACCTTCGTTGCAAAGGGTAGAATTATCTGCAAAATTATTGGCAAATAGTGTGGCCTTGTCTGCTGCTGAGGAGATGACGTCTGGTCTATTGATAATTGTTGGGATAGAACGCAGGATCCTTTTTATTATTTGCCAAAACTGGTGGGAAACAAGCCGCTGCTCAGCTACTTTTGATTTAACGGATTGGGCATATAGCTCTCTTGCATTTTTTATTACTCTTTTAAATTGTTCCTGGCAATCCTGAAAGCAGTTGTAGTCTCTGTGCATCTATTACGTTGGTAGCTATGGAAAAAGTGATTTCTGTGCGCATTCTGGGAAAAACCATGGCTGACTGTTAGGTTTTTGTTGGATTTTTGTATGGTATGAAACGGTCTATTCCTACAATTAACCATTCTCTCAGGTCTGATACTATGGAGGACACCTTCGTTTTTAAACATGGAATGCAGAGGTAGATCGGAAAAGAATGTACGGCAACTATCCCAGTCAGCCATAATTCTATTTCACGTATTTCAGACTTACATTTTACTTGCCCCGTAACATAATAAGTAATTAAAAGCTGCTTACCTGTTTGTAAACGTCTGGAATGTAATTCTCCAGTGTTTTCTAGTTCTAATTAAAGACGAAGAGGTATGGAATTGTTTTTCGTTGGCGTCCTTCCAGCTAACTACAATATAGTCGTCTTCAAATCCAACGTAAACACGTTCTTGATGATCCGTTCCATCTAATAATCCAATTAACCAAACAAACACTAATAACAATTACTATTGTATCGTCCTATTGCCTACTGCGCACTTTTGAAACCTTATACTCGAGTGAACTCTGGGCATTGATAAATGGTAACTCTTACCTAAAACAATAAAAAATTATCGAGTTAATTACAATGATAATCAGCGAAGAAACGTTAACTTAAGTAAATTATAATTATCTTGTAATAATAAAAAAAATGTATAAAAATATGTTAAAAATTAATTGCAATGTCCAGTTTATCGAGTTAATTACAATGATACTCAGCGAAAAAACGTTAACTTAAGTAAATTACAATTATCTTGTAATAATAAAAAAATGTATAAAAATATGTTAAAAATTAATTGCAATGTCCAGTTGAAGAATAAGTAACACTTCCACGATGGTCTTTAATATAACGGTGCCGGATAGAAACATATGAGCTTAGGCGTTAAATGTAACTATTAGGAACCCGATGAATATAATTTTTGGAATATCAGTGTATATTCGGTTGTGACGGGAATCATGTTGGTTCATCATAAAAATGAATATCTAATCTGCTTTAACAATTTGACATTTTTAATAATGGTTTTCATTTTTTTAGCGATTTGGATTGTCATGCTAATCAATCCTATTGTATTTTGCCCATTTCAAATATCAGCAGGGGATATATTCGCACAATCATTCGTAAGGAATTCTAAAAAGGGAGTAGTCCAAGTACAATTAACTGAATTAACAGCCGAATATGCATTTCAGAAAGGGAACTAAACGTGTATTGAATTAACAATTATGCACGTCATTGCATTCTTGTTAAAAAATTTTGTCGATGGCATTCACTGCGATAATCTAGTGAAAAGGGGGTTAATTAAAGGTAGAAACTGTAGCATCTCTAAACCTGATAAACTCTAAGTACTAAATTATAAATCATTTTTTCTGTGCTAATCAGAAATGTAGCTTAAGTCGATAAACCAACAGTGTCCGAAAACTCGATGACAGTCCTCACCAATATATGACAGTGCATAACAATTGAAGACATAATATTTAATTTCAGTACGGTAAAATAGGGTCCGACACAGGTCATCATCGGTAGTTTCAAAGAAAGCCACTGTTTGCAATCAGAAGTCAATAACCGCGAAACACGCCAATGAAAACTATAATACAGTCAAATAAATTTCAGAGATGTCTAACAAAGACCGATACTAGTCCTGGTCGCAAGTGACTAAGAGTAAACTCCGGAAACCAACGGTAACAGTTTTAAAAGCATGATCTGTTCACCAGACAACAAAAGTAAAGGTTTAAAAAAAAAGCTTACTGCGTGTGATCATAAATCCCCGCTACAGGCCTTCAATAGATTAAGATCGTTAAAAACAAATTGGGTCTAATACACGAGAAAATAGGAGAATCATTTCTATAGTCTGTTTAGGTTTATAAAAAAACGTATATGACCTTAGTACGTGTGTACTTATACGTGTGACGTGAACGCAAAGGATATAATTTATATTTCTACACTTAGTATCGGTTAACGTTGCCTGGAAGTAAGAATAAATATTAAAATATAGCTTGAAAGCAAGATAAATCAAAGAATGATTGGAATTCAGTTTACAAAAGTGATTAAGTGTCTGACTTTGTAATAACTAATATAGAATTTGAAAAGAGTTCTTCAGGTATTTATGAAAATGCATTATTTCTTAAATAGTTATTCCTACACGCTACTGGAAAAAAGGAGGGGAAAGATCTACATAAAACCACTAACCTAGTTCAAAAACAGATCCTTTGTTCGATAAAATGCATGCCCATTGACTGATAGTAAGAGGCGCGTTGGATACTAGAAAGCTGATTGGCTAACTAGAAATCCTCAACATATATAAAAACAAGAAGCAACCACAGAATTCGCGCATAAGCCTGACGAATCCTACAGTGGATAAAACGCAGAATATTCAGTGTAGCTTAATCGCCATATATATTTTATAAATTACTAACTAGCTCTACCTACGTATTGAGCACTTTTGAAGTAAATACTTAAAGTTTACGCATAAATCTATACTTCCGTATATTAAATTTATGTAAGTAAATGAAGTAGTTATATATATATATATATATATATATATATATATATATATATATATATATATATATATATATTACACTACTTTGGACTTTGTGAAAAATTAATTCTTTACTGCCTTTGCCCCATTCGACGAAAAGAAACATCATAGTGAGTTATATACGGTTACAATAGTCGAAAATATACATTTTATGAATTTCTAATATTAATTACATTACAGCAAACATTTCAATAAAACAACAGGGTAAGTGAGCAATATAGTTCTATAGAATTTAAAATCCGTACTAGAAGACGACATTTATATAAAGTATGCATGTGTTTTAATGTATCTAATTCATGGTTTATTCATTTTTAATACGAAGGTTTATATTTAACTAATTTATTTTGTTAAAAAAACGATTCCAAACTTTTTGAAAGAATATTACTCGATTTACTCTTATCACTATTTATTTAATACTTACTTACTTGTTTTAAATGCATTTGTTTATTAAGTATAGCTTAATTTAGTTATTCCAAAATTAAATTAATGATTAATAAAATATAGTATTTAATATAATATGCGTTTTACAAAATGGCCTAAACACATTATCACGAGCCACATTTACTGTATATAAAAACAAGCTTAATTTTTTATAGTTTTCTTTTCACTAAAACTTTATGTTTTAGTGAAAATAAAACTATAAAAAGGTGTTTTTTTTATGAAAAATCTAAACAGTTGTTGATATTAAACTTGACAATCATATTTAATTCAATTGCAGATTTGGTAACCACCGGTTATTGTGAGATCAGCTTGTGTTTGACAATCTATTCTATAGAGACCGACTGCCAAACACCGTTGGCAAATTTCCAAGTATATGTTCGATTTACTAATAGAATCATGAAAGGGAACTGGATCTGTCAACTGCCATCCGGTTCCTTCGATAGAACTATATTATATTATTTTCTCTAGAGATATATAAAGTTCACGACCATAAACTAGATATGAAGGAGCGTTTGAATGCAATATCGACACGTTATTGCGAAAATACCGCGTTATTTAATGCGTAGAATTTATGAATACTGTATCCCTAGATTGCGTCATATCTTGCGAGCATTTAGGCTATATTTATAAAAAAAATTGTTTTATTATTAATGCGTGAAATAATATACACGTTGGTGCAGTAAACTTCTTTTGCTCTGGTTCGTTATAATTAAAAATTCGCCGCTTCTTAGCAACACTCTAAGCAGTTTAACGAATAATTACATTATATTTAAAATTAATTTAAAATAATTGCACAAGTAACGATGCCATTTATTCTCTCATGTGCAATTAGGTTGTCGTTTACCAAAGGGGTTCAAATCCTACTTCCTTATTTCGCTATGGTATAGTCCTACTACTTAAAATCAATACTTTGTAAAATTTATGCAACATTTTACACATTTTTAGCATTGCTTTTTTAAATAGTATATCTACACTTGACACTCTGATTATTAAATATTAACACGAGAAAGGAAATATTAAAAGACCACACTGTATGCTTCCAAGTACATCCTTACTATAAAAAAATTACATTAAATAATTTTCACACTCAGCGTTTGTACTAAAACTATTTTACAAACAGATAAAAGCGTTACTTAAAAATAATCATTTTCTTTGGGTTTATTTGTTTTCTTAACACTGATTCACGTGAAAAAATCATAACAAGTAACACTCTTATTAACTGAAGCAGACTGTTCTATTTTCAGTTCTTTCTTCTTACTATCCCTTTCTTCCTGATTCCGATTCGCGATACTGAGTATGTCCCTCCTTCACTCTCTTCTGAAACGAAGAACACAACATATCTTTCACCGACCGAAGCAAATGAAAGAAAAATACGGCCCCGACAAAGAAAATCCGACGTCTTTTATAACCGCGTGAGCGGGAACTAATGCAAATGAGAACAAACTGGATTTCCTGTACCATACCGCAGACGCAGTGTCATTTGTGCATGGGACGTGATAGCGTTTGGCTCTTCATACATTGTCTGCACTCCCCCTGTTCCTTGATCATAGCATGTGCAAGGTCTTGCTGGTAATCTTCGGCGAGTACTCGCCGCAGGGGTGTTCTGGGGTCTCTCTATTCTGTGTTGTCTGTGGACCAGGTAGTGTCATACACTCACTATCATCTGAAGTCTCATCTGCTCTGCCAGGTGGAATTTCATCTGCTCAGTGTTCCGAGGGTTCTCAATTTTGGCTTGTCGGTCAGGCGGTGTAATACATGCAGTGTCATCCGAAATCTCATCATATGGATTACCAGATGGGGGGTATATGTCGAAGGTCGTATATCCTTCACGTGGCACGGGACCTCATCAATAGCAATGTCCTATGGGCTGATCACTTCCGTTAGTGTTCCTTCTTGGAACTTGGATGCCCATCGACAACCTGGCAGTTTTACCCATCCGGGATCACCCAGATGGTATTGTATTTATGCGGAGGCTGGTAAGATGAATGTTCTTCACCATTCCTTCACATCTGCATATGTCGTTGGCATGTGCAGTCAACAATTCGTCTTTGGGCGTGACATTGTACCAATACACTGCTTCCCACACAGTTCATCACCTTTTAGCTGCAATCCGCTTGATACTGTGGTGATATCGTTCTGCAATGTCATTGCCTGCTGGCACGTATGCACACCGAAATCATAGGCGTACTCCCAAACCAGTGGAACACTGTTTGAATTCCTTACAGGTAAATGCAGTGTCATTGCCATTAAGCAGTTGCTACGATGGACCACGCTAAAAAAGAATATCGATTAATGATGCTGAATGATGTGTCCGAAGTCCTGCTGCGACAATATCCACCGAATGGTAAAACGCGCTGGACGATAATCGGTGAGTGTCACGAAATGCCATCTGTAAAAGTGTGTTACATCTATCTCCACCCTTTGCCAATTAGCTTGTACCTCCAATTTTCCTGGCGTCCAGTTAACTGAGTATGGACCAATCGTCCGACCTTCCTCACATTCTCCGATAACTTCCCTCACATCAGCTTTGGTAATTGTTGGGCAAACCATCCGAATGAAATATGCTGTGCGTCGGATACCTGGATGTCTACTACTCTTATGCAGTTCCATGATCTGACTACTAGTCATTGAGTTACTCTTTGAAGCATAGTTCAGAGGTCCGGGCTCAGTCGTGGATTTCATCTCATCGAGCCACCTTTGTTGAATACCTGCCATGGGGCCTGCCAATTTCTGACTCGACGGGACCAGAGCAACGCCTATTGAAATCCGTACTCTTCTACCAGTGATTTTATCGTGTCCAATCTTCATCGGAGTAACATTTCGCTGGTAGCCTTTGTGCGCACTCTAGTTTTGTCAGTGAGCGTGTCCACCAACCAGTAATGCACACTTCCCGAGTCCGTTTTTAAGTGTATAAATTTGCACATCCAGTGCAACACAAAGTTGATGCCCTTCGACGCTGCATCAAGTTCAACTAAATTAATATGCTGCACGTCGTTCGCGGATCGCAGTCAACATGCATGTTCGAAGATAACAGCCGGTCGCCATGGAAGTTGCGTATACCAATACATTGACGCCATATCCGTTTACACACCATATCCCCTGTGAGGGATCGCTCTGCTTCACCCTGGTTATTGTTTTCTGAAGCATTTGTTGAAGTGGATAATCCTCTGTGGTGTAGTCCTATCCTTGGGTTACGATGTTGTCCCGTCGCTTTATGATTCCTGCTTCTGCTCATAGCCACCCATTGACTGACATATGCTTGATCAGTTTCCCGCACAGGGAGAAAATGGATCGACGTGTCACAATCTCTGGAACATCTGGAATCATATTACCATGCTTCCATTGTAGAGTGGCACGCTCTCCCCAGACGTTCACTCCAAGCAGTCGTGCGCCACCTTCAAGCAACTCTGGTTCCTTGCTTTCCAGTACAAACCGGAGAAAATGCTGTTGCTCTCCTTCCGCAGGCACCGCACTGTTGTTGAGTAATAAATAAATTACTCGTAAGACAAAGAATAAAACTATTTGCCCATCTATATTTTCAGTACAAATAAAATTTAAAAATCACACCCCTACAACAGAGAGCAAAGAAAATTATTTCAACAGTTTTAAAAAAGTGAACATGTAAACATAAAATATCCACAAGACACGGTAAATAATGTTGAGAATCAAATTGAAACAAAGTACGTTTTTTGTTAGAATAAATCTTGTCAGAATTATGTCATGCGTGATTACTAACTCTCGAATTGGAGAAGGAAAATCAAAGTTAAAATAGAATTAAAATAAAACAAAATCAACTAAAAGTCAAACATATTCACACACATGTACTTTAGAAAACGGAGAAATTACAGTTGAACGCTCGTCTGATTATTTTATAGAAAACTTTTATAGATTCAAAAACTTTCCCAACCCGAGTTTGCAGAAAATATAATAGTCAGCCCTAGCTATGATTGGCAATAATATTAATATTATTTGGCTTAATATTTTACAAGTAAATTTAAATGAAACTATAAAGAAACTAAAATAGGTCCTTGTAAAATATAATTTCATTAATTCATTTACGGCGGACTGGATAAACAATCTTACTATTTGAGCTTGCTCATTAACTCGGTTCTGCCAAGAATTCGAAAACGTGCACTTAGATGTCAAGGTGTTAAAAAGCCGAATAAAAAAAAAAAACAACTTTCCCGAAGTTTCATTGAAGTCGAATTACGCAGATGCCTAAAAATTAAGGCTAAACAAAATGCAATACCCATTCTGCAAACATTGGCAGCGTTCGATACGCCATGTTGGATAAATTAAGGAGGAATGTTAGTGATTGAAAATACGGGTATTCTTTAGAATGTTGACTTCGGAGAATGAGTCTACTTTGGGGAATTTAAAAAGAACGTACGAGTCTGCGCAGAGTTTTCTACATAATTTGATATATTATGAAAAAAACACAATCATCCGTTCGCGAACACGTAAGGTGTACGCCCATAATTCAATGACAAAATATATTCAAGCTGGATTTTTGTGTTGTTTATTTAAACATCCACGTAGAATAACGCTTAAATGTCTCAGTATAAATGCACAAAGGTACTATATATATAAAATTACAAAAAAAATTTTAACGATCAAAACCGCGCTAAACATTTTGAAATAAATCATGAACACTTTACTGGATTTTCTATTAGCCACATAATAATCATATTTGAAACCATATACAGACGCTTTTGTGAAAGAATCTAAGAGCACAGATTAAAGCTCACGGAAACGAAATACGATTTTGCCATGAATGAAATTTGATATCCTGATCATATTATTAATAAAAAGTGAAAACAACATTATTGGAAAAGAAGGTACACCAACTAGACCTATTTCAGCTCCGCATAATGTAGTATTCAAAGCTGTCTCAGATTAGCTATTTACTATCAGATTTTCATTTATAATATCCACGATCGTCATGCTAAACGAATTAGTAACGAAAGGAAAACTCTTGTATAAAATTCTTATGACATTGCAGTGTTTGTGAAGTTAAAAGAAATATTAACCCCATATTTTTTTTATGATCCGATGTTCGATATAAGCCGATCGCACACATCTTCCAAGAATGCAGTTTCCTGCTAATAGAAAATGTACAGAAATTTTTAAAAGTGACTCTAGTTTTCACTTTCGCAATGTATCTGTATTATATAAATACATACATCGCGGGACCAGAAGGCATTATTCAGGATGTTCAGATCAAATACCAGGGTCCGGCACTAATACATGTTAATATGGTCTAGTATGATATTAATATTCCATTTAAAATGGACTATTTATCATCAGAACAAATTAGTCAGACAAATAGCCTATCAAGATTAAACCCAAGAAAACGAGATTCTTTTCGAAGATTCTATAACAGCGGCACTTTACGCCAAATGCAAATTTAGAAAATGATATACGCAGCCGTATAGAGTTCGCGGCGACATTACTAGAAATATATATGCATGCCTAAAAATGAAAATATTGTTTGCGATGTATAAGCGAAATTTCTAGATGTATTTTATGATGCGACGATACCTTTTAATATAGTAAAAGTGTAGTAATTTATAAAATACTTAAAAAAAAACGGGCTGCGTAACACTCGAGAAATGAAAAACTAATGATAAGCTAAATTAAACTTAGACGCACTAGCCGGATATAGATAGGCATATCAGATAATTCATATTTGCAAAGTTTGCAAGAAAATTACCGCCTACATCAATCAAACTACGGCAACAAGGATTCCACTAAAGCCAAGCATCCGCATTGACTTCTTCGGTGCCCTCTAAGACTAATAGGACTTAATCGAAAGTGCTTGTTTCACCAAGTTTCCTAAGGTACACAGGCGTAAAAGTCGAACTACAAAGAATGCACTCATTTTTATAGGTACTATTCACTTGTTTCAGCGAGCTAGGCTAAATTATGAGTGATAATCCACCCAGTTCCCATCTACCAACTTCATAAAGTATATCAGTATTTTTTAATTAAACATACTTTAGGTAGAACACGCAAGCAACTAAATTTGTACACGCTTTTGAAAGACCGCTGACAAGGCAAAGTGTACACAGACAGTATAGTTTACAACAATTATCCGAAGTCCCTAGAACTAAGCCTCATCCGAACACTGCGACAGCAATATTCCCTTTTGAAAGCTTGTTCTCTGTGCAGTTGAATCGGCTGTTGATGAACTCATCATAAAAAAGCAAATTTGTATTGGTCAGTCTACGTATACACAATGCGTTTTTATCGGGAAGATTAAGTTTGCAATAATAATAAAAACAATACTTCGTTTTGGGAGTTGGGTTCCATCTTTGATACGATTGGCATTATGGTCTGATATCAGACATAGTAGGAGGTATAATTAAAAGACTAGCGAAAATAGTTGAATAACTCACGTATATGGCTCTAGCGAGACATTATCGTCAATGAAAAATCGTTTGACACAATATTTTAGATGCTCTACCTCGACCCACACCAATGAACTCAAGAACAGTTACGGCCAAAATCTGGGAAACATAATAACACTTTTTATCATGCAAAAGAGACTTGCGAATTGTTTATTCTGTGGGAACGCACACAACCAAAAATATATTAACTCTCCTAAATATACGGACACGCCCCTATGCAGGGACGACATATTCCGCAATATCGGCTTAAGTAGTCCAAAATTATTGCATACAGATTCCGTATTGTTTTATTATACTTACCGCTGGTAAACTACATCCTATCCGTGTCTTTTAATTACGTTTAAGAGTCACAAAGTTTGCAGAGATCAATGAGGAATTCGTAGGGAGTGTTGGCTGGGTTAAAAATAAATCATTGGCAATTAATGGCAATGGAGATGAGGATAATATTTATTAAAGCATACCATTTGGCACTTAGAACCCGAACGCATATTCGATAATAATCAGTGAGACAGCATTTTATTTTGAGTGGTGCTGCAGATTGTCAGCACATTTAATTGCATTACGAAGATACGGTTCTTTATTGGATGAAGAGGAAGAGGAAACATGAAACAGGCAATTGTGTTAACTGTTGAAATATTAAGAAAACACGTTGAACTAAAACGATAAGGCAACAATTATTAGCCAGAGATGAACGTAAATAAAGGAAAACATACATAATGATCCTACACACACGTGTCATTATAGATAAACAAAGACCAAGATAAAGCAACGCATTGTGAGAAAAGACTTGATAATCAAAATGTAGGTCACATCATTTGACGTTACGAGTTAGAAAATGCACAGTAAACAACTTAATTATGTTCATATGTCGTCGAAAAATATAGACAGTTTTATAAATTTCCAGCGAAAATTACCAATAATCACTTATTCGAAAACTTATTCTATGTTAAATAATATTAGAAAAAAAGACAATGTGTTGTGATCTATTGATTATCAGTTACCTATTATTTAATTAATGCACATATGTTGAGTCAAGCTCAATACATTATTTTACGAATGAAAGGGTAGCGTTAAAAAGATCATTGGAGAGGGGAAATGATATAATTTTATAAAAAATGACTAAACTTTTAAATGCCAGTGATTTTAAGTGTTTTACTCGAACATCCGCCATTTGCCTCTTTAAAAAGCATAACACCTAAATATACACGATATTTTTTTCAACACGTTGAAATAATTTGTCTGACGTGAATACGAATATAAAAACTAACAAATATATGCACGTAGCAAACGAATCACCCCCATATATATATATATATAAATATATATATATATATATATATATATATATATATATATATTTATATATATATATATATACATATATATATACACATATATAACAAATATATATAGAGATATATATAGATATATATATAGATATTTGTCTGACGTGATTACGAATATAACAAATAACAGATATATGCACATAGCAGAAGCAGTCATATATATATATATATATATATATATATTTATATATATATATATATACACTTGTATGTATATATATATGCATATATATATGTATATATATATACCTGCGCAGCAACTGCAGCATAAACCAAGTTTAAACACCGAATCGTGCACACTCAAAATTATGTTATAAATTTATGGAGGCTAATCCCGTTCGGATGAGGAGGCATTCCCTCTAAAACAGAGTGAATGTCTCTTAGGATCAAGCGTGCTTACTCTCGGGGATCTTCGAAAAATATTTTAACATTTCTTTATTTTAAGAGCTTTCTCTTTTTCCTCACATATTACGCAAATTTACTTTTATTTTAATAATGTGTATGTTTTCGATTTGTTCAATAAAATTGTTTCGATAAAGTTTTTAGACAAAACCTATCATCTGATTCCTCCTTTATGTAATTTTATCTTCCTCGCCATTTTCATTATTTTTTTGTAAAATGTCCGTTACGTATTTATCATTTAATCATGAATTATAAAACCTTTATTCATTATTACAATATATACACACGCACCCCCCCACACACATCCATATATATATATATATATATATATATATATATATAGATATATATATATATATACATACACTTATATAAATATATATATATATACATATATATATATGAATAAATATATACATTCATATATATATATATATATATATGTATATATATATATATATATATATATGTATTTGTATAAAAATATATATTAAGATTCTAAAAGTGTAAGCCGTGTTTAATTTAAGAAATGTTTCAGATAGTTCGTTGTTCTAAACAAGTCTTGAGAGGTTACTGGTTTGCAGTAAACAGAATAGTTTCCGATGGTTCCTTGTTCTAAACAAGTCCTGAGAGGTGACTTGTTTGCAGTATACAGTTCCACAGAGAAAAATATTTATTTAATCGTTTCGGCTTCGACCTTGGCATTATCTACTGCCAAGGCCTTATTTGGGGTCCGAAACAACTTGGCACTAAGGCCAGTAAGGGGAAGTAGGGGAAAAATAGGGGTCTTTGCTAGTCCTAGGCTAGACTTGCGTTTGATAGCAAGTAATTTATTGAGCAAAAACCTACACTAGAGTTCCTATTACGCAGCATAATCGCCTACCATTCTTCCAGGACCTACGTAAAATAACAGCTCCCCAGCTTACGGGATGACGGGCGACATGCACGCTGGAAAAAATTGATAAAACAAATATTTACAAGAACAAAACAAAACGTATTATGCACAAAACGAAGATTTTTTTTTGTAATGGGGGTGAGGTGATGGGGAGGGGGGAAAACTAGAAAACACCCAAAAAGAAAGAAAAAGAAAACAAATAAACAAAATGCCTATGGGGGCGGGTTCGTAAGGGGACCCTCCCTTTCTAACAGCTGGTCTGTCGTGTGAAACGGCCACTGTCTTCCGGTCCTCTTCCCCCAGGGCGAAGAGGTGAAAGCAAGCAGGTTGTTCCCTAGAGGGGAGTGGAGGACCTAAGAGATTGTATGAAAAATAACTTTGGGGTCGGGGTCAACAGGGATGGATGGCGTCTTCCAAGATAATGTTCGTAATGGGCAAAGATAGGCCGGGGTCAAAAAAAAAAAAACAGGTCGACTGGGCATCTTTGGAAGCTCTCCTAGTGCGAATCTAAGGAAAAAAACCCAAAGACTACGGGAACAGGATCAACACGCATACTACCCTAGTCTAGGCCCTAACAAAGCACAAGTTATCCACTCTTGGTGGTTACACACCTACCTAGCCTACTCCTACCCATCTTATAAGGTAAACCTTATATTACGTAACATAAGGGGCTGGGTTCCGAGAAAACAAACCTCAGCACCTTAGGACCAATACCGCTAGGGTGGAAACGCGAATTCGAACCTAGCTCCTCGTCGGACGCACAAACTAGTGTTGTGCACCCATCTCCTTTCAAAGTCTATGCGGTTCAATCTTTTCCAATTACATCTGATTTTTTTTAAGTTGATGCTTAAAATAAACAACCAGATCCTGATCGGAAACAGATCGCCCCTCATAGACAATGCCCAGACGTGACACCCACGTCACTTACCGAGCAACCGCTAGGATCGCTAGAAACACCGCCCGTTTCTCCCTGTTAAACAGCGAGTTCACATTGTCGACCACGTACGCTAAATCAAGTGGCACCGACCTCTCGGGGTCGATGCGAGCCGTTACCTCTCCGACATACTCCCAGAGACTCCGCACCCTGCTGCAAAAAAAAGAACGCGTGTTCTCTCGTCTCCCCCTCCTCTTCATCATTGCAGCGTGGGCACGGGGGATAATAATATTCAATATCCCGTAAATCCCTGGCTAGCCTGGCAGCGCGTCCCGGACTAGTCTTCACGTAATCGAAAACTCAGTGTTGTTAATGTATCTTCTGGCAGGCCCCAAACTCCACAGCGAGAGAACTTCCCCCCTCGACAGATGTAGCCGCTCCACCAGCGGGTCTTTCGCAGTCCCCACCACTAACTCCTAATATAGCCTCCACCTAGGACGTGCAAGGTCCCTGGACACCAGCAATGCCCTAAGGGCGGCTTGGCATTCGGTCAGGAAACGCCGTTCCTCCACCGGTCTTCTGCGCCTTCATCGGCAGGGTCGGATATGAGCCGTGGAAAAGCTTGCTCCACGACTGGTACCCAGTGCGTTTCCTCTATCAGTGTCCGACTCAGGAACACCAATCTTTCTGCGTGCTTGTGGGTTCGCAGATCAGGCATCCCCAAGCCTCCCTCGCTAAACTTCTGCGTAAAGACCTGTCTGCGTACATACGGCTTTCCTCCCATCCATAGAAGTTTGAAAAGGAGGCGCTCTAAAGCCTCACTGCGTTCCGCAGGCAGGGGAAGAACAGATAAACGATAAAGGCTCAAAGGAAACACGTACGTAGCACATGCCTCCGCGCGACCCTATAAGGTCAATTTCCTCCGAAAAAAAGTCCCAACCGACGAGTCGACCTTGACGTGTTCTACAAGCCTGTCTCCCTGCAACCGAAGCTAGACGGGGTTGGGAGACACATCCCATTATAAAGAAATATGATGGGTTAGTTATTTAAATTGATGCCCATATCAGCAATATTTGGCACAAGGCCGGGTAAATGGGGATCTAAAGCAGGGGAATTGGTGCAATTGAAAAAATTGCCTGAGTAAAATCGTTGGCATTCTCCGGTCGGGGCGCCTCAGGCGACAAGGAATAAACTTGGCTAACCCGAAAGCCGGGTGGCAAGACTGGGAGGGTGGGCATGCTGGGTATTCCCCATGCAGTGTACCTCAGAACGGCCCATCACCTGTCGTTCTGAATGTCAAAAACGGATCCTTGACTTGTCCTACTACCCAGTCTCCCTGTAGCCGTAGCCGCTAGGAGACACATCCTATTATACAGAATTGGATTATATTTAAATTGCTGCCTACATCAGCAATATTTGGCACAAGGCTGGGAAAGTGGGGATCTTAATCAGGCTCTTCTAACAGAGGTGAACTCCTGCAATTGAAAAAAATTGCCTGAGTATCCCCGGCGGCATTCTCACATAGGGGCGCCTCAGGTGACAAGCAATAAACATGCCCAATCCCGAAAGCCGCATGGAAGGCCTTCGAGGATTGACCTCCTGGGTATTTCCCAGTCGGTGTACCTCAGTCTGACAGGTGCAAGGCCGATTCGAGATCCCTCACCTCTCGGGCTGAGTGTCAAGAATCGATCCCTGACGTATACTACTACTCTGTCTCCCTACAGCCGAAGCCGCTAGGAGGCACGTTCCATTATAAAGAAGTATAATGCGGTATGTATTTATTTGCTTTTCAACGTAAGAAAAAAATGGCACAAGGTCGGTTTTTTATGTGGAGGGAAGGGGATGTGGAGCGGGAATGGTATGTGGTGTTGTCCTTACATGGACCAACAACTAATTGCCACAAGGACAATGGTCCCAAAGTGTAGCATCTGCGGAACAGATACTACACTTTGAGATATTACATTTTTTATTCAAGCTTAAATTACACAGTACGTTCCAAATGAACAAAAACTTCAGTACAAGGCAAACTCAAAAGCGGGAAAAAGAGGGGCGTTGGTACTCCTTGTCACTCCAGAACACAAATAAATGTTTCTCTTAGCTAGTATATTATTTCAGCATAATACTGCAATCACCCTTTCGTACTAGAGGGGGCGTCCTACTTAGAAACCAATTGTTTAAAATATGTTTTTATTTCCGTGTAAAAACAAGAAGATAACAATAATGATGATACAATAATTCATTTGTGTCGAGGGCGGGTGAAGAAAAAATACAAAAGTGGTTAGTAGGACTCTCCCAACCCCGTCTAGTTGATAAACCGCCTGTTCCACTTCGGTTTGTAAAGGAACTTGAGCTCTCGCAGGCCGGTTTCTAAGTGAGGATGCTCTAGATATGGGATGAAATGGAGAAAAGACAATGTTGTGGGTGAGATGGGGCGTTAGGAATTTATTTATTTCTCTTCAAGATGCGTGAGGGATGGAAAGAAAAAATGCAGATAGGAGGGGATGGGGATCTTTGAGGCTTCCTTGTTGTGGAGGGATGAGGCATTAACTCAGCTAAGATGCTAAAAATGGATTACACTTGACGGAACTGCGCGTTCAACACCTAATCTCCTTTTCGTGCACACACACTTGCTACATGTATCCATATTCTGTCAAATGTTGCACGATGCAGCCTTCTTCTACCATATCTGATCTTCACCTGTAGTTAGTGCTTAAAGAAATCACCCCTCGGCCAACTTGTAGTCTCGACGTCCAAATCGCTATCCTCGCCACGGTCAGGATCGTAATGTAGACCATTTGTCTTTCTCTGCCCCACGGCGGGCTCACGTTGTCAACGATATTGGATACGTTATTCTGGCGAGGATGCTCAAGATCTATGCGAGCCGTCACCTAACTGGCATACGACAAGTACTGGCGGAGTTTGCGGCAATCGATGAAAGCGTAATCAGTCGTTCCTATGGCGGTTGTTTCGAAACGGAGACATGCAGCGACCCCACCCCCCAAAAAATAAAACAGGAACTGCATTGTATGGTGTTGATTGGGAGTGCATTTCGAGCTAATTGCCAGGTAAGAGAGAACCTGAATTGTTCAGAGGACTCGAACCTGGCGCCCAATTTAACACGAAGCGGATCTCACTCTGCTGTCACCCCGTGAATAGTGGGTCTTTGGCGCCCCCCTCACTATATCCCTGTGGAGTTCCCTACGGGAAACAATAACAAGGTTGGTAAACCTTAGCAGTCATTTTAGCGCGGCTCGGCACTCTTTCATGAAAACTGAATCTCACCGCAGCCTGCGAGGACTCCAGATAGAGTGGTTGAAAATGGGGTCGCGAAAGGCGGCATTTTTCGCTTTAAAACAAGCAGCCTCTAAGACAGATGACAGGAATATCAGTACCTGTAAATCAAAGTTCGTGTCTGTAGACTTAAAATTGACAGAGTTCTTGCGTAGGGAAATGTTCACACACATACACACAGACTTGTTCACTTTTATTACCATATAGATAAAAGTGAACTTGTATGTGTGTCTGTGTACATTTCCTTACGCAATAACTGTCAATTTAAAGTCTACACGCTCGAAATTTTATATACAAGGTACTGTGTTTTTGGAAAATCTTTTTGATCGGTTTTCGGACAGAAATCTGGCTGTTAAGGGGTCAGATTATTTTTGAGAACTCTACCAAACTCCCCCGCCAATTTATGATCTAAACACTTGAAATTTTAGATATAGGTTCCTTGGACATGGATATAACTTAATAACTTGATTTGTGCCCTACTAGGGCGTAATAATGGGCGCAAAAGTTTAAAGAATTGACCTCTGTGTTCTCTATCAAATTACTCAGAAAATTCCTGGGCTAAACATTTGAAATTTGAGATAAAGGGTATTCAGAAATAGGGCAAACTTTTTAATCGGTTTGGATAGAATATTTTTTAGCTACCAATATCTAAATGTATGTATGTTTATGCGCATGTCTGCCTAAAACTTTTTACAGAGGGGACGTATTTTACCAAGATCAGTGTCGTTTTGAAATCAAATCTTTAGGTCGATAAATACCAAAAATTGGCTAAAAAGATTAATATCTTCATCTTCAATTCGGCACTTTTCTATAGGGCGGTTCCTTTTTTCGCCGATATTTTTGAAAGCCATCCTCTCCTTTTGATTGTCTAGCCTTAATTAAAACATAAGCCACCCCCAGTTTGTCCGTGGTCGTAACAGCAAAACGTCAAGTTTTTCCCCGTTCTTTTCCTCCTTCGCGGTATGGGTTCGAGCCTGTCTTCGTGCTACCAGTTTTCTTTTGCGTAACATACGCCTGTCTGGAATGCTAGTATATATATATATATATATATATATATATATATATATATATATATATATATATATATATATATATATACTGTATTAACAAAACAAAGCCTTCAAATAAGGAATTGATAGCAACAAAAAGTGGATTTGATTGTTACAATTGTTTCAAGACCGATTGGAAAATTCCAAGCATTATGGACTTTGAAAATTTTCACATACCTAGCCTTTCTTCAGACTTCTTGAATAAAAAACATTTTAACAATACATCATTATTTAAAGTAATTCCCCTTGAAGGAAATGAAGCATGCGAAACGATTTATCCTGGACGCATCGTTGTCAATAACTTATTTAAATATTAGTATATCACCTAATTTTCGTATCCTTATTTAAAAACATGTAATAAGACGCTACCACAAAACCCCGTATCCATTTGATATATTTTAATAATACTATTCGTTTAATTCTTAAATTAGATTTCTATAGTTCTTTATTTTCTATTTTTTTTTCTTAATTTTTAGAATTTTATTTTTATATTTTCAATATGGCCAGAACAACCTAGCTAAAACGTTACGGTTATGTTAGTTTCGTATTCGCCCGATGCTGGCATCAATGTTTACAAAATATTGGATCAATCAAGATTAGGGATCCCATTCTATTTTTTTTATTATTTAATATTCTATTATTCTCTTTCGTTCTAATCTATATTTATTCTCGATAACTGGTAAACCCTTACTAAGAAGGGAGATACTCCATCTCTTAAATTATTTTCCAAAAATTGGTTGAAAATTATGGGAAACTAATGTCGCCGTAGGTACTTATAACAGTTAAAGGGAAACAATTAGGGCCGTTTGATGTTTCAAGTTTGGTAAGTACTGAAAAGCGTCTATGATTTATTAATTAATTTAATTAAAAAGATACAAAATAGGCTATGATAGCTTATTTAACAAATTAAGAATTTAAAGTATATTTTTAATCTTAAAGCTGATTATATACCCATGGTGTTAACCTACATCTGCCATTTATCCATAATCTACTGGGGTTACTCATGGCTCCAAAACCAAAATTACAACTCGTGTATTGTGTTCTTGGATACCTAAATGAAATAATATATATCCTATTAATAATTATTCTGGCAACAAAACCAGCCAATAGCTACAAGTGAGTTTCACTCTGATGAAAGGGTGTTTACCCTTGCATTTTTGGATAAAAACATTTAAAACAAGATTAAATCAACCAGCGGGGAGTTTACTAGTTTTAAGAGAACAATATCAATTAATTTCCAATCCACTAATTGCTAATTTAATTTTTTAATAATTGCTAGTTTATTGTTAAGTTGTTTTATTGATCTGGAAAAAGTACCCCTTATTTCACCATCAATACTACTACAACTAAATACTAAAAAAGTGCTCGCGGATATGGAACAATATTTCTAATCTTTGTTAAGCTTTATACTTTATCTATATTTCTTATCCAGTTTAGAATAATAGAAACTCTATTTGCTTACTAGATTTGGATCCTTCGTTCAGGCTACATCATTCCAATCTATTAAACTCTACATTAAAATTTGGCCTTGTACCCAAGGATCTGTATTGTTATAAAAAGTTCTTACATCAGTTACATTTAAGATGTGATAGCTGAACCTATTCATATGAAAACATCTCTGTATAGATCTAACCTTTCATTTACTATTTGTTCATTACAATACACTATGTAGAATGCTTCCAATAAACACAGTTGCACCTTTTTGATTTCCCAGGGGCATTCTTCCTCGCCCTATACACTACTGACCATTTCAATTCACAATCTTTATCGTTTCTATTAAGTTCCCTGCCCCAATCCCCTTTAATAATATTCCACCTTTTATTTCTAATGTTGATTTTGTACCCCCCTCCCTGCTATCGTTACCACCTTCTCTGCTATTTTCTATCTCTGGTTCTTTTTAAAAAGATACAACATGGTTTCTGATTTTTTCCTTAAAAACGCAATTCCTGGCACCAAGGTATATCTTCCTACTACTACCGGTCTTTATATATATATATATATATATATATATATATATATATATATATATATATTACTTCCAATTGACAAAAACGTGTGTATATATATATATATATATATATATATATATATACTGTGTATTATATTATGGATTGTTTGTTTGTACATTTTGAACACTTTTGCTTCTAAAGAAACACATTATAATATTATGACAGTGAGGTTGTATATTTATTACTTTATACATTGTTCAACTATGTAAATATTATATTTTAAATAACGTTCGAGAGAATGCGTATTCAATAGTTTTGATTGCCAATGGTGTCTCGTTATTTTGTTCTATATGCAGAAATGAGTGTTTTTTGCTTACTATCTAGTGTTGTAATCCCCACATGAGAAATTGTTTAGATTTGTTAGCATGACGATATAGTCAGGCAGACCATATTCTCAATAGGAAAACTAATGTGATGTGCAGCTTGCTGTAATTTGTTCGGTTACCAATGGGACTTTGCAATTTAACCATATCATTTCAACCTTTAATCGATTAGGTTTTGCGAAGATTTCTATTCATCTACAAAGTGATATACTACGAAATGATTGCTAATAAGTTCTGTTAACACCATAAATGTTTGAAATACTCTCGATATTTATTTTTCAGTAAAGCCATTTTCGCTGGTGAGTGAATAACAGTTCTGGGACATACACTCATCTTCAATATAATTTCGCTTTTACCTGAAAATGTGGAAGCCAACATTTTGTTTTACGTGGCATTTCCACTCGAGCAAATTTGTTTATTATTTTGATTTCTGAATCATGACGAAGGTTTGGTAAAAGTTATCGAAAATTGTACAACGCACCGTTAACATAATATTATACAGGAAAGCAAGTGTTAATAAAATTGAATGGACGACATACCTAAACAGGTACAAAGGAAAAATAATAAAAACAAAATTGAAAGAAAATGCGATGTTATACACTAATATATTGCTTTATCTTACCGAGATAAACTAATTGAAACACGCCCATGCCAATTCGATCCCGTTTTATAAAAACACGTTTCTGGTTGGCCTCATCATACATCTACATTCCGAATATAACAAGGTTATTTATAAAATCATCTTCGTCAAGAGTATTATGTTGGCGTCTTATACAGTCCGTAGTCATTTGAATAATTCCGGATGGATGCGATCAGATAGAAAGTTACATTTAGTTATGTCCTTGTTGCGATCGCCGCGTAAGACAATTAACTCTCTTGGAATAAACAAAACACTCTATAATGTGTCGACCTTTATAAATTCCGACATTATTTATGTGTATCTTGAAAATCTATTGTTACACGTTGAAAATGTACGTTTGTTTTTTCGTTTAGAAAAAAAACAGAAAACACACACACACATATTATATATATACACTTGTGCCCGATATTATTCATACCCCCCTTGAAAATTGAGTTTATTAGGTGTAACTTTTGTAAGAATTTATTGTTTACGCCCATATTGATACATATTCTTAATAAACCTCTTCTGATCATTTTCGTCATTTTAGAATCTCGGGATACTTGTAATAAAAGAAATATACAGTTATTTATAAAATCTGCAATGTTCAAAAATAATCATACCCCCTTATATTTTCAGTATTAATCGAGTTTCTGACTGTTTGTTTTCTGTTTGATTCTTATTTTGAATGCTTTTATACAACCTTTGATTAATTTCATTTCGTTTTTTGCATTTTTCAGAAATTGAAATGATATCAACTGAAAACCAATAAAAGAATAAAAATTATTAAAATGAGGAAGAAAAAAGAGCTTAGTAATGATCTTAGGACTAAAATTGTGAATTCACATAAGGATGGTTTAGGTTACAAGTCAATTTCCAAGAAATTTGAGGTCCCTACAGCAACAGTACAGAGCATCATCAAAAAATTCCAGAGCCACTGCACAACAAACAACTTGATTGGTAGAGGAAGGAAAAGGAAACTGTCTGCTAGAGCCACCAGGAATATTGTAAGAAGTGTTAATGCAAATCCAACCACCACTAATAAGGACATTTTAGAAAATCTGGAGTCTTCTGGCATAAAAATATCAAGGCAAACATTGCAAAGGACTCTGCATGAAAATGGTCTGAAAGGAAGAAGACCAAGAAGGACTCCATTGCACACCGGAAAACACCTTGCAGCACGTCTAAAGTTTGCTAGGACCCATGTGAATTCTCCAGAGTCCGTTTTCTCAAGTATTTTGTGGACTGACGAAACAAAAATTGAATTGTTTGGCCATATGGATGCTTCTTACGTTTGAAGGAAGAAAGGAGAAGCTTACAACCCAAAGAACACCATACCCACGGTGAAACATGGTGGTGGTAGCCTAATGTTTTGGGGCTCCTTTTCGGCTAGTGGTCCAGGTAGTTTGGTCAAGATAGATAGAACCATGAAGAAGGAGCAATATTTGGAGATACTCAAGAAAAACATTAGACAGGATGCGGAGAAGCTCCATTTAGGACCAAACTGGGTCCTTCAACAGGATAATGATCCAAAACATACTGCCAAAATAGTCAAGAAATGGTTTGAGGATAATAAAATTAATGTTTTGGAATGGCCTAGCCAGAGTCCCGACCTGAACCCTATCGAAAACCTCTGGCACATATTGAAAACTGAGGTTAAAAAGCGGAAACCTAGAAATTTGAGGGATTTGGAGAACTACTGCATTGAAGAATGGTCAAAAATCAGTGTTGATGCTTGTAAAAACCTTGTTGATAAATATCCAAAACGGTTACAGGCAGTTATTAAGAATAAAGGGCATGCTATTGACTATTAGTAAGAGAGGTATGAATAATTTTGAACTAGTGCCATTATTGTTTTTCTTTGTATAATGTTTCAAACTTGCATAATTTATTTATTTGTCGAGTTTAAATTAAATGCTTATGCTTGATTTATTGTTTGAAATCCCTTTAATATTGTCTACCTTCTGGTTTGAGCAATATTCTTATAGAAATCTCAAAGATCCGAGGGGTATGAATAATATCGGGCACAAGTGTATATATATATATATATATAGACATATATATATATATATATATATATATATATATATATATATATATATAGACATGTATATATATGTATATATATATATATATGTATATATATATATATATATATATATATATATATATATATATACAAGAAGGGGGATCTGGCAATCCCTGGTATTGAATGATAATCAACAAAGGTATCCAACTCTCATGTTTTCCTTGTCATTGAACTCGGTGAAATCGCTCATTTTGCAAACAAATCGCTCATTTTCCAAAGAAATTGACTGATTGTCTCCTCTAGTTGGTGACTCATCGCGGCACACCGAGAAGAAGATTATAATAAGCACCTGCAGATGCTGAGTGCACAATACATTCTTGTATACATTACACTGTAAAAAGAGTAAAACTTACTTTATGTAATCATTTCTTATATATAACGACTTTAAATAAAGTGTAAAAGCACTAGTCAATATAAACAATTACATCGTACTCTAAAAAGAAAAAAAAATCATGTCGAACGCGTCACTGTAATATCAAAGAACGTACAGTTTTTTGTTTTTTTTATAATCCTGGCCATGTATTTTTACTTATATTTTTGGCCTGCTTGCGCACTTATACTGTCTTGAATTTTAGTTAAAAATTAAAAAAAAAGTCACGTTTCTGGTAGAATTATTTTTTAACCAGAAACATTCACTTTACACGCACCACTTGTATACTAAAGAACGTAGTATTTATTTTATATTTCGAACGGTCGTGTCGTAACACCAACTTATTAAATAAATTCTACAGGTTTCTTAACAGAGCGTACACACAGTAATCATGAGGGTACCTGTTATCTTTGGAGATTGAAATTCCGTCATTATTTTTTCTCTGCCTTGATGAAGGGCGAGGATAATTACTGGTATTCACTGAGTTATTGACGGAACAAACGGTATGGACGCATTGATCGCAGGCGGCTGATTGGCGCGCCATCCACGGAAAATAAAGGAGTTCTGAAGTTTATGACTACTAATGAATTTCAGACTGCATGGGAAAAATGCGGCATTATATCTAAGTGCCCCGGTAGTGGTTGTTGTTAATACTCCGCCGGTATGGCCAGTACGTGATTTAGACGTAAGTGGAGGGACAGATAAATAAGCGACCGGAATGCAATCCCACACTTACCCTTTATTTCTCGTTCTCTTTTTTTCGTAAGGACAGCATAGAGTAAGACGTAGATTCTTGTCTCTCCGTAAATGAGGAGAGGGACCACCCTCCCTTCCTCAGCATTAGTAAGGACAAGTAAGTTTTGAAAAGTTATTTATAAGTTAATTGTGAAAATAAATTATGTTTGGCAAATTGTATTGTAACATATATTTTTCTAAAAATGTAGATAAGATTATTTCTCATATATTAAAATTGCGTCGTGCGTTGCTTGGCCTCTACTGAACGTCTGCCTAACGTACAAATAAACGGTCCTGAAGAGAAAACTTCAACCAGAATGCCACCAGAGTGTGGGCATAGTCCTGGGTGAAGGAGAGAGCCACACCGAACATTATATTTAATCATACCACTGGCAAAAGAAGTCTAATCGACAGATCTTACTACGGGGGTGCGTTTCCTGGATATTTAATGTAACACCTGACTCGGTCACACGACAATAGCGGGCCTATAGGTTTATAAAGTTCTAAGACTATGTATATATATATATATATATATATATATATATATACATATATATATATATATATATATATATATATATAGTAATTTATAAGATATATATGGCGATTAAACTACACTGAATATTCGGCGTTCCATCCCTTCTAGGATTCCTCAGGCTGAAACGCCGAATAGACAGTATAGTTTAATCGCCATATATATTTTATAAATTACTAACTAGCTCTACCTACGTATTGAGCCGTGGCCTTCGTTATAAAGATGGCCGGCCAGCTGAAAAAATGACGTCATCGCCGAGGTCCCAACAAGCAAGATATGTGGAACTCTTAGACTGTCAATAATGAACAGTAATTTTTACAGACAGCGTTACAAAACTTCAAAATTGGATTAAAATAAAGAAAGAACACGATGATTTATCCTGAAACTCATCTAATATTAATAATAAAAAAAATAATTAAAAAAAACACAAGTTATTTGTTTAAGTATATTAGCAATTGAATATTTCGTTGTATTATAGATTTTAAAGATTAGAATGCGTTCTTTAATTACGTATAAATTACATTTTAAAAAAAAGAAGGAACACGATTTGATTTGAAATAAACTTGAAGTTTATTTAATATAATTAAATGAAAATCATGCATGTAAGATTATGAATATTTGAAGCAGAACACAAGAAAAACATTTGATATGAGTTAAGACAATAAACAAATATTAAAATTAAACTTTTTTTAAATCAAAATGAATATTTTTTAATCAAAATGAACAATATTTTTTTAATCAAAATGAATATTTTTTTTAATCAAAATGAATATTTTTTAATCAAAAGGAACAATATTTTTTTAATCAAAATGAATATTTTTTAATCAAAATGAATATTTTTTAATCAAAATGAATATTTTTTAATCAAAATGAACCACAATATTTTTTCAAAATCAAAAACAATATTTTTAATAAATTCATGAAATATTGCACAGTAGAAAAATAATTAACCTAAAGAAAAAATCATGTTTCTTATTTAAGATTATTTCACCACATAACAAAAATAACATGCAAAATTGTTTTTTATATCCATATTTTCAGTTTGTTGAAATACGTGAGTTTGAATTACTGTACACATAGATTCGAAAAAGTTGTCAAAAAACAAATATATAACAAATAAATGTTATCAAAGGCAAGATAAGTTACTTTTCTGCCAAACTGGATATATATTTTTGTGTTTTTATTCAATGTAACATGTTTATTCAGCTCGAAAAACATACAGTGTTTACCGATGTATTCGAAAATTCAAGATGGCGTCTCACACCCTCTTAAACACCGTAAGTTTGGAAAAAGGTGTTATAAATAAAAAACTATTCAAAATACTATAAAAACCCGCCGAATATATGTCTACCTATGTCACGGTAACATATATTGAGCGAGTTTTTAACAGTATTTTATCCGTTTTTTTATTTATAACATTTTTTCCCACACTTACCGTGTTAAAGAGATAATCAGACGCCATCTTGAATATTCCAATACATCGGTAAACACTGTATGGTTTTCGAGCTGAATAAACATGTTACATTGAATAAAAACACGAAAAATATATCCAGTTTGGTAGAAAAGTAACTTATCTTGCCTTTGATAACATTTATTTGTTATATATTTGTTTTTTGACAACTTTTTCGAATCTATGTGTACAGTAATACAAACCGGTTACTTTTCTACCAAACTGGATATATTTTTCGTGTTTTTATTCAATGTAACATGTTTATTCAGCTCGAAAAACAGTGTTTACCGATGTATTCGAAAATTCCAGATGGCGTCTGATTCTCTCTTTAACACGGTAAGTTTGGGAAAAGGTGTTATAAATACAAAACCGGATAAAATACTGTTAAAAACTCGCTCAATATATGTTACAGTGACATAGGTGGACATATATTCGGCAGGTTTTTAATAGTATGTTGTATAGTTTTTTTTATATATAACACCTTATCCAAAACTTACCGTGTTAAAGAGAGAATCAGACGCCATCTTGAATTTTCGAATACATCGGTAAACACTATGTTTTTCGAGCTGAATAAACATATTACATTGAATAAAAACACGAAAAATATTTGGTAGAAAAGTAACTTATCTTGCCTTTGATAAGATTTATTTGTTATATATTTGTTTTTTGACAACTTTTTCGAATCTATGTGTACAGTAATACAACCAAATTAGGTTAATGAAATGAAAGGAAAAGACCACGAGTGAACGCGCGTTTTTTTTTTAGTTTAGTTTAATATATATATATATATATATATATATATATATATATATATATATATATATATATATATTAAAAATTTTATCAGCCGGCATAATTTATTTTTAAATATTGAAAAATTTCAGGAAAATGCATTTTTGCTAGATTTTTAAAACACGTGTTTTAAAGAATCGATGTTGTCTCGCATTTTCATTAGTTTTGTATGCTGATTTTTTTTTTTTTAATATTAGCAATTTATTTAAAGCTTCTTCTTTTGAATGGTAAAAAATTTAAGATGATAATATTGAATTAAATTAAAGTTACATCGTGTTAAATACAGGGGGGAGCACGTTAAAACTTACTTTGCTGAATGGAGATGGTGTAAAATCTTTTTTTTATTTTTTTTACTGCATTATAATTCTTTATCTTTCGGAAATGAAAATACTGTCACTTTTTGGTCCTTTATGATAATTTCCTCAGCAATTTGGAACGATGCACCGTGAAGGCATTTTAATAAAAAAAGAAATATTACACTGACTCCAAGACGTTACGAGTGCCTACCAGTGTCACCGGTAAGGACTATCCGTGATGAAGTCAGCGGATTAAATTATTTTTGCCCACCGGCCATCTTGTCTTTTAAGACGGTCTTGATTGAGCACTTTTGAAGTAAATACTTAAAGTTTACGCATAAATATATACTTTCGTATATTAATTTTATGTGAGTAAATGAAGTAATTATATATATATATATATATATATATATATATATAAATATATATATATATATATATATAAATATATGCATGGAAGTCTCTCGAGAGCTCTTTCAGCTATCATCTTATCAAGAGAAAATCGATAGCGTAAAAATAATACTATGTCGAAAGTAAGGAGGTCTGATGAGGAACTATTGAATGTGCCAAAAATCACGGGGGCACTAAAATAAACTATATTAAGGTTTAAAAAAACAACGATTAAAATAATGGCACAACGATAGGGAAAAAAACGATAGAAAAGATTCACAGTTCCACAAAGAGAAACAATGTGTTAGATGTTTCTTCTGCCGGTACAAAGCCGGTTTCCGCACCGCAATAGAGAAAGCCTCCAAAATCTTTAAATGGTTTCTGGAGTCCGCTCTATGTACCACCTTGTTGAGCCATTATTTTAATCGTTTTTTTAAAACGTTTTTTAAACGTTAATAAACGTTCTTCCTGTGTCCCCGTAATTTTTGGCACATTCAATAGTTCCCTATCAAAAATCTTTACTTTCGACATACTATTATTATTATTATTATTATTATTATTATTATTATTATTATTATTATTATTATTATTATATCGATTTTCTCCTGATGAGATGATAGCTGAAAAAGTTCTCGAGAGAATTCCGCCATTATATTTATAATTTTATTTAAATTCTTTACCCCTAAGCATTATATATATATATATATATATATATGTTTGTGCATTATATATATATTATATAATATATATATATATGTATGTGTGTGTATTATATATAATCTATGATATATATATATATATATATATATATATATATATGTGTATATATGTTATATATTTATTACATATATATGCATATGTTTGTGTATTATATATGTTATAATATATATATATATATATTTATATATATATATATATATATATATATATATATATATATATATATATATATATATATATATATGGGTGTGTGTGTGTGGATGTATGTAGTCTTGGATGTTTTTTGTTAACTTTGGACACTATGTACATTTTTAATCAAATAGTCGCCATTAATTGGAATAATATTTTGTCAAAAAACATTTATTTTTCCACAATGGCTTGTCGAAATCCTTATCGTCAAAGATTTCAAAAATCACCAGTTGTTTAAAATGAAAATTTTATTCTCGCATGTCAAATTAAAATATTATATTTAATAATGGACCTTCAGCAGTGTGGACCAAATACCACCTCTTTAATAAACAGAACAGAAATATATATTGGATAGAATATTACTTGTTGTTGCTTTCTGTTTTTCCTTTTCCTCTCTCTCTCTTGCTCTCTCTCTCTCTCATTCTATCCCTCTTTTGCGCTTTCATATTAATAATTGCATTAATTAAAAGGTATCGTAAACGAATAAATATCATCTACATAAAACGCGATATATAAAGCAGTCACGAACGAAAGCATATGCCTAGATGTTATGGCTTCTGAACCTGGTGTATCGATTATGAACCTCGCAAGATTAAGCAACTCTGCTGAGGCGTAGACCACGAAGCACATGCAAATGGCTACTTTAATTATAAACAATAGATATGCCCCTCCACATTTGTTGGTACACACTTGGTAAAAAGAAACATTATTCCACACTCGCATTAACTAAAAAATTATTGAATTTATTCAAAAGACTCGCAAACAAAACAAATAAAACACAGCAACATAAAACGCTATACATACCGCAGTATCGCGAGATAGCCAGTGTAAGGTTTATGCTTCCAATTATGGGGTCCCGATTTCTAATCTCTTCGTAGACAACGAAACGAATGTCACATACAAATATATTTTAAACAATATATATATATATATATATATGTATATATATGTGTATATAAGTATATATGTATATATGTATATGTATATATATATGTCTATATATGTATATATGTGTATATGTATATATATATATATATATATATATATATATATATATATATAAAATGAAAATTACAGCTAAATTCACCAAAATGATACAAGATTGTGAAATTAACGTATATTATAAACATTAAAGAATTAATATTTATAATATTAATATGTATATACATATATGCATATATGTATATATATGTATATATGTATATATGTATATATGTAGATGTATATATATGTATCTGTGTATATATATATGTATGCATATGTATATATGTATATGTATATATGTATATGTATATATGTATATGTATATATGTATATATATATATATACGTATATGTATATATTAATACGGTAGAATACATTGTATTCAATTAATTATTCTCTGTGACACCATTACATGCAACTCGGTTAATTGTTATAGACTTGTATTTCTAGTAATAAACAATTTTACCAAAATTGTTCACCTGTTTTGGTTCTTATTTAGATTATATCTGAAAAAAAACACATGTTTTACAAATATACATACAGTGATGATCATATTTATTGGCACGGTAAAATAAAAGTTAAATTTTGTCTAATAAATTCTAAAAAAGGGATTAAATTAAAGAAAATAACAATGTATATTATGTATTTTTAACTGGCCTTTCCGATGCGGCAATCGGATTTTAGAAAAAATAAATAACAAAGGAACAACAAACATAATTGCAAATAACCCTTGTTCAAAATTATTGGCACGATTTATTTAATAATCAATTGTATAGCCTTTGGCCTTGATTACCTTCCTCAGTCGCTTTTCATAGTTTACAACCAAGTTGTTGCACTCTTCAGTAGTAATTTTAGCCCACTCTTCCTGACAATAATCCTCCAATTGAATAAGATTCTTAGGCTTCCTTTGCATTACCCTCAATTTTTATGTTCTCCATAAATTTTCAATTGGATTAAGGTCTGGGCTTTGTGATGGCCACTCCAAAACATTAATATTATTGTCCTCAAGCCATTTCTTAGTCAGTTTAGCCGAATGCTTTGGGTCATTATCTTGCATGAACCACCAACGACGACCAAGTGAGAGCTCTTTAGCAGGGTCTTTCAGGTTTTCATCCAATATTTTAACATAATCTCCCTTTTTTATGCTACCTGTGACCTTAACAAGTCGCCCTGGTCCAGAGGCAGCAAAGGATCCCCAAAACATCAAACTGCCTCCACCGTGCTTCACTGTGGGTATGGTGTTCTTAGGCAGGAAAGCTTCGCCAGATTTTCTGTAAATATAAGACACTTTATTATGGCCAAATAACTCTATTTTCGTTTCGTCAGTCCATAGAACACGTTTCCAGAATGCAACATCTTTATCAATATGACGTTTTGCAAAGGCTAGCCTTGCTTTAAGTGCATAGGCTTCAATAAGGGAGTCTTTCTCGGACGACATGCTTTTTAACCAGCTCTCTTCAAAACTCTACCAACTTTATATCGAGATACATTCACTCCAGAGGTGCTCTGTTCATCAACAATCTCCCCAACAGAGATCCTTGGGTTTTGTTTTACTTGTCGAACAATTTTCCGTTCATCTCTTGGGGAAAGAATCCTTTTTCTCCCTCTACCCTCTAAACTCATAACGTGACCTTGCGATTTGAACTTGTTTATTATGGCTCTAACAGTGGAGTTGGGAAGGTTTAGCTTCTTTGAAATCTTATCATAGCCCTCCCCATTGGTATGGCATGCTACAACAAGCTTCCTGACGTCTTCGCTGTGTTCCTTAGTTT
>NC_136485.1:112660079-112735079 GCF_053919585.1 Euprymna scolopes
CTTCTTTTAATATTAAAATATTTCGGAGTATTTTATTTATTATTACAATAATTATTTTCACAAAAAGACCATAAACATAGAATTAGCCCACTTTTTACAATGACATTCAAAGATATTCCAACTATTTGGTTCATTATTAAAATAAATCTTCTCAAAAGATCATCAACATACATTCTGAATCAATCTATCTTTTACAATGTAAAATGTGCTTCTAGGCACTCTAATTTGTTTTTCATTTTATAAGTAGTTTTCTTTTTTAAATGCAATGTATACTTCAAATTATTTTATTTATTATTGAATATAATGTCTTCTTATATACCTTTTCAAGGTAATTTCGAATTTAGAAAACTTTCACGTAAATTTACAATTTTTATATCAATTAGATTATTATTTAAAATAACCTTCTTAAAAGATCTCTACGAAGCTTATTTCGAATAATTTCACTCTCAGCATATCTGGAAGTCAAATTAATTAAGGGCCAATTTTATATTATTTAATAGCTTGAGAAAAAAAGTTTTGACTAGGAAGAAACTTTATTATATTACACTAGATCAATGTGCAAAATGTGTTCTTGTGCAATGAAGAAGAACCCCTTCCAGATTGAGGAGTTTTTTCTTCTAAAGTATTAATTAGTTTGTTTCGAAAATACTCTTTAATCAATACTTCGGTCCCTTTATAATACGGTTTAATTTCAAATAACACTTCAATTAATTAAATTGGCTGGAATAATTCTTCTTTAAAAATTATCTGAACATTTCAGGAAAAGTTTACCGTTAGTCAAATAAGCTTGTCTTCAAAAAAGTATTAAAAATGTGCATAGCATCTAGGTATTATAATAGAGTAGGTTTCTCCTGCTGATAACAATTAAAAACTCGCGTAATATTTTAAGGATTACGATGAAAAATATTCTCCTTTTAAATAATTATCAAAAATCCAAAATACACTTCGCACATAATATTCTAAATTGTTTATATAAACTCATTAAAATTTACATAAGATTCAAAGTTTTATAGCAAAATCTCCTTTAAAAAATTAGGAAAAAATCAAAGGGACTACTAATGTAGTTGTATATTTTTTTCAAAAAATAAATTACGATTCCCCACATATTTCACAAGTTGAAGCGCATACTTTGTCTTAAAAAACTATTTAAAATTCAGACGTCACGTTAAGTATTACGTTCGAATCTCCAAATATCGTAATCGAGTATTTTTTTATTTAAAAAAAAAAAAACATGTAAATAATTCAGGGAAACACTAAACGCTACGTTTGAATAATTTCCTTTTGAAAAATGACTAACAATTAAAGGAACAGTTTAAGCATTTTCCATCAGTATTTTTTTTCTTTAACTTGATAAAAAAGTTAACAAATCAAAGTTAATTTTTGCCTGATAATTCTATTGGAAACACGCCATGGTGGTTTTACCATACGAGAACAAAGAAGCAAGAACAATGAAGAGTAAGGAGGGAAGCGATGTTATCACTATAACCCCCTACTATAACTTATAATTACGTAATAACTAAAAAAAAAAGAATCTTCGACAATGTTAATACTCATCATCTCTCGCCCTCCCAAACTTTCGAGGGATAAGAGAATGGGAAACATCGAGCGAGGGGGAGGGGGAGCTTTAGTGTTGTATCACACACAACCCTTTACTCATAACACAATTATATCACAATGGCGGAATCCTACCTAGGAAACCTCAAATCATTGTGTCCGCGTGCGCGATTGTTTTAAAAATATGAGTGACAGCGAAGAGCAAGTGAATTTCCAACATTAAAATTACAAGCTAAAATGTAATAATGAAAAAGTTTTATTTATGTTCAATTTTGTAAGTGGCGTTCTAACACAATTGACGTATCATTTAATATTTGCATTTAATCACCTGATGTTTGCATACTCCTCCCTGACGTTTAAGAAATCTGTGGCGTGTGTGTGGGGGGGGGTTAGCACACCCTTTTGTTTTCTCAATGGAAAATGTGTTAACTAATTTTTTACCAACAGCATTTTTCTATAACAGAATAAAATCAATAAAAATGCATTTGCTGATACAAAAAAAAATGATAAACCAAATGCCCTATTATTTCTTCAGCATTAATTGCAATCGAACCTGAAAAGAACACAGTCTGAATCACTTGTTTATGGTAGTGATTTCTTTTTTTTCATTTAAAGTATATTTCTATGGTCCATAAAATAAAGTGTTAGAAACAAGACTGCTATTTATTTAAGAGTCAAGTTACATAAACTACAGGAGTCTCAACTTATTTCACGGGGTCCTGGATATGATCTTAATCTATATCCAGTGGTGAGGCCACAACTTGCGGGCTTTAGGGAGTGTGGAGCCACCCATAATTATCATTGCTCCCAGGTCCACTCTGACCCGGAGTGATAGTACCTGTAAGGGTTCCACTATGGGTCAAATAAACTTGATGCCAGGTTTTGAAAGGTTTTGAGTGCATTTCTCTTTGTGTCTATGGGCGCGTGTGTATTGGTCTGCTATTTTTTCTTTTAAACTTCTTTAAAACCGTGGACCTGAAAATTTTGGGTCGCCTCATTTATTTATTTCTGCCTGAAATATATCTTCAACCTAGAACAGTTCATTCCGGTTTTAAAAACCGTGGGTTTGGACTCTTCTACTGGTTATTTTATTTGGAGTTTTTCAGGTTGTATATATATGGATTTATTTTCAGGGTCGAATGTATTTCCCTGTAAGGAAACTGCATGTCCTATCACCGCACACAAATGTAAACCTATGAGTCGGTCATTGGCGTGTTACCGACGCACGTGTTAGATTATATGTGCTGAAAACGATCCGCGTATGAAGATCTGTCAATTAGACGTATTTCGTCAGAGGTAAGTTTAAATAAATTCCTGGAATGTTCGGTGTGGCTGTGTCCTTCACGCAGCACTATGCACTCGCTCTGGTGGCATTCTGGCTGGAATCTTCTGTTGGCCATGTCCGCCTCTTTTGACTTGAAGTAGACATTTAATAAAGGCATAAACAACGCACATCATTGTAATATATGATAAATAATCTTATCTGTTTATTTTATGTAAATAATGCATTTACAATACAATTTACAGACATAAGTAATTTTCACAATAATTGTAAGAATTACCCTTCAAAACTAACAAGCCCTTACTTGTGCCGAGGGCGGAGGGGAGAGAGAGATTGCTCCCTCCCCTCATTTACGGAGATACAAAAATATACTTCTTACCCTATGCCGTCCAGGAGAAAAAATAGAGCAAGGAATAGAACAGAATTGTGGGATTGCATTCTGGTTGCTTATCTCTTTCTCTTCTTCCGCTTACTGATACATCACCTTCTAGCGAACGTGTTAATACCTTTAGGGGGTATTACGCACAACCTAAAACAGGGTACGAAGATATATATATATATATATATATATATATATATATATATATATATAATGTTTACTACATAAATCTTTTTTATTATATGTGTCCATATGCAGTGGAAACTCAATTCCGGAAAACCACCTCATCAGACCGACAAAACGAGCAATATACAATATGCGAGGGGAATTTATATGATGCAAATTATGGTTTATAATATTAATTGCTTATAAAACACGGAAAGGAAAGACAAGTTATTATTTTCTTATATAATTGAGTTTAAATAATTTCGGCACATTTTATGGGTTAACATTTAAAAGATCCAAAAGCCTTTCAACACAATCGCGAATTTTCTATTAGCATCTTTTATAAAACCATCTTTTTTTTCTACTAAGATCTTTATACTACGCATCGATTTTAATATATCGGTACATATAGAAAACAT
The DNA here is from genome assembly GCF_053919585.1 of Euprymna scolopes. Classification (NCBI taxonomy): domain Eukaryota; kingdom Metazoa; phylum Mollusca; class Cephalopoda; order Sepiida; family Sepiolidae; genus Euprymna; species Euprymna scolopes. The sequence goes on from NC_136485.1 coordinate 112,663,879, forward strand.
ATAGTTACATATAGAAAACATATCGGTACATATAGAAAACATATCGGTACATATAGAAAACCTCTTTCGAGTATTAATCTCTTTCAAAATTTGGAGTTTTTATTATTAACGACACAAAGTCTATGTAAAATTGTTCGCTAAATATATAAATGATAAATATTTATAACTTGATAGAACGATGAAAATTAATAAACTTAATCTTCTGTTTCTTATTTTAAAAATATATCTTGTAAATCATGGGTTTTTCGAATTTTAAATAATCTACAAAATGGACGCATTATCTCGATAATTAAGACTATTGATTATTACAAAATCATCTATAAATACTAGTATAATTAGTTAGAATTCGATGTTTAATATTTAGAATTGTAAATACAATATATATATGCATATATATGTATATATGTGCATATATATATATAAGTATATATATATAATGATTAATTTTTCTGACAGTAGGAGAAGAGAAAGCTGTATTTAAGGCTGGCAGTATTTTGCTTGCACTATCGCTAGAGCTGTGGCAATGTCGCTTGTAAGAGTGCTGGAAATAAATTGTCAGGGACTGATTGTCAGGGACTCGATCCTTGGATTAACCACTAAGTACTGGGGATCCTGTATTGCTATCCGGTTTTTGGATTCTAGACCATGCAGTAGCTACTTATGATAGCCTCTCCATGACATATTGGGGGGTAATTGTAACAGCTTTAAATTATCATGATATAAAACATTATTTTATTCCTTCATTTGTTTTTCTCTCTTACTTTCCCTCTCCGGTGTGATCTAAGCAAATCTATCGACCTATTCCACAAATCCCAAAATGTCATCGTGAAAAAATCCCCGAAAAATTACACGATTAAAACCAGATCTCTAATATCCAACTTAGATCTGTATTGCCATGTCTGCTTCTCCAACATAAGGGGTCTACGTTCCAACCTTCCAGAGGTTTAAACCCAATGACAGGTGACAAAACCAGACCTATTATTCCTAGGGAAAACTGGCATTGGATAATTATTTCCCTACATCAGTTCGTAGTTAAAGGATGCTCTTACTTAATGGAAGAATCTGACCACCAAGATCGCCATTGATATGAAATATATTGCTACATTAAAGATAGCTTTTCATGTGGAAGGGACAATTTAATTAAAAAAAAAAAATCTTCTGAACGCTATTAAAAGTTAAATTCTTCACTAGTTTGGAGACGGAATGCGTTGTTGTGATAAGTGATTTTCTCTATTAATTCGCACTTTTTATTTTAAGATTCAAATATTAATAACTACATTTTATTTCAGTATTTAATTTATGTATTTCTGTTGTATTAAATGCTAGCTTTAATTTTTTTTTTTTTTTTTTTCTCGTCCATAAATGTTTATCTACCAAGTTGATCTTAAATATTGTATAATCAATCCATTATATTATCATTTTCAGTCCCCCACCCCTAATTTCTGGCTCCCATCTTATCTCGCAATTACTTATAACGTCACCAACTAACCTTCGGAAGAACCCCCCCCATCCGATTTTGTTTTATATCATAAGTTGCTTAAAACGTGATTAGTTAAAGTTCAGAATAAAATCACGCTTTCTCTTAACGGTTAATTTAAAAAAAAATCTTCTGAACGCTATTAAAAGTTAAATTCTTCACTAGTTTGGAGACGGAATGCGTTGTTGTGATAAGTGATTTTCTCTATAAATTCGCACTTTTTATTTTAAGATTCAAATATTAATAACTACATTTTATTTCAGTATTTAATTTATGTATTTCTGTTGTATTAAATGCTAGCTTTAATTTTTTTTTTTTTTTTTTTTTTTTTTTTTTTTTTTTTTTTTCTCGTCCATAAATGTTTATTTATCTACCGAGTTGATTGCAAAAATAGATTACCTAATTGTACTCATTTTTAGTTCGTGGGAGGGGAATCTATCACCATACTTTCCCATAAACAGGTCCGTTGGACTTTTATTAAGTACAATACTTAATAGTTATTTTTTTTTTATTTTTTTATTTATTTTTTTTATTTTTATTTATTTTTATTTATTTATTTATTTTTTTATTTTTTTTTTTTTTTTTAATGGAGAGTAGAAAACGCATTGTGGATGCGTTATCGGCAGCTCCTGTTACTCTCGCTTCTTCTTATTTGTCCCTCAGTCCTCATTTTTAAATGAGTGATTTTTCTGACAAAGGGAGAAGAAAAAGCTGTTTTCTAGGTTGGCAGTATTTTTGCGCGAACAGTTGGCAGAGTTGGTGGAAATTTTCTGTTTCTATGTCTATCCTTGTAGCCATGTCACTAGTAAGGGTGCTGGAGGTAAACGTTTTGTCTGGGCTGACGTTATCCGCCTGATAGTCAGGGACCCGAACCTTGGATTAACCACTAAGGAGGCTGTCCTATCAGCAGGTGCAAAGTACTGGGGCTGCTGTATTGCCATTTGGTGAATGGAATCTGGACCATGCAGTAGCTTCTGGTGGGGCCTCTCGATGCCATACTAGTGGGTAATTGTTACGGCTTTACCTTATCATGTGGTACAAAAAAAAAAAAAAAAAAAAAATTCTTCGTTTCTTTTTCTCTCTTAGTTTCCCCTCTCTGTCCTGCTCTAAGTAAATCTGTCGACCTAGTCCACAAATTCCAAAATTTCATCATGACAAGTTTCAAGAAAAAATACACGATTAAACCCGGTTCTCCAACTTCCAACGTAGACCCCTACTACCATGTCTCCTTCTCCAACATCAGGGGTCTTCGTTCTAACCTTCCAGAGGTTGAAACCCAATTACAGGAGACTAAACCAGACCTTTTATTTTTAAGTGAAACTGGCATTGGACAGGCTATTTCCCTAGATGAGTTTGCAATTACAGGATACTCTAACTTAACTTCTAAATCTGACCCCCAAGATCGCCATGGGCATGGAATATGTGCCTATATTAAAGATAGCTTTCCATGTGGGTGGGACATCTCCAGGGAAGATCCTAACTTACCCTATATGTGCTTCCGGGTTGCTTTAGCTCACACTACTGCATTTATATTTACTCTCTATCGCCCCCACAACAGCGGAGTTACTATCTTTCAAAGCATATCTGAGAAAATTGACCAAGTCCTTTCTACTTATCCTTCAGCTAACATTCACGTATGTGGAGACTTCAATGTTCACAACGTCGAATGGTTGACCCACTCAAACAAGACCGATGATGAGGGGAGGTTCTGTCATGATTTCTCCATTGCCTATGACCTCACTCAGATTGTTCAGGAACCTACCCGTGTGCCCGATAATGACGGCCAGTATGCGAGCCTACTAGACCTTTTTCTCACAACTTGCCCTGAACTATGTTCAGTTTCTGTTCTGTCGCCTCTTGGATCTTCCGACCACTCTGTTGTATCAATTATGATAAAAATGAAATGTAATAAGTCCCCAGACGTACCTCTTCATCGTACAGTATATCGATACACTAAGGCTGACTGGGATAGCTTCCGTACATTTATATCTGATCTACCTCTGCATTCCATGTTTAAAAAGGATGTGTCCTCTATAGTATTAGACCTAACTGAATGGTTAATTGTAGGTATTGACCATTTCATACCCTCTAAAAAATTTCAGCAAAAACCTAACAGCCAGCCATGGTTCTCTCCAGAATGTGCTGCTGCCATTGCGCACAGAAATCACTTTTTCCACTGCTTCAAACGTAATAGATGTATGGAAACTAAAGCCGTTTTCATGACTGCCAGCAACCATTGTAAGAAAGTAATAAGGAACGCAAGAGAGTTGTATGCTCAATCTGTTAAGTCCAAAGTAGCTGAGCAGCGGCTTGGTTCCCACCAGTTTTGGCAAATAGCAAACAGAATCCTGAACAGAAGAGTGTGCTCCATCCCAACTATTATCAATGGATCTGAGGTAATCTCGTCAGCATCAGACAAAGCCAAACTCTTTGTCAAGAACTTTGCAGCTAATTCTACCCTTTGCGACCAAGACCGCCAACCCCCAATATTTCCTCTTGTATCAGAAAACACGCTATGTGATATACGTATATCTGTACGTGATGTTGCCAAGCTAATCAAAAACCTTGATTCCAGTAAAGCAACTGGCCCTGATGGTATTCCAATTATAGTACTCAAAAAACTTCAACCTGAACTAGCGCCCATACTTACAAAACTGTTTAAACGTTGTCTTAAGGAGAATAGTTTCCCATCTCCCTGGAAAATCTCATCAGTATGCCCTGTATTTAAGAATTCAGGTGATCGCTCATCCCCCTCTCAGTACAGGCCAATAAGTCTCCTGTGCGTCATGAGTAAGTTGCTAGAATCTGTATTAAATACAGAAGTAATCAAACATCTCAACAAAAATAACCTTCTTAGTGACACTCAATATGGTCTCCGTTCTGCTAGATCTACAGCAGATGTCCTTACAGTTATATCGCATAGGATTAGCAAATCTCTCGACGGTGGCAATCTTTCTAGGGCAATTGCTCTTGACATATCTAAAGCCTTTGATAGGGTATGGCATAAAGGTTTACTTCATAAGATCGCTAGCTATGGTATAGCTGGAAAAGTCTTCTCAATTATTAAATCATTTCTTTCTGATAGATTCATAAGAGTAGTAGTTGAGGGGCAAAAATCAGAAGCTCACAATATTAATGCCGGTGTCCCTCAGGGATCCATCCTGGGCCCAACTCTTTTCCTGATCTACATTAATGATCTTCCAAATCATATCCTTACATCATTTGTAGACATTTATGCTGACGACACTACCATTTATGGTACCACATCTAAGACAGTAAACGAGCAAGTTCTCTCCAATTCTCTCTCCTCTGATCTTGAGCACGTAGTACAATGGGGAAAGGAGTGGCTGGTTACTTTTAATGCATCTAAAACCAAGCTTCTCTCTTTACATCATCAACATTCTAATCCACATTTGTCATCAATTGAAATGAATGGCTCTCGTCTTCAGGAGGCCTCAAGTTTTGACAAGCTTCTGGGCTTGACCATTACTCCTGATCTTAAATGGAACACGTATATCAAATCTGTTGCCAAGGCCGCTGGAAAAATGGTGGGATCTTTCTATCGATCCAGTAGATATCTCACTGCTGATGCTATTCTCTATCTATATAAGAGCCAGGTACGTCCAAGGATGGAATACTGTTGCCACATCTGGGGAGGAGCTGCTAGAAAGAACTTGTCCTGCCTTGATAGAGTTCAAAATAGACTTCGTAGCCTCGTAGGAGATGTCCTTTTCTCCTCCTTGCAACCTCTATCTCACAGAAGAGATGTTGCGAGTTTGTCTCTGATGTATCGTTATTTTCATGGAAAGTGTTCAACTGAGCTTCAATCTATGGTCCCCCCTCGCCAAACTTTCACAAGAAACACTCGTCTAGCTGTAAACACTATCAATAATTTCCCCCACTCTTTATCTGTGCCTAAACCTAAACGTAGATTCCATGAACAAAGCTTCTTTCTTAGAACTGCACGCCTGTGGAATTGTCTTCCGTTTTCCTGCTTTCCGGCTGACTACAATATGGTTTTGTTCAAGTCTAAAGTAAATAAGTTCTTGATGAGCCGTTCCATATAAGTTATTAAATTTACCAAATTTTCATTACTAATGATTACTATATTGACCAACTTCTACTGTACACTCTTTAACCCTTATCCTTGAGTGGCCTCTGGGCCTTGATAATGTGGTGATGCCTTTGTAAAAAAAAAAAAAAAAAAAAAAAAAAAAAACATCTCCAGAGAAGATCCTAAATCATCCTATATGTATTTCCGAGTTGCAGTTGATCAGACTACTGAATTTATATTTGCTCTCTATCGTCCCCACAATAGCGGAGTTAGTATCTTTAAAAGAATATCTGAGAAAACTGCCGAAATCCTGTCGGCTCATCCTTTGGGTAAAATTCACCTTTTTTGAGACGTCAATGTACGCAATGAAACCCACTCAAACAAGACCGATGACAAGGGCAAGTTTTGTCACGATTCTCCGTGGCATAGAACCTCACCCATATTGTTCATGAGCCCATCCGTGTGCTCGTCACTGACGGTCAGTATGCAAGTCTCCTATACCTATTTTTCACACTTGCCATGAGCTATACTCATCTTCGGTTCTGTCTCTACTAGCATCTTTTGATCACTAACTTGCATCAGTTAAATGAAAAAAAATGTAGTTAATCCTTAGACGTACCTCTCCATCGTTCAGTATATCGATACACTATGGCTGACTGATCATTTATATCAGATTTACCTCTGCGTTCCATGTATAAAAAGGATTTGTCCTCTATAGTATCAGACCTGACAAATGTGTTTACAGTTATTCCTCATAGAATTAGCGAAACTCTCCACGGAGGCTTCTGTTCTAGGGCAATTGCTCTTGACATATCAAATACTTTTGATAGGGTATGGCATAAAGGTTTACTTCACAAGATTTCCAGCTATCTTATTATTGGGAATGTATGTTCAATTATTACATCTTTTCTGTCTTATAGGTTCATAAATGTAAAGGATAAAGACCAGAAATCAGAAGCTCAGAGTATTAATGTTAAAGTGCCTCAGGGGCCCATCTAGGGTCCAGTTCTTTTCCTAATCTACATCAATGATCTTCCAAATCACATAATTCGATCATTCGTACACATTTTTGCTAACGGCACATCCATCTGTGGGAGTACTTCAAAGACCGGTAACGACCAAGTTCTGTCTAATTATCTCTCCTCTGATCTAGAGCATGTGGTACAATGGGGAAAGAAGTGGCCGGTTACTTTAATGCATCTAAAACCAAACTTCTGTATTTACATTATTAACGTTCTGATCCCCCACCTGTTATCAAGTGAAATGAATCTTGAGGGGGCTCCTTGTTTTGACAAGCTTGTGGTTTGACAGATACGCCTGATTTTAAATTGCACACTTAGAACGAATCTGTCGCCAAGGTCATTGGGAAAATAGTAGGCTCATTTTATGGATCCGGTAGATATCTCACTGCCGATGCAATTCGTTACTTATATAAGAATCATGGACGTTCAAGGATGGAGTACTATTGCCACATATGGGAAGGAACTGCTAGAAATAGCTCATCCTGCCTTGAAAGAGTTAAAAACAGACTTCCTAGCCTACTGGAGGAATCCCTGTTCTCTAACCTCCAACATCTTTCTCACACAAGAGCCATTGTGAGCTCCGCTTAGTCCTTATTTTCATGACAAGTCCTCATTTGAGCTCCAATCTCTGGCCACTCTTCGCCAAATTTTACGAGAAACATTCGTCAAGCTGAAAACACTATCAATAATTTTCCCCACTCATTATCTGTGCCTAACCCTAATCGTAGACTCCATGAACTAGTTTCTTTCTTAAAACTGCACACCTGTAAAACTCTCCTCCTTTTGTCTCCTTTCCAGCTGACTACAATATGGTCGTCTTCAAGTTCAACGTAAATAGATTCTTAATTAGTCGTCCCCTAAAGTAATCCAATTTACCAAATTTCCACTACTAACAATTATTACGGTATTGTTCCATTGACCACTGCACGCTTAATAACACTTATCCTCGAATTGCCACCAAACCTTGATAACTGGTGACACCTTAAAATATTTCTTTCTGTCCGTCTCTCTGTCTGTATGTCTGTCTGTCTGTCTGTTTGTCTCTCTCTCCATATATATATATATATATATATATATATATATATATATATATATACAAAACATTTATATGTACTTTCTGATTTGATTAATATATATATATATATATACATATACATAAATACATACATAGTACTATGTTTTGTATACTTTTAAGTAAAACAATATATATACATTCATACATACATACATACATACATATATATATATATATATATATATATATATATATATATATATATATATTAGTTTTGATCTAAATCTTAACAAAACGACAGTGAGTCCTGTACGTTCACCATAAGGCAAGGTTGCCATATTCTATAAAATGTATTTTCAAACATACTTATTCTGAATATAATCATGCATGCGCACTCGTAACACAGTGGATAATCAGACAAAATCTGATGACTAAGAAATATTAATTTTCTCAATTTTTACTCCCTAGCAGCTATTTTCCGGATGAAAACTGTCTAAAAAGCTGTCACGCAACCTGAATTATCTATATGCATGTTTTTATGGATGTAGATCTAAAATTCATTGAGTATATGAGTTGAAAGTTGTACTTCAACACACATCTTCTTATTTTATGTATATGTATATATATATATATATATATATATATATATTATTTTAAAGTATGAAATATATATGTAAATGTATGTTTGCATACATATATGTTTTTGTATGTTTTACCTTAATATTTTACGTCACAGAACAACGACAAATCGAGTTATTTTAGGCAGAGCGCAGTATAACAAGTATCATTTGCATGATGTTATAAACAGCACCTTGCTTTTCTATTTTTTCTTTGCTTAATATCAAGACTTCTTTTCTGGTGACTTTTGTTTTCTTTTTACGACATTGCACATATATATTGATTAGTACGTTAACATCATAATTCTTACCGGATAAACTTAGTAAAAATACAAAGTAGCACCCACGATAAACACAATATCAATAAACGCTGTCATTCATAAAGATCGAAAGTTTTTGCACCATGGATTATGCTATAGTCACGCTTTGTACTCATTTTATTTACTATAGAGAAATACGGAGCTCAGATTCGGAAATGATTTTTAAGGCAATATTTCTGGTTCAATATTTATACTTCAATCTTAAAATATATTTGAGAAATTAGTTTTAGATTAAGGGTCGCGTTGACAATGGCAGAATAAAAGCTTAAAAAGCAAAGAATAAGATTTGATTGATTGTTGTGGTCAATTGAGAAAATAATCTTAGAGGAGATCAAAACATTTAAACCTAATCTACATCTGAGATAGTGTTTTTATTCGCAAAGTCAAAAGAGGATTATCACTTCAAAGTTGGATCTTAATTAAGTGGAGGTCACGGGTCAATCAATTAACTTGTGCGCAAAACATCGAACGCCGCTAAAAGATCGCAATTAATATTGTCATCTTACATTGTAAAATGATGTCTGTTCTATTTGTGTTACATCTTGCACCATTTAATTATAAATCTGTTATTTTACTAGTTATGTCTTTATTAAACAAAAGTATTATTAGCAGAATCCTTCTCAAGAACGTCAAAATGTCTGCCATTGGTAATTTATTGTTTTAACATTCTACGTCAAAATCAATAACATATTTACTGTTCTGTGTTATGTATAGAATGAGAGGTTATAAAATATTTGTCAAACCTAACGTATGATTTGACCGGCAAAAAGAAAACGGCAGTCAACTCATAATTTTGTGTATTTCCATAATAATCATGAAGTATAAACACATGAAAATTAAACACACGCACGGAAACACATACGCGTACACACACACATGTATGTATATTTCTCTGATAATAATACTATTTATCTACTTATATTTCTTTTTTATATATACCAATCTTTATGTAAGAAGCTGAATGCAAATTGCAGACAATATAATCAAAGATAACATTCTATATTTCACATTACATGATGTTGCCCACCTTACATTTTATTCCTTAAACCCAATCGACACATGCAATTCTTAATATTATCTGTTTCGTAACACAAAATTAATCACTTAATTATTATACCAATCAGTGAATCTATTTTGCCTTTAACTCACTTGAAGGAGTACCAACAATCAATCTCCCAAAAGTAAACAAGATGCGTTTTAACATGATAAAATATCCGATCATTCGAGCAGAAGATATAAATAACTCATGGTTTACTTACATTGTGCCAATAAGTGTAAACTGAATTCAATGAAGAAATTGTAAAATGACCAATATATGCGGAAATGTAAAACAAAGATTTTTGTTCTACTCTCTCTTTATATATATATATATATATATATATATATATATATATATATATATATATACATATATATATGTATATATATACATGCACATATATATATATATATAGATGTGTACAACATAGATGTCTATATACACGCATATCTATACACACCCATATATATATATATATATATATATATATATATATATATATGTATATATATGTATATAATGGACCCTTAACTACGAGGAGCTTAACTGCATATTAACATATTCATATATATATATATATATATATATATATATATATATATATATATATATATACATGGGGGTGTCTCTGTGCGTGTGCGTGTGTGTGTGTGTTTACATACACACCCATATATATATACAAAAGATATATAGGTATGTATATGTACATGCACGCACACACACAGAGAAACACAGGCACACACACATATATATATATATGTATGTGTGTATATATATATATATATATATATATATATATATACATACAGTGATGATCATATTTATTGGCACGGTAAAATAAAAGTTAAATTTCGTCTAATAAATTCTAAAAAAGGGATTAAATTAAAGAAAATAACAAAGTATATTATGTATTTTTAACTGGCCTTTCCGATGCAGCAATCGGATTTTAGAAAAAATAAATAACAAAGGAACAAAAAACATAATTGCAAATAACCCTTGTTCAAAATTATTGGCACGATTTATTTAATAATCAATTGTATAGCCTTTGGTCTTGATTACCTTCCTCAGTCGCTTTTCATAGTTTACAACCAAGTTGTTGCACTCTTCAGTAGTAATTTTAGCCCACTCTTCCTGACAATAATCCTCCAATTGAATAAGATTCTTAGGCTTCCTTTGCATTACCCTCAATTATAATGTTCTCCATAAATTTTCAATTGGATTAAGGTCTGGGCTTTGTGATGGCCACTCCAAAACATTAATATGATTGTCCTCAAGCCATTTCTTAGTCAGTTTAGCCGAATGCTTTGGGTCATTATCTTGCATGAACCACCAACGACGACCAAGTGAGAGCTCTTTAGCAGAGTCTTTCAGGTTTTCATCCAATATTTTAACATAATCTTCCTTTTTTATGCTGCCTGTGACCTTAACAAGTCGCCCTGGTCCAGAGGCAGCAAAGGATCCCCAAAACATCAAACTGCCTCCACCGTGCTTCACTGTGGGTATGGTGTTCTTAGGCAGGAAAGCTTTGGCAGATTTTCTGTAAATATAAGACACTTTATTATGGCCAAATAACTCCATTTTCGTGTCGTCAGTCCATAGAACACGTTTCCAGAATGCAACATCTTTATCAATATGACGTTTTGCAAAGGCTAGCCTTGCTTTCAGGTGCATAGGCTTCAATAAGGGAGTCTTTCTCGGACGACATGCTTTTAAACCAGCTCTCTTCAAAACTCTACCAACTGTATGTCGAGATACATTCACTCCAGAGGTGCTCTGTTCATCAACAATCTCCCCAACAGAGATCCTTGGGTTTTGTTTTACTTGTCGAACAATTTTCCGTTCATATCTTGGGGAAAGAATCCTTTTTCTCCCTCTACCCTCTAAACTCATAACGTGACCTTGCGATTTGAACTTGTTTATTATGGCTCTAACAGTGGATTTAGGAAGGTTTAGCTTCTTTGAAATCTTATCCTAGCCCTCCCCATTGGTATGGCATGCTACAACAAGCTTTCCGACGTCTTCGCTGTGTTCCTTAGTTTTAACCATGGCGATTGAAAATTATAATTTAGTCACTTATAATAGTTTAAATAAATCGCTATCTAAAAATTATCTGAAAAAAATTATTCACTGAATTAGCGTTAAACAAGGTTAATATGGCTATAAAAAAGTTCAGAAAGCACGTAAACCGGAAATTGATTGATATTATACTGATACTAAAAGAAAAACAAAGCCGTGCCAATAATTTTGAACAAGGGTTTTTTGCAATTATGTTTGTTGTTCCTTTGTTATTTATTTTTTCTAAAATCCGATTGCTGCATCGGAAAGGCCAGTTAAAATACATAATATACTTTGTTATTTTCTTTAATTTAATCCCTTTTTTAGAATTTATTAGACAAAATTTAACATTTATTTTACCGTGCCAATAAATATGATCATCACTGTATATATATATATATATATATATATATATATATATATATATATATATATATATATATATATATATATACTAACAGTGTGACACGCTTATATGATGATCAACACATATTTCTATATTTTTTTTTGTCTATGACTTTGGTCGATTAGCGCACATATTCAATCAAAGCGACCGCATTCTAAGCGCACCGGTAGGAAGCTTTAAATTCTTCTCCGCACTAAATTACTCCAAATACATGTAGATACGAACGAACGAGCACTATGTCATATAAAAGAGATTAGTATTGATTTTTAATTCCTTTGCACCGATACTAACTTGAATTTAATTTTTAAATTACAAATGCGCAATTATAATGGTGGGTTCATAAAAAAAAAAACCTTTGTTTGCAACGCCTTACTGTTATGTCAATGTCTCTAATGTTTATTGGTATACGGTATTTTAAGTGTTCTTGTAATGCAACTCCACAAACAACCTGTGATGTTAAACTGTGTAAGGTGCAAACTTTGGTCAAACAGTCTGTTAATTCTTTCATCAGATTATTTCGATTATTCATGCCTATCAAAGATATTCTGATACAAGTTATCTAAAAATATTGCCAGGCAGATTCTTACGTGTGCAATTTCATAAAAATCAAACCAGCCGTTTTCGAATACATAGGGATATATATATATATATGTGTGTGTGTAAGTATGTTTGAGTGAGTGCCCTATGTATTCGAAAAAAAGATATTCATCATGCTCTAGAGATAATAGAGTTCGGGATTACTTACATGTTTTCACCAGTACAATCTAAGCAATATGTATGCCTTAGATTGTACTGGTGAACACATGTAAGTAATCGCGATACTCTAGAATATGATGAATATCTACTTACCCGTACTCATTTTTGAACAATCTTAGAAAGAGTAACTGTAAAAATTACATTTTCGTACATAATTTTTCACATGATTCTGTTCAGGAGAGGATTTGAGTTGTGGTTCTCACGTCTAAAATAAGAATATAACAATGCAATTGTCTTTAGAAAGGGAAATTGAGCCTATACTTTGGGATTGTTGTTCGTTCATAAACTTTGCATGATGCCACCACCAACTGTTATAATTTAATAGTTTGATCTATTTACGATTATTTTTGTCTTGTAGTTTGCGATATTTACATGAACCTTTACATTAGAATTCAGAGGAGAATATCGTACTTAATAATATCTAGCCAATCGAATTAAATCCTTATGACATTTGATTTCATATATTGATAAAACTTACTTTTTATCTACATTTCATCTATCATTTTCAAATATTATAATACACTAAAAAAGCAAATATGCAATGATATGCGTGTTTATCAGTATAGATGTGTATACATAAATTGGACAATTCATTAATTTTCTTGAATTTGTATAATAATGCTTTCTTGAATTGTCCAAGATTTAATGTTGAAATATTGCGTCCTCGGTAATTATTATTTGTTTTTTTTTTTTTTTTTTAGTTTTTTCCCTCTGGGTTTTTGTCGACAAGCGATTAACAGACGAATGCTATTCATGACACAATAGCTATAAGTCTTTTTATTTTCCGGCGTATAACCAATAAGTCTAATTATTTGTACACTTTTAAATATATAATCTTTCTGAATACATACATAAATGGTTTACTCACACACTTACATATATTACAACACTAAACACATACATGAACACACACACATACATCTGCACTTTTTGTAATGTATATTATTTTACAATGGCAGAATCAGAATAAGATATTGTGGGTTCATAGTTCAAGATTCAGATAGCAGTTACGTAGCATTCGGTAATAGAATTCGGTCTCATTCTGTACTCATCTAACACGCAACGTTTACATCGTATTTTACAGCAATTACGTGAGAACATATGACTTTAAGATAATTATATGTCTACACTATATACATATTAATGACGCTTGTTTCTTCGTGTGACATCTATTTCATAACCCCTATTTCTTCAAAGACTTAGTAAGAGGTAAGTGATTTTAAATATTATTGATTAAATGCACATTGATTGAGATTTGAGCATATGATCTTATTCCCGGTGTAGTTCCTGTATTCTCTAAAAAACAAATACATGTCAGATCGTATTAATAAAGTGAACATTTGCAAGAGAATTATCAAAACAAAATGGCACTTAAAAGCATATAAACTTCTGCATATATATATATATATATATATATATATATATATATATATACATATACATATGCACTATTATATGATTGCAATATATATATATACACACATAAATATATATATATACACATATATACATATATATATATGTATATATGTATCTATACTCCTATACATTTTTTTTCTTTTGTGTGTATTGATATTCATATCAAAACTCCTTTCCTATTTATTTAAAAAGAAAATACAATTTTCTGATATATGGGTTGTGGAATTGCATTTACCAGAAAAAATCGCTAGCTAATTTGCATATTCCTTTAAACATTCATTTTAATGTATTCCTTTTAGTTGCTTCGGTTTTCTAATGCGATAATTATCTATTATTTACTATTACGTGTAATTATATTCATGCAAATATTCTACATGATTTATACTTGCATAATATTTGCGTAAAAAGTGTATAGTAAACACAACATTGTTTTCATATATATTTATGCATACGTATATATTTTTGTTTAACAAATTGTGCCTACCAAACTCCTCATAGAGTATTTTTATCTACAGACATGAAACTTTGTATTTGAATCCATGAAAAACTTTATATTTAGATTTTAGCCCGAAAAACTCGATGCGAAAGTGTGAAAGAAATTGCCAGGTGAAGGACGACCGCCGGCCTAACCCACAACGTTGTAGCTATTGGTACATGTTTTAATTTTTAGCCTTGCACTGAACATGTTTTCATAGCCCAATCATTTATGGCAGAGGCAAAATAAATCATGAGCTGAACGTTTGGTTTCGATTCTAGGTAGTAGCGCATGAGTCTTTCTTTTTTAATACTTTTTAAATCATTACTCTATATTGCATCCAATCTATCTATTCATTCACCTACCTATATATCTATAAAAGTGACAGTGTGTTTGTCTTTCCTCTCTGGTTATCAAGTAAAACTATTTCTTCATGGTTACTTCAAGTGGCCGAAATTTAATCCTTTTAACAGTTCTGGTAATGGGTATATTTCTATGCGCAGTGTGGCAATCGGTCTATGAACGTTAGCAGGGGAACCACGGTAAGGTTTGCTACGACCAACCACAATACCCAAACATACAAAGATACATATATATATATATATATATATATATATATATATATATATATGATGATTGCAACGTCTTGTCAGACGAGTGCAACTCCCTCAGACATTTAAAATTCATGAGCCCAAATGCCTGAGGGAGTATCTATATAAAGATGATGTCACAGAGTCTTAGCTTTGTACGACAGCAAAGTCTCTCTCTCGGTTCAAAATGCTGAGATCCAGCAACAAGCAAGAGCAAGATAGCCAGCAACAAATTAAACTGCAGACCAGCTTAATGCGGGTACTGGTCTTCCGCTTTATGTTTTTTTTTAAATCAGAGATTTGCTTCTCGTAGAAAGGTTGCCTTCACCACGGCTTACGAGAGCCCTCTCCACACGAATACACATATACACAAACACAAATATACACGGTGCTAGTTGGCCGTTGACCAAGAAAAGAGTTCATTCGCCCTTTGGAAGGTCTTGTTTTTAATCCTTCAGGGAGACTAGCCGCCTTCCTCACACAAACAAGTCTGGTGGGGGAACCAGTTTTGTCGCCGGTGACCCGACCATGAGGCAGGTAGTACTGGTTTACATGGTATCAGTAGCATATGACATGACCTGACATACTTCTGTGATGTCAAGACTATTTGTCTGGGTGGTGATGCATAGGTCATCGGCATATATATATATATATATATATATATACATATATATATATATATATATATATATATATATATATATATATATGCCGATGACCTATGCCATTTTTCGATTGTCTAGCTTTCATTAAACCCTACGTCACTTCCGTTTTGCCGGTGGTCGTAACAGCAAAGATGTCACGTCTTTTCACGTTCATTTCCTCCTTCGCATACGGGTTCGAGCCAGCCTTCATACTAATACTTTTTTTTTGCTCAACACACCTCCGCACACCCGGGGAACGCCGGGCACCTATGCTAGTATATATATATATATATATATATATATATATATATGTATATATATATATATATGCTAGTATATATATATATATATCACATATATATGTGTATATGTATATATATGTATATGTATATATATATACATATATATATATGCATACATATACACAGATATATATACATATATATGTATATATATACATATATAAATATATATATATATACATACCCCCCCCCCAAAAAAAAAAAAAAAAAAACAAAGGCTAAGTGGAGGCCATCGACAACATATATTGTAGAACGGAGAAAAAAGGGCAAAGGCCCTTGCGTTTCGATGTGATGTTTTGAATATAATAAGCTGGTTATGACAAAAGTTTCATTTCATTCGGACAGACCACTAGGGAATGGGGCCTACACATAGGTGGGGTCCTTTCTTTGGGTCACCCTGTATATGGTGAAAACTATTAGTGGATAAATTTTATTCTTTATTATTACTCTAGTTTATGATCACTATGTTGCCTTAAATTTAGTATTGTGTTGAAAAATTGTGCTATATATAAAAATGTAAAACTAAAACACATTGTTTAATCCATTATATGATCAAACTTGTAAATTAACCTATGTAAAAGCATAGTATGCATCAGTTTTATATTTCTGTGCGGCTATTTCACATCGAAGCTGCTAGAGACTTTCCAGTGCGTTATCTTTTTACACTGATTAACCGATACAATACTATAATAATCTTTGCATAATCTCGCTAATAGCTTGATATTTTGGGTTTTTGTCTTCTGAACTTAAACTTTGACGTATCCCACTATGTCTCAATTAGATTTATGTAAGATAACCAGGATGATCAAATTCAGCGTACTATTACAATGCTCTTCCTATCGTTTATTGTAAATTTTCGTTAATATTTGCCATCATTTTCGTGTTGATGCTCGATATTTCTGGCAATATCATGAAGAATTACTGATTTATATCAGTTCTACGTTAGAATTTTCTGTATATACTACCATTTATACCTACATGAAAAACTCGTTAGGTACCACTGCCTTTGGATTAAAATTATCCCCATATCCTCATGGAATCACCATCACACTTTAGTATAACAATCATATTATGCGTAATTAAAGCAAAAAATATTAAACCTTACTGGTCGCATTTTAAGTTCTGAATAGTACAAGTGTCGTCACAGTCAGTCGAATTATATTACTCCGAACTGCATAACTATTTTTCGTAATTTGTAACAAACATTTAAACGTTTGTATTCGATAAGTGCTCTTTCCCAGAATTAAATTCTGTCGATATATAGCTTTGCTATGTGTATTAAAATATGACTTAATTTCAGCACTATTTACTAAAAGAGTATTTGAGATTGTTAATAGCTTTTTTCTGGTCCTTTTTTAAATAGTATTATGTATGTTTGTCGAGCTTGCGTGTCTTGCGACGTTTACAGTATGATCGTCATACTTCTTATAGGTTCTGATTTAAAACTGTATTGGATCAATTTCTTTATGTAATTTTCCGTAAATTTCTTCTCTATTTTGGCGTTCAGTGATTCTATCTAACATATCTTTAGGTAATCCTTAATGGTGTGCCTTATTTAATTGATACATGTGCAGCATAGTGGCAGAAAAAAGTGGCACACTCCTTTAAAATTTTAGCAATACTGAGTAATCCAAGATAGCATTTCATTACTATCGATTATTAAGATACTTCAAATATTTTAAAATACACATAATGAATATATATATATATATATATATATATATATATATATATATATATATATATATATATATATATAAAGTGAGAGAAGACACTGATAGAATTCGGATGAAAAATCCTCATAGATATTACTTGAATAATTACTTTCAAGGTGATCTTAGCCAAAAAGGAAACTCCGAATATTTAAGAATAGACCGATATATAAGTTGCGTGGTAAAATTTTAAATTCTAAAAAACAACATATAGAGACATATATTCGATCTAAGAATGTATTGTTTGACAAAAGGAATATATAGAAGGAAATTCAAATAACCGCTTCTATATATTCCTTTTGTCAAACAATAAATAAAGCATGCATTATCTCGACTAAAACCTGATTGGTAAAACATTAAATTGAAATTGAATTAACGTAGTTAGCACGTAAAGTTAATTTGAATTTATGTGTGCATATATATATATATATATATATATATATATATATATGCCGTAATTGATTTTTGCATGCTACTTTCCTGGTGTTATGCTAGGTTTTTTGTTTTTAAAGAAATAAAGAAACTGTTCACTGTTAAAGCAATACAATGCACGTACACATAATTTTCTGCGTTTTTGTCAAGAAAAATGATATACATGAGAAAAACAAATTATGCTTGTACACAGACACGGAGGCTAACATACAATAAGTATTAATTTATATGTAATGTCGTACGACTATTCTTAATTTAAAATTTATTCCCAACCCTGATAAAAATCTGGAGAATTTCAAAATAAAACGCATGTGTAAACACCGAGACCGATTTTTATACTTATTAAAAATCTCTATTCATATTAATACGTTACTAATATGCAAATGATATTACTAAATGTTTAATCGAATATTTTTTAAATATTTTTTATTCTCGTTTTCTTCATACGTTTGCAAACGTGTAATATTAAAAAAAAAAATTGTAGATTATCTCTTTGGATTTAGCGTATTTAAGGAAAAGTTTTTCGATTTAATGTTTTCCTTATTTGATTTGTGTTATACTAGTCATGACGAGAAATTTTAGAAAATATATATCATTGTATCCGTGGATTATTTTGCGAGATTTTCTGCAATTACATCTCATTCTTGTTTGTGCGAAATAAATTTGTTATCATAATCGAAATTCTTTTTGTAAGAGGTCTTGTAATATTTATAGATAAATATATTGCGGGTCTTGTAATATATATATATATACATACATATATATATATATATATATATATATATATATATATTCCTTTCCTTGATGTGTTAGTTTCTAAACGTGGGCTTTCCTTTATGACATCGATTTATAGAAACCACTCTTCTACTGGTATTTATCTCAGTTGGGATTCCTTTGCACCCACAACCCGTAAACTTAATCTTATTAGTAACCTAACCCATCGGGCACTTGTTTTTGTTCCCCATCTTTTATTGATGTGAAAATTGAGAACCTTAAAAGGAGTTTTATTATGAATCCACCTTCATTAGTTAACTTAGTTATTAATAAGAAAATCCAATCCTTTTCTGAGCTACCAAAATATAATCTATCTACACTCCTGGTACACCTTATGTTACCCTGGATTGGACCTGAAGGCCACCTTATTGCTGATAAATTTTCCTCTCTGGTGTCTTCTCATTTTGGTGCTCTATCCGTTCGTGTTGCTTTTTCCACAAAACCGCCTTTCCCTCATTTCGTAAGGATGTCTTGCCTATCTCTCAAACAAGTAATATTATTTATAAATTTCAATGTCGCTGTGGTGCCGTCTATATAGGCAAGACGACCCAGCATCTTCAGGTCAGAATCGCCCAACATGTTACCCGCTTCATCCGACGCCATCAACCTACCACCAGAAAGTCTCAATTGATAGAATCGTCCATCGGCCAACATTTGGTCGATAAAAAGGAGTGTGGTCTTGCTTTCTCTCCGGAGTGTTTTTCTGTTTTGTACCGAGGACGTACAAAGTTCCACCTGTCTATCCTCGAAACACTTTTTTTCATTCTCAGCCCCACTACTTTGTGCAAGCAGAGGAAACTCCGGCTTCAATTAGAATTATTTGGGTAGTCGCATTTTTTAAACCTCCTCTCCGCTCTTACTCCATTCCACTACCAAATATTCTTATATATATATATATATATATATATATATATAAGCATATATATTTTAAAATATCATTTATACACACGAACACGCACACATATATATATATATGTATATATATATATATATTGACAAAGACAGAGGGAGAGAGAGTGATAGATATATAAAACATTATGAACATTTCAGTTAAATTCTGTAAGTGAATACATTTTTGAAAAAAAATACTTTATGAACAAGCCACCGAGATCGTCAAGTGTTTTTTTTATTTAAGTTGTAGCTGAGATGCTGTTGTTTTTTAAGCAGTTCTGGTTATGTATATTTATTTCAAAATAATAATTTGACAATATATTTCAAAATATATTATGTTTAGAGAAAATTCCACTCACCATAATCAATCAATTTCTTCTGAAACATATTTTATATGCTACGCTTGTTGAATTATTGAATTCAACATTAGAGTATGCCATATCGAATCCCAAATGCCTTCATTGATTTTAAACAACAAAACAAAAAACGGTACAACAATTCAGCATTATATATTTGCCCATTGCATTATATTTTATGATATGTGATATCATTTTTTCGGAATTTACTCAATGAAATATATATTTTTAGAGTTGGCTACTTTTAGACTTTTATCCAAGCTTTTTTTAGTTTTTAATTATATTCGCAAAACTGTAAAATTTACTAATGTAGTTTTGTAAAACATTAGTTATGATGAGATCAGCCATTTGTTGAAAATAACTGGATAAAATACACACTTCAAATGTTTGTATTACTTGGTGAGACGTAAAATTATCGTATTTGGTTTTAATTTTCGGACAATTAAAAAAAAATTGAAGTAAGGTTATATATTTACACCCACAAACGCTGTGGAAATTATTATATTATCTCTCACATTGTGAATATTATATATATATATATATATATATATATATATATATATCCAGTAGACCTTCTTATAATATACATAACACCTTATTTAAGAAACTCAATGAAATTACAGAGCCATATAGTGAGTAAATTATATTCCGATATTCATGATGTTGGCCATCTTACAATTTATTCCTTTAATTCAGTTGACATTTACGATTCTTGGCAGTATCTGCTTCCCTAGCGCAAAATCAAATATCTAATTATTATTTTAATCAATAAAGCTATTTCGCCCTTAACGCATCAGAAGGAATAGCTACAATCAATTCGTCAAAAAGAAATAAAGTGCGATTTGTCATGCTTTAACTCCAAAATTGGAAGAGAAGGTGCAAAATCTTTGAACTATGTTTCCATTACGCCATTTTGCATTTTAAAAATAAAGTCACTTCACCTACCTATGCGTACAGTCATTTTTTTAAATTAATTAATGAATATTATGCTGAAATGTTCTATTTAATAATTAGTAAATTGATTAATTCTAATTTATATATGCATACTTATTTAATTACATCAATTGATTATAAACTATTAAATATGTTCGCATATAAGAAACTCAACTAAACCAAACTAAAAAAGAACAATTAACTCTTAGGTGTATGTTAAATAATTTATTATTTTTTTCTGAAACCATACATAATTCAATTCACATGACTGTCATAATCATTTTTTTTTTACTATTTCAATAATATTTCTTTGTATCAGTCAATTCTTAATCTACAATTACGTTTGGTTGAGATTAAAAATTGTTTTTCTTAAGCGTAAAAAGTTAAAGTTATTTTTTTAATGGTATGATAGAGTTATCGCGCTAAGAAGAAATATACCGATGTATTAACTTACTTATTTTTATTCCTATTTTTATTTTTTAACATTCATACCATTAACATTACTTTCCACATCCCACTAATAAATAACGTTTATACAGTTTCAATGCCTTTCACTTAATATTATTAAATGATTAATTTAATGTATATTATTTATAAATTAACTAATTCGTTCATCCATAAATGTTAGTATTAAAACTATTTCAATCGATAGACATAAGTCATCAAGTTATCATAAATATATATAATTGTATATATATATATATATATATATGTATATATATATGCATACATAGAAGCACATATAGTTAATAAAACATGTTAAAAACACTTTGAAAAAGAGATTGTCATATTTAATCTGAAAAGGACGCACTTAATAAGTGGATAGTCCTTAATCCGCGGATTTTCGAAGAAATACTTTCCTTCTAATCAGAGGGTGGGAATTAGCAAAATGCGGGGTCGGATTTTGCATACAAAATTATTTGATTAAACTGCGAGTAGGTCAATGATCTTAATTGATAACCAAAAATGAAGCAGAGGGAATATGGGGGAGAAAAACGTGATTTCACGAGAATGGATAGTCAGGTGAAAGGTAAGGTATCCAATGACGGTAACCTCCAAAAATGCAGGTCCAATAATTTTCCATTAGCACAAGTAAAATCATAGGAGGCATTCCGGTACAAAAAGTAGCTAAGAACATTCTTAGACACATAATGCATATTTGTATGAAACTTTGAAAAACATCGACTTAGCCGTTTTAGCCTGTAAAGGAATTTACAGACACAGAAAAAGCTGTTATATAATAGTAGGACCGAATGCACATAAATGGAGATAACGCCCAGGGAGGAAAGAAGCCAGGCTTGTGAATGTTATAGAGATTTACTATTACAAGGAATAGGGGAGCGCATTCAATCTACAAGCTTAGACCCTTAAAGTATAAAAAAAACTTATGTAAAATGATGCGATAATACAGAACATTTAACCGCGTGTGTCATGTGTATGGAGGGAAGAAGGTGCTCGTACGAGACTACTCTTCTCACAATCAAGTTTTATTCTAATTAACTGTTTTTCGAACTCCGAGCATTGTGATCTTTTTCTATACAATCTGGTCTTCACTTTTAACTGGTGCTTTAAAAGTGTGATCATATTCTGATAAACATAGGATTCAAATCCTTACTCCATTTCAGCCTCAACGCCCATAAAACCTTCCGCGCTACAAGCGAGATTGCAGGAAATACCATACGTTACTATCTCTCCCAGTACGGACCGACATTGCCGATAATTTAAGAAAAAGTTTAGTCGGCGGGGATACCCGGAACTAATACCTGCCGTTACTTCGTTGAAATACCCAAGTACGATTGGTGTTCGTAGCATTAGAAAAAAGCGAGTGACAAAAGCATTTAGCATTTAAACAAAACAGAATATATATATATATATATATATATATATATATATATATATATATATATATATATATGTGTGTGTGTGTGTGTGTATAAGGTTTGAGATGTTCCCCATCCGGTTACGCCTGTTAAAGCCTCATTGACTGAAACAGATAGCTATTTGTAGCGACCATAGGTTACTAATACACTCAAATAATATAAATATATGTATATATATATATACACATATATATATACATATACATATATATATATATATATATATATATATATATATATATATATATATATATATGTATATATATATATATGTCCTCGCGCGGAAGAGCAGGACACAAAATGGTTGAAATAATAATAATAATAATAATAATAATAATAATAATAATAATAATAATAATAATAATAATAATCAAAAGGTAGAACAACACTGCTACAAAAGGGCACGGAGAAAGGAACAGTCCCCAGCAATTATAGGCCAATGACGTGCCTACCCACCATGTGGAAGATACTGACAGAACAACTGAGGGAACAAATCTACCACTCACTGAATAACGCTGGACTCATCTCCGAGGAAGATAAAGGATGCCACAAAGGGAAAAGAGGAACACCTGATCTGCTATATGTTGATCATAAGATCCTAAAGGAGGTAAAAAGGAAGAGGAAAAATTTAGCCATGGCATGGATCGACTACAAAAAAGCGTACGACAGGATTCCCCAAGCATAAATAATAGAATGCCTAAAAATGTCTAAAATACCAAGCATGATCACCAATGTAATAGAAAATGCAATGAAAACATGGAGACTGGACCTTAAAGCAAATGGTCAACACATAACAGAAATTAATATAAAAATAGGTATCTTCGAAGGAGAGTCATTACCACAATTACTGTTAATCATAGCCATGATGCCCTTGAGTAGTATTCTGAGAAAGTGCCAAGCCGGATACAAGGTCCCAATACAGAGGAAAAAATTAACCACCTGATGTATATGGACGATCTGAAACTTTTTACAAGGACCGAAAAGGAGCTCGAGACTACCAGGATCTTCCGCCAAGATATCCAAATGGAATTTGGAATGGAAAAGTGCGTAGTACCAGATATAAGACAGGGAAAAATGGAAACGGCAGAAGGCATGAAACTAACTAACCAAACAGAAATGAGGCCAATAGGAGAACAAGACGACTATAAATACTTGGGAATTCTGGAAGTCGACACCATCAGAGCAAAAATGAAAGAGAAAATTGAACAGGAATACCTCAGGAGAACAAGAAAACTCCTGGAAATTAAATTATATAGCAGAAACCTAATAAAAGGTATAAATACATGGGCAGTGTCACTAGTGAGATATTCTGGACGGTTTATAGGATGGACAAACGAAGAACATAGACAGCTCGACTAGAAAACCAGGAAACTCAGGACCATGCATAATGCACTACACCCAAAGGATGATATTGATCGATTCTACGTGAAAAGGAAAGACAGCGGCAGAGGACTGATCTCTATAGAAGATTGTGTGAAGGACACAAAAAAGAACTAGAAAAATACATAATGCAAAACACTGACAGGATAATTGTAGCAGCGAGTGATACGGAGGAAATCAACAAAACAGAAAAAAAGACAGCGAAATGACAAAACGAGGAAAGAGAAATAGGAAGAGATACAACTCCACGGAAAATTCATAAGAATTACAAAATATGGGAATAACAAAAACACCTGTACATGGATGGGAAAAGGACATATACACCGAGAAACTGAATACCTAATAACTGCAGCACAAGATAAATCGATAAGAGCTATCCATATCCAAGCAAGGATCGATAAAACAAGACAACAGCAAATGCATACTCTGTGGACAAAGAAACGACAGGATAAACCATATAGTAACTGAATGCAGCAAACAGGCCCAAAAGGAATAAAAAAAACAGGCATGACCAAGTTGGGAGGGCGGTGCACTGTGAATTGTGCAACCGGCTTCATTTTGAGCGTACGGATAAATAGTACAAATATAAACCCGGAACAGCACTCGAAAACGAGAACATCAAAACCCTATGGGCATGGACATGCAGACGGATAAACCCATCCAAGCAAGAAGACCACATGTTTTAATAATTAACAAGAAAGAGAAACCCTGTCAAATCGTAGACTTTGCTGTGCAAACTGACCATAGAGTGAGTATGAAAGAAAAAGAGAAACGAAGCAAATACACAGAACTAGCCAGAGAGTTCAAAGAGATTTGGATGATTAAGAAAATCAAAACAGTACCGATAATAGTAGGATCACTAGGAGCAAACCCGAAAAACCTGGAAAAAAGAATGGCAGAAATTAGAATCAGAGGAATAGCTGCAAAAATACAACGCCTAACGATAAGGAAAACGGCTAAAATATTAAGGAAAACCCTTTAATGTGGAGAATAACACAAGACAATACAACGAAGAGTTACAGGGTACGAATAAACCCAAAGCTGCAGATCTAAATGTTCTACACCCTCCCATCATGCATCTCTCTATTGTTTCACCACCGTTCCTCCCCAAAACAGCGATACCAAAGAGACGAGACGGGTCAAGGAGAATGGAAAGACCAAGGAGTGAGCACTAGCCAGACCTCCGCTTGATAAGTGCGAAGAGAACTGGATCTTGGGGAGGCTTAGTGCCACTCAAATTCCAGTATAAACCAATGGAAATTGCCAGCGAGAAATCAATGGTAAGAGGCTGTTGCGATGATGCTAATTCATTTGCAAATGCTATTGGAGGAGGAGGAGAGAGCTGGACGTCTGCGGAGACTTGTTGTCATTCAGATTCCAGAGAACACCATTCAATCAGATCGTTTGCTGACTTGTGTGAAAGCTCAATGTGAGCTGATAATAATGATAATAATAATAGAATAACAATAACAAAGACTTTCACTGGCGAGGACTAATACGTAGCGTAACGAGTTATACAGTCCTTTTGAAATTTTCGTCGCTATTTTTCTTGTTATCTACTGAATATATTTAATGAAACCTTTATGAAATATGTTCCTTATAAAATCATAAAGATTTTCTATTCTGAAAGAAATTAAAAAAATAATTAAAGTTATTTTAAAGTTTTTGCTAAAAAAATGTACATTGTCTTATTATTCAGACATGTCTGACAAAGAGAGAGTTGCAAAAAAGAATTGTTGTGTGAGGAGAAATACACACTGAAACAGAGAGGATATTCAGACCTGTAATAATACAAAGAGGGTGTTCAAAAATGAGTCGTGGTGGTAGGAGAAATACAAACTGAAATAGAGAGTAGGAGAGTTTTTATAAATACACGCAAATCCACATTCATCATTTTAATCTAAATTAGTAAATGAAATAAAATATATTCTTAAAAAAGATACGATACACGTTAGATAAGCAATTCATCCAATGTATGAAAATTGCTAAACAAAATGTTTTTACTATAGGCTTTAAAAATAAAGGTGCAAGATTCAATTTTAAATGTGTTTATCTTCAAAATGCACTTTTATAAATTTTACAAAACCAGGTATTATATGTTTATACCTTAGTTTTTAAAATGTATAAAAGTGTACGTTGAAGATAAATAAATTTCAAATTGAATCTTGTAACTTTATTTTTAAAGCCGATAGTAAAAACATTTTGTTTCGCAATTGTCATGTCTTGGATGAAATGCTTTCCTAACTTGTATATATATATATATATATATATATATATATATATATATATATATATATATACATATATATATATATATATGTGTGTGTGTGTGTGTATGTGTGTGTGTATATATAATTGATTTTTTTTCATCTGTCATAATGATGGTGGAACCGACTGCAATGACTACAAAGAGATGCAATTGATTATTCGTCCTTTTCGTACGTAAAAAAATTGAAAAACTGACTACGCAGTCAACATAAATATTTTCCTTTCCATGGTCCTACGGTTTAGGCCAATTTAATTTAAAAAAATAAAATGTTCATAAATATTTTCTATCCTTTATAATGAAGTGTACCTATTTACTATGCCTCCCCACGGGACAGAGTTAGACACCAGGGTCGTTTTTTAACGTGGAGAAAAGGTACAAAAATAAAAATTGTCTCAGTCGTGAAGGATTTCTCCTTCACCGAAAGAGAACAAGAAATAGAAGTGCAGCATCTGAAGAACAGATACTACACTTTGATCTTGTCCCGAAGGCCAGAGACATGTTTACTGTGTATAAGTTTATTTGTAATCTCCCGAATATTCTGGAGAAATTGAACAAAAGAACGAGACTGCCACATGTTTTTGGCTGCTAGTGTATATATATGTGTGTATGCATGCATATATATATATATATATATATATGTGTGTGTGTGTGTGTGAGTGGGTGTGTGCTGTTGTGGGACACGCTTAATGACTTGTTTTCCAGTTTTTCTGGAGGGAGTGAAACCATTTTTTTATTTTAAGTTACTTTATATATATATATATATATATATATATATATATATATATATATATATATATATATACTAGCTGTACCCGGTCACGCGTTGCTGTGGCTCAGTTTGTTAAAATGGAACACATTCCTCAAGAAAAATTGCATGTTGCTCGTTTATTTACTTTTTTTTTCAATTTTGTTTCGTTTATTTACTTTTTTTTCAATTTTGTTTTATCAATAAAAGCTATAATGTTTTCCACCAAAAAAGATTAATTTTTTACCATAAATTGTTAGGTGAAAGTTTTTTTTCAGGAAAAGTTGCACTTTTTGTTTATTTTAAAGAAATTTGGCAGTAAACCTTTCCCTTTGAAAACGGAATTTTCGAAAATAAGATTTGTTGCCTGATGAGGTATCGAGTTAGTAAATACTAGTAGACTGAAACATGCTCATGACTGTGTAGCAACACACTACTGCTTATGTAAATACAAATGTATATATATAAATTTATATATATATAAACACAAGTATATATATGTATATATATATATATATATATATATATATATATATATATATATATATATATTAGCTGCGACATAATGATTTATAGACAATTTGCTCCATAATACTCCATCTTAAAACAGCATGAATTAAAACATTATATTGAAGGCGGCCTGTCTATGTGTGTGTGTATATATATATATATATATATATATATATATATATATATATATATATATATATATATATATATAATCACCTTTGCATATCTGTAGCTATGAGTATAATTACTTCCTCCTAAAGTATTAACTCACTGACTTTTAAGAGAAACCTTATTTCCTTATGTAAACATAAAAAAATTCAAATATAACCAAATCGAAATTACTTAGTCCTCCATTTAAATCTTTTAAATTTACTTTAAATAAAAGAGCGTTTTTGTTAGAATAAAAGAGCTACTGTATACATACCCTGACGTTTATCTATCTTTATGTACGTTTTTTTTTTCAAAAGTAATGTGTGCGTGCATTTTTGTGTGTATATGCGTGTGTGTATAAATATATATATATATATATATATATATATGCATATATATGTATATGCATATACATACGGGAATATACCTTCATATATACAGCTATGTATTTGTATAATTACATGTGTGTGTGTGTCCATATTGCTTGTGAGTAGGTTTTCTAGTTTAGTCTCGATTTTTTATCAATAATATTTCACATTATTTTATTTTATTCTATTCTACACTTTTAGATATGTGCGTACATGCATGTATATATATATATATATATATATATATATATATATATATTCAGTTATAAATGTATATCTGTATATGCGTACACTTTTAATTATAAGCTTACTTTTATTTATTAAACAATCAGAAAAAAAAAACCCTCCCCCATTTTAACTTCTTTCAAAATTTTAGATAAATAAATCTGAATTAAGTTTCTGTCTGGGTCGGGTTTACATCAGCTGACCTATATTTATATGTTATGAAAATTGATTAAGAAAAATAGTTCTCTATCTGCTTCATTGCCCTTTTTCTATATCCCCTCGCCCCTCAACTCTCTTTTTATTTGTCTTCTTCATATTCTTTCCTCCTGCACTCTGTTCTGAGTATATATATATATATATATATATATATATATATATATATATATATAGTCATCCACATACAGTACTGTTTCGCTGTTTCACAGCTCATCAGTGCGGCTAGACAGGCAACCACCTCAAGCCTGGATTGAAACCCGACTGTCTGTATGGCAGTCAAGGCTCCTAACCATTACGCTATTTATATTATATGTAAAGTTTAAGGCTAAAAGCTGTTTAACTAGTTATTTCACTAGTGTTGTATTCATTTTCTATTTCAAACTTTTGATGTTATTTAATTAGCCGAAAACCAGCTTATTTAAATGGCTGACTTATATAGTCCTTCTATATATAATACTAGTTCATTCATATTTTATTTGATCCTTTGTATTAACGTTTTCTGCATAATACATTTGATTGTTTTAATAAACTGTCTGATATTTCCTTGAAGTTGATCTATGCTAAACCATATGTATTAAATAATACTCGGTTACATGTTTAACACTTCATTAAAGTCAATTCATTGTACATGAAAGTCTATTTTACAATGTCTGGAAGGAATTACTCATAAACAATAGTGTGAGGAGTTTATGTAACGTAAGCTTCTTTATTTAGCAGCGAGTTTACGATAAAAAAAAACAGATCGTAAATAGACGTTGCTTAAATTTTAAGATCGGGCGGATCTTAGTGCTTCTGAGAGCATTTAGTGTTGGAAATGTTTTGAATAGTAAATAAAATAGCTACCTTTTGATTGCTATTGTGATAAAGTGTAAGAAAAATAGCAATATCTGTAAGAATGGTGAAGCACATATTATGCCAGAATTAAGACGGAATTACGCGGAGTTTTAATCCAGTAAATTGTACGATATCAGTTTTACTCAGATATGACAGCAGTAAGCAAGTTGGGATAAATTTACCGACATTAGTCTGAGCATAAATAAATTATTAAAAAAATGTATAAGATTAGTTCAGTCGAATTTCTGAAAATAACTAAAAATTAAATCTTTATACACGACTCATTAATTGATATAATTGGTTTGGGTGATTTAACAGTCTCTTATATAAGGTCTCGCACAGCTCAGTACATTCAACATTTATGTACTACATATGGAGTTAGGGTTAGGGTTATATAACATTCAACATTTATGTACTACATATGGAGTTTTAGATATAAAACGTTTTAGTTGGATTGCTCCCCTATTTTTGTAAATATATCGGCTATATTTTCTCTAATTCTACGTGGAAATGGATTCCATTTTAATTTACTTTCTTATACAGTTAATTTTATATCTACATTTTAGATGTTTTCCGAAATATTACGTATCAGTAGCAAGAGTATACTTGCATGCTCATTCCAATTAGTTCTTACGGAGTCTTTAATTTATTCTGGATTTTAAACAAATTGTCAGCAGACTAACATCCTGTTTTTTACCCTTTGAAACAATATCCAGGGATATGGCTTCAATCTGTCTTATTTTCGAAATACCAAATATGAAAAAAAATCTTATCAATGTCAGATGATGTACAAATTTTAATAAGGTTTATGTTTTTCTTCGTCTTTAAAAGGTAATGAATCATTTGTTTTGTCAAGCTTACATTTTTAATTGCTAGCATGTAAAATGGGTCGTCGGAGTTTGGTAATGTGTAAAATATAGAACACGATTTGGCAGCATTAAATAAATAAAATTCCTATGATATCTCGATATATTTCTTGTCTCAAGAATTTGAGATTCTTGTTTACCTTTCATGACATTTACCATCAGTGTAGGGCATTTTTTTGTATTTGAAATCGGTCATTCTTTACTTGATTTGTTTCAAAGTGCCATCATTTATTGATCTAACTAATTTTTTTTCTTAAATGAATTGTATATCCCGGAACCCGAATATTTGAAAACATTACATCATTTTGCATTGTTATTAAATCTTGTCAAAGCATTGCGTTACGATTTGATAGATCTACACTATTTTCAACAGAAAAGAATTTAATCAGTATACCTGCACTAACAGCTGTTTATTAAACGTTGTTTGAATGTCTATGCAACTGAATAATTATGAAATATTTGATTCAAATTTCTACTCATTTGCATGAATTCATGCACCAATTTATTCAGTTGTCATACTCACTTTAGAATATCTCGTGAGTTGTAATATAAATCCCACAGTCTATTAAGTCATTTACATCGGCACTTTACATCCATTTCGGAGATGTTTAATGTATTGTGTGATGCGTCTTATTGTACTTAAGTAAGTCGTATTGAGAAAAAGTATACATTATCTTATTATATAAACTATAAAATATCTGTGTCATCATATACTGCTCTATACTGTACTAGCCTAGGTGGCCGGCGTTGCCCGGGAGTTTCAAAGTGTGTGTTGAGCCCGAAAAAAGTGTTGTGAGAAGGCACGCAGGCAGGCCCGGATCTGTACCGCGCGAGAGGAAAGAAACGTGGTAAAAAATAATGTCTTTGCTACTGCATCCATCACCAAACCGAAACTGGGCATGTATAAAGTCAATCAAAAACAGGGAATGGCTTTCAATAATATCGGCGAAAGAAAAACGACCCCTACCTGTATAAATGTGCCTAATTACAGGTGAATCAATTAATGTTTTAAGCCAATATTTGGATATTTGTCGGCGGAATCGTAAGGCTTCAAAACGCTATTAATGGCGTGGAAATCGATCGCCTGTGGCGAAAGGTTTATGCAGACAAAAAAAACATACATTCAAACAGACAGGTGAGATTTATATTATAGATGACGCTGAAATTAGTGTTATAAAAATCTTTCGTGGAATAATTACATTTTTATCATTTTGGTAGAGGCACTAACGTATATGTTATTATTTATTTTCCATTGTCGCTTTCGAATGTTAGCAATGAGCTGAGTATATTGCATCAATACAGCCTGTGTGTGTATTTCCCATCTAATAGCGACAATCTACTTCATAATACTCGAAATTGTATATGCCTAAAACACACATTTTTTATTATTTTTGTAACGTTTTAAATTGTTTTCATCTTTAACACAAGCGTAAGCGTTGTCATAATTATGAATATTTGTGTGCGTTAGCGGCAACGTTTCGTAACACGAATAAAATGTAGGGTCAGTATTAATTTGTTTTTTTTGTTTTTGTTTTGTCTTTCTTCGCCTAAAAGAGTTTTGGAATTTGAAATTAAATGCGTTCCCCAATTTTACATACCGAACGCGTTTTAATGTAATGTTTGTCTTGGAAAAATTTTAAATGACTCTGGTAACCTTTGTAATAACTGACAAATAGAAAACACTTTACAATTTTAATATCAAATTCAATGTTTTCACATCATAAAATCTGAACCATATTGAACCAAATGCAGGTATACAACTTAAATATGTTTCTTTATTTTATGTATTATTTTTTATTTATAATTTTTTAGGTATTCTTAAAAAAATAGTTCATTATAATACCGGAATAAGTGTCTACAGAATGAATTGCATACCTGTAGTTTTTCACTGGCAATTCATAATGCACCAGTATAAGGATTATGGTAGTTCTTTTGTCCGGCACCTAATTTTATCATCGCTTCTATTCTAAACTATATAATTTACTCGGCTAACATCGGCTTGTTCGACAAAGTAGCTGTGCGAGTATAGTTTGAATAAAATTGATAAAGTTAGATTCTTACACGACTTAATATGCAGTGGGTCTCGATTCGACAAGAAAATAGTAACTATTTATTGAACTTTTAAACGTGCATTAAAATAAAATACATGTTAAATATTTTTATAATGTCTCCATTAAAATAAAATCTATTTTTTACATGCATTATTTGATGTGCGTTTATTGTCGATATGATAATTGTGTAAACAATATAATTAAGAATATAATGAACATTTAACATGAACATAACCCCAAAAATAATTATATTGCATATTGATGAACGTAATATGTGTAAAATGTAAATAAATTCAGGTTTATACAGATAAAGGAAACAGTTAATATACCCTTTATACTGCTCTTACAGAAACTTGCAAATTTTGATGACACAAAATAAGGAATATTGAAGCAAACTCGTATTGATCAAGACCTTATGAGAAACGTACACGATAAGACAGGTTGAAAAAAACATTT
Organism: Euprymna scolopes; assembly: GCF_053919585.1. Classification (NCBI taxonomy): domain Eukaryota; kingdom Metazoa; phylum Mollusca; class Cephalopoda; order Sepiida; family Sepiolidae; genus Euprymna; species Euprymna scolopes. The sequence continues at coordinate 112,697,118 of NC_136485.1, forward strand.
CTTAATATAGTATGTGGATTTCTACATATAGTATGTGGATTTCTTCATACAGTATGTGGATTTCTTAATGTAGTATGTGGATTTCTTCATATATTATGTGGAGTTCTAAATATAGTACGTGGATTTCTTAATATAGTATGTGGATTTCTGCATATAGTATGTGGATTTCTTCATATAGTATGTGAATTTCTTCATATAGTATGTGGATTTCTCCATATAGTATGTGGAGTTCTTCATATAGTATGTGAATTTCTTCATATAGTATGTGGATTTCTTGATATAGTATGTGAATTTCTACATATAGTATGAGAATTTCTTCATATAGTATCTTTATTTTCTCATATAGTATGTGAATTTCTTAATATAGTATGTGAATTTATGCATATAGTATGTGAATGTCTTAATATAGTATGTGGATTTGTGCATACAGTATGTGAATTTCTTAATATAGTATGTGAATTTCTGCATATAGTATGTGGATTTCTGCATATAGTATGTTGCTCTCTTCATATAGTATGTGAATTTCTTAATATAGTATGTGAATTCCTTCATATAGTATGTGAATTTCTTCATATAGTATGTTAATTTCTTCATATAGTATGTGGATTTCTTAATATAGGATGTGAATTTCTTCATATAGTATGTGGATTTCTATATATAGTATGTGGATTTCTTAATATAGTATGTGAATTTCTTCATATAGTATGTAGATTTCTTAATATAGTATGTGGATTTCTTCATATAGTATATGGATTTCTTAATATAGTATGTGAATTTCTTAATATAGTATGTAAATTTCTTCACATAGTATGAGGATTTCTTCCAAAAGTATCTGAATTTTCTCATATAGTGTGTGAATTTCTTAATATAGTATGTGAATTTATGCATATAGTATGTGAATTTCTTAACATATTATGTGGATTTCTTAATATAGTATGTGGATTTCTGCATACAGTATGTGGATTTCTTAATATAGTATGTGAATTTCTACATATAGTATGTGAATTTCTTCATATAGTATGTGGGGTTCTTAATATAGTATGTGGATTTCTTCATATAGTATGTGGATTTTTTCATATAGTATGTGAATTTCTTAATATAGTATGTGAATTTCTTCATATAGTATGTGGATTTCTTAATATAGCATTTGGATGTCTTCATATAGTATGTGGATTTCTTAATATAGTATGTGCATTTCTTCATATAGTATGTGGATTTCTTCATATAGTATGTGGATTTCTTAATATAGTATGTTAATTTCATTATATAGTATGTGGATTTCTTTAAATAGTATTTGGATTTCTTCATATAGTATGTGGATTTCTTTAAATAGTATTTGGATTTCTTCATATAGTATGTGGATTTCTTCATATAGTATGTGGATTTCTGTATATAGTATGTGGATTTTTTAATATAGTATGTGAATTTCTTAATATAGTATGTAAATTCCTTAATATAGTATGTGAATTTCTTTATATAGTATGTGAATTTCTTTATATAGTATGTGAATTGCTTTATATAGTATGTGGATATCTTTATATTGCATGTGAATTTCTTCATATAGTATGTGGAGTTCTTCATTTAGTATGTGGATTTTTTAATATAGTGTGTGGATTTCTTCATATAGTATGTGGATTTCTTCATATAGTATGTGAATTTTTTCATATCGTATGTGGATTTCTTCATATAGTATGTGAATTTCTTCATATAGTATGTGAATATATTCATATAGTATGTGGAGTTCTTACTATCGTATGTAAAATTTCTTCATATAGTAAGTGGATTTCTAAATATAGTATGTGGATTCCTTAATATAGTATGAGGATTTCTTAATATAGTATGTGGATTTCTTCATATAGTATGTGCATTTCTTAATATAGTATGTGAATTTCTTCATATAGTATGTGGATTTCTTAATCTAGTATTTGGATTTCTTCATATAGTATGTGAATCTCTTCATATAGTATGTGGAGCTCTTCATATAGTATGTTGATTTCTTCATATAGTATGTTGATTTCTTAATATAGGATGTGAATTTCTTCATATAGTAAGTGGATTTCTAAATATACTATGTGGACTTCTTAATATAGTATGTGAATTTCTTTATATAGTATGTGGATTTCTTAATATAATATGTTGATTTCTTCATATAGTATGTGGATTTCTGCATATAGTATGTTGATTTCTTAATATAGTATGTGAATTTCTTAATAAAGTATGTGGATTTCTTTATATAGTATGTATATTTCTGCATATAATATGTGGATTACTTCATATAGTATGTGGATTTCTTAATATAGTATGTGTATTTCTTAATATAGTGTGTGGATTACTTTATATAGTATGTGAATTTCTTCATATAGTATGTGGATTTCTTCATATAGTATGTGGATTTCTTCATATAGTATGTGGATTTCTTCATATAGTATGTGGATTTCTTCATATAGTATGTGGATTTCTTCATATAGTATGTTGATTTCTTTAAATAGTATGTGGATGTCTTCATATAGTATGTGGATTTCTTAATATAGTATGTGGATTTCTTCATATAGTATGTTGATTTCTTCATATAGTATGTGGATTTCTTCATATATTATGTGGATTTCTTAATATAGTATGTGGATTTCTTCATATAGTATGTGGAGTTCTTCATATAGGATGTGGATTTCTGTATATAGGTAAACTCAGGTAAGAGGTCCTATGAAAGAATCTATATGAATGCTACAGCCTGCATAGAAAATACTTGGCATTAGAAGTCACAATGCTGCTGTTATATGGATAATTAAAAATGACTATATTAATAAAGGCACATAAGTTTTCACTTCGTTAAATCGACGCAGATCTGTTGCAATTCAATTGGAGCAAAATGAAAGAAAAAATTTGTGAAACTTCAGATGGAATTAGTTTTTACAGATAATGTACGACAGTATAACATATTGTAAACATGTGTGGAAATAGCAACAATGAGAAATTAAGTTTTTTTATCTGTTCTCCAAACATATAGCGGGTACTGGGAGATAGAATAAGCATTCTAAGACAGAAGTTTTACCTAAATTGTAAATTTTTCATAATATATTAATCTAATGTTTTCATATAAAAAATATTATATTAAACGTAAAATATTATATTACACACAAATATCCTATTATTTTTTTAAATAATAGAATGCATTTTAGAGGGCGATTATACACTAGATCACTATTCGATATAGGTCTCACTTTACGATTGCGCGTTGTGAATTCAAATACGATCTTTTTTGCCGAGTGTTATATTTAGGTTTGTAAGATAAACACCATTTACAGATAAATAATCACGTGCGAAATGTTTGAGGCGAAGAATGTAAATAGTAATGTGGGTAGTTTATATCATGAGTTGGTATACTTAACTACTTCTTTTCTTGTTATTTTCTGTAAGTATCTTAGTCTACATAATATGCTCTATTTAAATATTTCGTTTTTTTTTTTTGAATATGCATCTTAATCTGTATTGTTTAAACCTTTGTTTGTCGTCTTTAGCCTACGCAGATGTCTGGACAACTTTTAACTGTTACTGCCAAGCCAAAGTATCTGAATTTAGAGTGAACTATTGTTTTATTTCTTACTTTTAATTGAACATATGTTACGTGATTTCGAGCGCGGACACATGTAAAATGAGTTCTGCTCACAGACATAGAAACATGAAGACATTATTTTGTTTTCTGTAAGAAGAACCATGCCCGCTTATTCTTATGAGGCCGACTTCAAACTTGTATTTTAAGTTAATTCTTTTTATATCTAGGCAACACAATCTAGATTGTGATATGCACGACTGCTATAATTCTATACATATTTATTATAGAATTCGTAAAACGCATAATGAAAGGCAATTTCGATAGAGAGACGCAATTAGTGGCATGTACATATAATTGGCCGAATAAGGCAATTTTAATATTATCGTAAAAGCTATTGATTCAGACCTACCACGACTCCATTGCCGCGGGAAAAGTTCAGTTGGATTAACTTAGCTAATCCAATCAGAGCAGCGACGCCTGGAGAAAAAGCATCTTTTACGGAAGTGGGTGGCTCGTAAGATAATTCCGCAACCACTGCTTTCATAGTGACTGGCGCAAAACCCGGCGGCTTTTCGATTCGATCGGAAGCATCAGGGCAAGTCTCTTGACATTTAAATGAATGTATCGTTTCTGGTCTACCCAATTTTTCGTCGATTAATCCAATTACGAGAAAATGAACCAATTATAATATACATATATATATATATATATATATATATATATATATACACACACAGAAATAATCATACTTTTACACACCCAAACACGCACACACACACGCACACACACATATATACACATGTGTATATATATATATATATAAATATATATGTATATATATACTTACATGTATATACTTCTCTTACTTGTCGATTTAATGCTCTGCTGTTCACGTCTCACTTTTCTGTAACTTGGACAACTCAATTATAAGTATTTCAGAGGAAAAGTAAAAAAACAAAAAAAACACACTAAACCGACATTTTAAAATAAAGTCACTTCTCGTATATATATATATATATATATATATATATATATATATATATATATATATATAATGACAAAATGATAAACGTGTTTACCTGATACAAACAACAGTTAACTTCAATCTAGTGTAAATCGAAGTTTATATATTTTTAGATATATATCCCAAGCAACAAAAAAAAGAAATCTTAATTCAAACACAATAAGGAGTAGAGTTTGTTTAAAACAAAATAAATTAAAACAGTGAATTAAAATTCACAAGTAAATTTATTATCCGATGGCATACTTCATATAACATTTTTCAATGTATTTCTTCCGCACAGTTCCAACGAATGTTGTTCTTGCGTTTCTTCTCATTAGAGGACAAAAAGAAAATAGGAAAATATAATTGTAGCTAGGTTAATTTTTTCTGATTCAGGCATTAGATGAAAATTTAATTGATGATAGTCACAAATTGCAAAATATTAATGTCCGTAAAGAAACGTATAAAGAAATGTGAAAAAATGTAGGAAAATAACAACAAAAAAAAACAGGAATATCATTCTTGCCTAATTGAGACAATTTCAATCGTAATCTGAAAAGCGATAAAAAAAATAAGCAAGAATTCAGTTGTCAGAATTTTAAATCTAGTGGGTAACATAATCCGAAAATAAAAAATTAACAAAATTATTCCTGCAATCAGTATAGTCCAAAGGTAGCAAGGTTGATGTTCAGTTAAATATGAAAGAGATGTAGAAAAGCAAAGAGGTCACGTTTCATCCTTGGTAACGAAATATATGAGGCATCCAGTCTTAATTTTAAAAATGTAAGTCAGCCTTAAATCATTTTTAAACGTGTCCTGTGATAGATGTCAGCAAACAGAAGTAGACGAGACATTAAGATTCAATGATGGCTTAAAGTGTAAAATGGGGAGGGGGTACAATTTAAAATATGTAAATTGTGGCATGATTTTAGCTCATGGATAATTATTACGCAGTAAAACGATGATTACGTTTAACACAAACTGAGGCAGCTTCACCAGAAAACCAGGAAACTCAGGACCATGCATAATGCACTACACCCAAAGGATGATATTGATCGATTCTACGTGAAAAGGAAAGACGGCGGGAGAGGACTGATCTCTATAGAAAACTGTGTGAAGGACACAAAAAAGAACTCGAAAAATATATAATGCCAAACACTGAAGGATAATTATGGCAGCGAGAGATACGGAGAAAACAAACGAAACAGAAAACAGAGAGACAAATGGCAAAACGAGAAAAGAGAAATGCGAAGAGAAACAACTCCACAGAAGATTCGTAAGAATGACAAAAGATGAGAGTAACGAAAACACCTGGACATGGATGCGAAAAAAAACATATTAACCGAGAAACTGACTCCCTAATAACCGCAGCACAAGATAACTCGATAAGAACCAACCATATCAAAGCAAGGATCGATAAAACACAAGAAAACAGCAAATGCTGACTATGTGGACAACGGGACGAAACGATAAACCATATATTAAGTGAATGCAGCTAACTGGCCCAAAAGAAATACAAACCCAGGCATGACCAAGTGGGGAGGGCGGTGCAGTGGGAATTGTGCAAACGGCTGCATTTTGAGCGTTCAGATAAATAGTACACGCATAAACCCGCAACAGCACTCGAAAACGAAAACCACAAAATCCTATGGGACATGGACATACAGACAGAAGAGCCCATCCAAGCAAGAAGACCAGATGTCGTAATAATTAATAAGAAACAGAAATCCTGTCAAATCGTAGACTTTGCTGTCCCAGCTCACTACAGGGTGAGTATGAAAGAAAAAGAGAAACGAAGGAAACACACAGAACTAGCCAGAGAGTTAAAAGGGATTCGGATGATGAAGAAAATAAAAATAGTACCGATAATAGTAGGAGCACTAGGAACAATCCCGAAAAACCTGGAAAAATGAATGGCAGAAATTGGAATCAGGGGAATAGTTGCAAAAATACAACGCCTAACGATAAGGAAAACGGCTAAAATATTAAGGAAAACCCTTGAATGCGGAGAATAACACAAGACAATATATCGAAGAAGCGTTACAAGGAATAAAGAACACCGAAACTGCAGATCTACATGTGTTACACCCCCCTCATGCATCTCTCCATTGTTTCACCACCGCCCCCCCCCAAAGTGAAAACAAATAACCGAAAAGGGTCAAGGAGGATTGAAAGATCGAGAGGGGACCACTGGCAAGATCTGCGCTTTACAAGTGCGAAGAGAACTGGAATATTGGGGAGACTTTGTGCCAATCAAATTCCAGTATAAACCAATGTCCACTGCCAGCGAAGAAATCCATGGTAAGAGGCTGTTTCGATGATGCACATTTATTTGCAAGTTCTGTCGAAGGAGTAGAAGCGAGCCGGACGTCCGTGGAGACTGGTGGTCACAAAGCTTCCAGAGAACACAACAGGTCACCAATCAGATCGTTTGCTGACTTGTATGAAAGCTCCAGGTGAGCCAATAATAATTTAATTAAAGAAAATATTAGTAGTGCTAATAATAATAATACAATTGATATTATTAATCAGTACAGTAATAAGGATGACGATAATAAAAATAGAGATAATAATAATAATAATAATAATAATAATAATAATAATAATAATAATAACGATAATGACAAAATGATAAGTGGAAGATAAATAACAACGCATTGGCAAAAACAGCTCACTTTTTTATTGATTACATTTTTTTTGAAATGAGAAAATGTGATTATTCTAACTGCCTCAGATAAGCAGAGGTTACAAAATTTAGAGCGAGGGGTGTATGATCCGAATTTACATAGAATATCCCAATTAATAGAGAAGCGAATATTTTATGATCTATGTTTTTATAAGGGTAGCTAAAGATGTTCTCTGGCTACACTTTTGGTTTGTATTCTAAAATAAAGATATGTGGTTAGAGATTCTCGATGTTATAATGTGTAAGTGTAAATGTTTCTGCACGTTTGAGTGCATTGTTGCTACTGCTGCTGGTATTGAGTATTAACAGATGGTATTTAGTATTACATTGTTATTATGATTAGGATTAAAAATATGTTAATTGTTAGGGGCATTGTTGTTGGTGTGGCTAATATTAGTATCATAGGGTTAACCGGTAAAAAAAATGTATCCCTACTAATATTTTTAGTGTTTTAATTTAGCAAGCTTATTGGTAGAGACTGGCATTCAATTTCATTGTTATTTTATAGGGATGCGGGGAAAATTAGTAATGTGATTTCGGAGAGATTTAAACCGTATCACGATTACAGGTCATTAATAGATCACGTTCTTATGGATGCATATATTGTGAAGAAGGTGTCATTCTTTTTGGGCAATTACATATAGTTTGCTTGGCTAAGGCAAAGGAAACTATCATGACAATTTGCTTGATATTGGATGCTATAATTGTATGGAGGGTAATAAGATATTGTAGAGTATACTATCTTGACAGAGTTTTATTAAGCAAAGTGATATACGTATGCGAGTACTTAAATGATGTTTCAATGATATTGAAAAGTCTTTGTGGGATATTAGTCGTTGCATTAGAACTAGGGAAGTGGTTAATCCAATATTATTTTTATCAGTATTCATTTTTAAGTACTAGACTTATCTAAGTTAGATGCAAGGTGTAGTTAATGCTCTTATTGCGATTATTTGAATATTTTTGTTTCTTTTACGTCTAGAAATGCGTTGCGTGATAGATGAGGGTAATCGACGTTTTCTTGGTTCCTATTGTAGTTTATCTTCTCCCATTCTCCCTACTTCATAAGGGCATTATTATAGAGCATGGAATTATGATCAAAAGTCGTTTTGTCGGCTGAGAACTTAAGCATTCTTGTAAAAATTGATGTTTTTTTATGGGTTTTATGATTGAACTTGAGTGATGTAGACATGTGTGAACATATAAATGTGCAAAGTTCATCTGATGTTATTGGATGTATGTTTGAGAGTATAGATTAAATAAGACATTTAGATGCTTTTATGCTAAGTTAAACTGTTATGGAGACGCCAAAGGTATTAAACATCATGAACATTCCCGACAGTTTTTTTATAGCCCCAAGTATGGCATTTTTGCGAGAAGGGATCCCTCTCTACAGAGATTTTCTTGAATTTCCTTAAAGTAAATTTTTAGCTACTTTAATAGGAAAATCCCCATTAAGTTTATCACTGGTACCGAATCCTATTTACCATTGGGAATCAAATTATTGGGGGTGTCCTTCTTTGTCCAATGTTTGTTGCAAAATTAAATGAGAATACGTGTGGCCAAAAATATTAGTTTCATTTGTAAGTCCCTTAAATCTGAGTATTTTTTTGCAAAAATAAGTACCTTGTGTAAATGTATACGTTAAATTAATTCATAGTCATTTTTATCTAAAATTTACTTAAACTATTCTTATTCTTTCTCGGTTCTACACCTTGTTATTTTTATTTAAGATACTTTGAAAACGAATATCGTAATTATATTCTCCGATATATATCGCTTTTCGCATGTACAGCAATGCAATTAATTATGACAGAAGTGGAGGTCGATTTTTACGTGCAAGCCTGCGTGCTTATTGCAGAAATTGTATACTCAATATTCCATTAATAATGATAACATATACTGACTTAATGAAGCATGAGTAGTCTAGTATGTATGTATACCCTCTGATGTGAAGGAAAGTATTTCTTCGAAACTCCGCGGATAAAGGACTATTAACTAAGTGTCTCCTTTTCAGATTAAATATGTTTTAACTCTTTTTCAAAGAGTTTTTAACGTGTTTTATTAACCATTTGCACGTATATCTATATCTATATATATCTATCTCTCTCTCTCCCTCTCTCTCTCTCTATATATATATATATATATATATATGTGTATATATTTATATATATACTAGCTGTACCCTGACACGACTGGCTGTGGCTAAAATTGCGCAATGGAAAAAGTTCCAACATGAGAAAAAGCAAGTTTCTTATAGGTTTAATTTTCCATTTTGCATGGGTACACATTTTTTGTTGTTCCATTTTCTTAGCTGATATAGAGATTTTCCGGTTTGGTGAGTCTTGAATACGTAATATATATTGTCCATGTAAAAAAACAGTCAGTGTGTAACTGTAAGACCCACAATTGTCAAGATTGTTCCCTGTGCTTTGTTGATGGTTATTGAAAATGACAATAAAATTGGAAAGTGCAATTTCCTAAAGTGTGATGATGTATCCGGTGGAATCATAGAAATGCATGGAATGAAGATATATTCATCTGTGAAAGGTCCTGTTAAGATTGTTGTTTCTTTGACATTGTTTGTTAATTTTCTTTTACTGCAAGCTATGTGCCATTGCAAAGCTTCGATTGGTTTATATTTTACAACATGATAATTAGTACACAAAATTTCAGTTGCAATACATGCGGTGGCATCCCTGGCAAATATAGCTGTTTGATAATTAACCACTTTATCTGCTTTCACAACAGTGTCGATGGATTTGTATTTGACTACCTCACTTGGAATTTTACATTGAATAATAGCGTTAAGTTCATGGGCATCTTTGTATTGACCTGCAAGAATGGCTCATTTACTCAGTCAAATGGAATTCTTATAATTTGAATATCTGCAAAAACATTTATACTAACTACTCTTTTGATGAAATAAAATTACAGAAATTACTGAAGATAAAAGTCAAAGAATTTCGCCCTTAACTCTGATCAGCTGGCACTTTTTCGTACCCAATTTTCTACAAGTGATGCAAAAGTTTTTGTGCGGATCGAACAGTCGGCAACTGGACATGCATATTTTGAGTTAAGTTTAATAGCTTCACATGGAACAAAAGAGTAGAGTATTTGAGGCAAGCATTTATTTCGTCTGCTGGTGTTGATTGAAGAATAACAGGTAACATTTGTCTGAAATCTCCTGCAAGCAATATTACTGCATTCCCAAATGGTCTGACATTGCCACGCAAATCTTGCAAGGATCAACCAAGAGCCTCAAGTGATTTTTTGCGTACCATTGTGCATTCATCCTAAACAATAAGTTTGCATTTTTGCAATATTTTTCCCCATATTGGATGTTTTTGAGATGTCGAAGATGAGATTTTTGAAAAATTGAATGTTTTAAAGTAGAATAAATAATTCTTCTACTTGGCAAGCAAGGTCGCAGGTATTCCTCATGCAGCAAGGGCTAAGGCTATATCATTTTGTTACCAAATGGCTGCCAAAATCAATGTAATTAGAAAGGTTTTACCAGTTACTTCTGGTGCTGTTCAAGGTAGCAGTAATTTCCAAATAACTCCTATTCTCACAGTCAGTAAATTAGGTGACTAAAATAGGATTTATCCATGTATGACAATGCCTTATTCACTGTAATTAATTTCGGAGATTAAAATAGGATGAGGGATTAGAGATGGACAGATAGAGAGGGAGATATATTGATAGAAAAGAGAAAGTCAGAGAGATAGACGGAGTTAGAGAAGGGGGCTCAAAGAGAGATGGAGAGGGTGATATAGACAGAAATATAGATAGAGAGGGAAAGGGAGAGATGGATAGAGAGATATTAAGAGAGGAAGAGAGAGGGGGAGAGAAACAGAGGTGAACTACTCTTCACCGTTTGTTTCCTCGTTCAGTAGAGAAGAAATCTTTCGAGACCGAGGAAATTTTAATGTTTTGTTATTATCCAGAGTACGCCTATTTTTGTTTGGGGGGGGGCTAGATTTTCATCACATTAGAAACCGACCGGGTTATTTTTACTTTTATTTAACAAATTAATAAAAGGAAAACGGGTGTGTATTACTGTACACATAGATTCGAAAAAGTTGTCAAAAAACAAATATATAACAAATAAATGTTATCAAAGGCAAGGTAAGTTACTTTTCTGCCAAACTGGATATATGGTGTGTGTTTTTCTTCAATGTAACATATTTATTCAGCTCTAAAACCATAAAGTGTTTACCGATGTATTGCAACATTCAAGATGGCGTATTATTTTCTCTTTAACAGGGTAAGTTTGGGAAAATGTGTTATAAATAAAAAAACAGATAAAATACTGTTAAAAACTCGCTCAATATATGTTACTGTGACATATGTGCACATATATTCGGCGCGTGTTTCATAGTATTTTGTATAGATTTGTATTTATATAACCTTTTCCCAAACTTACGGTGTTAAAGAGGGTGTGAGACGCCATCTTGAATTTTCAAATACATCGGTAAACACTGTATGGTTTTAGAGCTGAATAAATATGTTACATTGAAGAAAAACACCAAAAACTATATACAGTTTGGCAGAAAACTAACTTATCTTGCCTTTGATAACATTTATTTGTTATATATTTGTTTTTTGACAACTTTTTCGAATCTATGTGTACAGTAATACAAACCCAGAAAAACATATTGTAAAATTTGAATTTAACATGAAAATACTATTTAAAAAAATAGCACGATAACATAAGTGCATAAGTGTCACGCTAGGTACTTCTTGGGCGTTGAGTTCCATGGCGACCAGCATAACTATTTAATGGTCGTTCCATTTAGCCACCCCCCTAGTCAAGGCTAATGCATGCGCACGTAACTTTTTTTTAATTTTCTGACGTTGGCTTAGTAACTAAACGATTTACTGATAATTTCGTAACCCTTAAACGCATGCCGGAAGATTTAAATTGGTTCATTATTGTTGTAATTAAAAAAAACAAGTTTAATTCAACACAAAACCAAAAGCACATATTAATGATAAATGATTTATTATTGTATTCATTGTGAAGCGAGGGGTTTGTATTACTGTACACATAGATTCGAAAAAGTTGTCAAAAAACAAATATATAACAAATAAATGTTATCAAAGGATAGATAACTTACTTTTCTATCTAACTGGATATATTTTTTTGTGTTTTTACTCAATGTAACATATGTATTAAGCTCGAAAAACATACAGGGGTTACCGATGTATTCAAAAATTCAAGATGGCGTCTGATTCTCTCTTTAACACGGTAAGTGTGGGAAAAGATGTTATAAATAAAAACCGGATAAAATACTGTTAAAAACTCGCTCAATATATGTTACCGTGACATAGGTTGACATATATTCGGCGGGTTTTTAATAGTATTTTGTACAGTTTTTTTTTTATTTATAACAGCTTTTTCCATACTTACGGTGTTAAAGAGGGTGTGAGACGCCATCTTGAATTTTCAAATACATCGGTAAACACTGTATGTTTTTCGAGCTGAATAAATATGGTACATTGAATAAAAACACAAAAATACATCCAGTTACGTAGAAAAGTAATTTATGTTGTCTTTAATAACATTTATTTGTTATATATTCTTTTTTTGACAATTTTTTCGAATCTATGTGTACAGTAATATAAACCCAACAAATATATAACAAATAAATGTTATCAAAGGCAAGATGAATTACTTTTCTGCCAAACTGGATATAGGTTTTGTGTTTTTCTTCAATGTAACATATTTATTCAGCTCGAAAACCATACAGTGTTTACCGATGTATTGGAACATTCAAGATAGCGTCTGATTCTCTCTTTAACACGGTAAGTTTGGGAAAAGGTGTTACAAATAAAAAAAACAGATAAAATACTGTTAAAAACTCTCTCAATATATGTTACCGTGACATAGGTGTGAAGAGGGTGTGATTCGCCATCTTGAATTTTTGAATACATCGGTAAACACTGTATGTTTTTCGAGCTGAATAAATATGTTACATTGAATAAAAACACAACAAATATATCCAGTTTTGCAGAAAAGTTACTTATCTTACCTTTGATAACATTTATTTGTTATATATTTGTTTTATGACAACTTTTTCGAATCTATGTGTACAGTAATACAAACCCGAAAATTTGATTAAAAACATATAATCAGACTTAGCTTGTTATAATAGGTGTGAATTTGTTTGCCCTGCTGTATCACACTCGTGTTATTTCTAGTCTAAAAATAAAGAAGAAGAAATCCTTCCCGACTGGTCAAATGTTTTTGGCGATAAGTTGGGATGAAACGATTAATTAATTTTCTTTAGATAATTCGTTCGGGTAAGGAACGGTGTGAATAGACTCCTCGAATTTTTTTTGTGTTTTTGTTGGAGCCCTCCGGAAACGGTGAATGTCCAATGTCACTGTCAAAATTAGTCCCGGGGTAGACGGTACAATTAAAATTTACTAATTTTTAAATAAAAATAAAATTAATAAAAACAAATTGTCTCTTATGTGCGCATAAAAAACTTTTTTTTTTTTTTTAGCTTAGGCTCACCTTGGAATCACCCCCTCCCCAACCTCCAAATCTTAAGAACAGCTTCCGGAATAAGCATCACTTTTGGAGGGGGGCTAATAAACACCATTTGGGGGGGATATCTAAACAGAAAAAGTCGATAAAAGTCGTCATTTAAATAGAAATGTAAAATCAAATGTTTATAAAAGTGAGAAATTATTAATAAATGTTTACTAACATTTTTCGGTGCTAATGCAGAGAGTGATCCGCGCTATTTTCTTTAAATCGTGTTTTTTTTTATTCCAAAAAACTCAAAAAGCAAGCAGCAAACTATTTTTTGGCCTTATATAATAAAGAAAAAATGTGTAAATTAAAAAATATGGAAGATAAACCAATTAATTATGTTTTTTTTTGTTTTTTTTTACTTACTAAACAGAAAATGAAATGTTTCGTCAATTCGTGGCTGTGAAATTAATCGAACCGGAAGTTAATTTTTATCAACAGAACAGATTCGCAGTTACGGTTAAAAAATATATTTATTTTATTTAATATTTTAATTTTAATAATTCGTGAGGTAAATTTAATTTAAAAACATAAAAACATACCTCGACTCTAAAAATGGGTTGTCTGAAAATTTCAAATAAATTGGTAACGTAGAAATATGGTTTTATTCGTTTAGAACAAACCAATATTTATATTTATATATATATATATATATATATATATATATATATATATATATATATATATATATATAAAATATATATATATATATAAATGTATGTGTATATGTAAATACGTATATATATATATATATATATATATATATATATATATATATATATGCATACTAGCCTACCCCTTAAACATTGAGTCAGTATAGGTTATGAATATATATATATATATATATATATATATATATATATATATATATACATATATATATATACATATATATGTGCATATATATCTATCTACATATCTATAAAGGTGAACGTGTATGGGTGTGTGTGTGTACATATCCCTACGCAATAACTCTGTCAATTTTCAATCTACGGACCCGAAATTTGATATACAGGGTACTGAGATTTCGAAAAATCTACATGATGCGTTTCTGGCCAGACATTTAGTTGTTAAAGGGTCAAAGTTCAGGGATTTGACCTTTGAGAACTCTACCAAAGTCCTCTGACAATTTTAGGTCTAAACACTTGAAATTTAAGATAAAGGTTCCTTGTAAATGGATCTAACTTAATAACTTGATGTGAGCCCAAAACAATAAATTTTAAGGGGTTAATCGGGTCAAATAAAAAAAAAAGACTTGTTTGTTTGTTTTTTTTTTCTTTTGCTCAGCATAAACCTCCAAACACCCGGGGCCTCACTTTGCAGGTCTTAGGGAGTGTGGAGCCACCCTTCAATGTGCATTGCTCCCAGGTCCACTCTGACCCGGAGTTGTAGCACCTGTTAGGGTCCCAAGTATGGGTTGAATAGTATGCGACTTAAAAAAACATATACTATATTAAAAAATTGTTTTTAAAATCATCAGCTTCGGCATTAAATAACCTGAAAATGGTTGATATGCCGTAAAACAAAACAAGCAACCAACCAAACACCCGGGCACCCATACTAATATATATATATATATATATATATATATTATATATATATATATATATATATATATATATATATAATTATTATTTTCTATTATAATTATTAAATATATACACACCCTAGTGTTTACTCCTTTCGGGAATCATCAATGCAGGATTTCACGATTAACACCAGACCATAGATTTGAACCCGGCAATAGAAGGAATGTGCGGCTTCATTAGCAAGTACCTAATCCATTCGGCTACCGTTAACGGCGAGAAATACTCTTGAAATTTAAACATTTATTTTTTAATGATGTTTTTACCGCATGTCAGACTGATCTCATAATTATCTGATGATCTGCATTGATTGACTTTTGTTTTAACTAAAAGTGGTTCGCATATATATATATATATATATATATATATATATATATATATATGCGAATATAAAGACGAATAGAGATGATAATACAACACAAACGGAAATAAGTAAAAACATAACCAAACAAAAAAAATAGAAGTGTTAGGATATTCTGAAGGTTTGTAGAAAAATGTAGGCTTATCACCACTGACAGGCAAGGTAAACTATTAGGTTGTTGAAAAGATAATGTACTTTTTATAAGGTATGTATGTATATATATATATATATATATATATATATATATATATATATATATATATATATATACGTAAAAAACGACATTATTTTCAATATATATATATATGCCAACCTAATCAAAAACTCTGACTCCAGTAAAACATCTGGCTCTGACGGCATTGCAATTATAATGCTCAGAAAGATTCAACCAGAACAAGTACCCATACTTACAAAGCTGCTTAATTGTTTTCTTAAGGAGAATTGCTTCCCAACACCCCAGAAATCTCATCAATATGCCCTGTATTTAAGAATTCAGGTGATCAATCATCTCACCCTCAGTGCAAATCAATAAATCTCCTGTACATCATGAGTAAGTTACTTGAATCTGTGTTAAATAGAGAAGTAGTCAACCACCTCAGTAAAAATAACCTTCTTAGTGGTATGCAATATAATTTCCGTTCTGTTAGATCTACAACAGATGTGCTTACAGTTATTTCTCATATGATTAGTGAATCCCTTGAAAGATTCTTCTTTTTTAGGGTAATCGTTCTAAACATATCAAAGACCTTTGATAGGGTTTGGCATAAATTCTACTGCACAAGCTCTCCATCTAAGGTATAGCTAGAATTTTCTTTTTAATTATTAAATAATTTATGTATGACAGGTCCATAAAGGTAGTGCTTGATTGGAATAAATGAGAAGCTCATAGTATTTATGCTGGAGCCCCTCAGTGGTCCTTCCTGGGCACAGCCCTCTTCCTGATTTACATTTACCATCTTCCAAATCGCATCATAGATCATAAATATACCTTATGCTGACGAAACTACAATCTAGGGGAGCCCATCAAAGACCGTAATCGACTCCGTTCTCTCTGATTCTCTCCTCTGATCTTGAGCATATGATACAATTACAACAAAAAGTTGCCGCTTACTTTTAATGCATTAAAAACCAAGTTTTTATCTTTACATCATCAATGTTCTGATCCCCATCTGGCCTCAACTGAAATGAATGACTCCTTTTTTTGTGGAGGCTTCATATTTTGATAAGTTTTTGTAATTGATCTTTACTCTTCGAAAATTGAATACCTACATCAAATCTGTTCCCAATATTGCTGAAATATGATGAAATTTTTTTATCGATTCCGTAGATATCTCACTGTTAATGCAATGCTCTACCTTCATAAAAGCCAGGTGCGCCCAAGGAAGGGGTACTGCTGTAACGTTCGCTCAAGAGCTGCTATGAGGTCCCCATCTTTAAAGAGCTCAGAATAGACTACGTAGCCTAGTGAGGGATACCCTTTTCTTTTCTCTGCAACCTCTTTCTCACAGAAAAGACGTTGTGAGCCTGTCTCTGTTTTATCATTTTCATGGCAAGTGCTCGTCAGAGCTTCAATCTATGGTCCCTCCTCTATAAACAACTTCTAGAAACACTCTTTATCTGTGCTTAAACCTAATGAACAAAGCTTCTTTCTTAGAACTGCACACCGTTAAACTGCTTTCCAACTGACTACGATATGATCGTGTTCAAGTCCAATGTAAACAATTTCTTGGTGAGCCGTTCCCCTTAAGTAATCCAATTTTAACATATTTACACTTCTAACAATTACTATATTATCCTTTTGACTACTGTACACGCTTTAACCCATATTCTCGAGTGACTTCTGTGCCTTCATATGTGGTGATTCCCCTTATAAATATTGCATAGAATATTTTTTCTCCCTTCATTTAGTCTCTATAATTCAAGACTGCCAGTTTATAATATTTTCTCTTCCACACCAAACCTTTATTATTTATTGAATTTTACCCTCGCTTATTAACTCATAATGCTTACTTCTTTGAAGTTATGCGCACTCAGTTTATAAAGGGGCACCTGCAAAATACACACACACACACACACGCACACACTCACACACATATGCATATATACACCCATATAGATACACACATATGTATATATATATATATATATATATATATATATATATACACATTTTCATCGATATGTCAAGTATATTAAAAATGATATTAAAATGAAAAGAAACTCGTTTGCTGGTGTTATACTGATATCGCCTTTTGATCAACACCTATATTCATTTTGACACAGTAAAATATTTTTCTACACTGAAATTGTAATTATCTCTAATACACCTTTGCCATATATTCTATGACAAAAAGTTATTCAGTAATATCTAAATATTATATGTTAACAATTCAATAAAGCCCACCTGCACATTGAAATATCTATCATGTTAAAAATAATCTCTGCTTTGCGAATGAGTATTTTTTATGATAATTGCTTTCGTTTATTTCTGTACAAAGTTACATTGAATATAATTAATGAGAATTTTAAATATCCAGTGAACATAAATGGATGCAGATATACGTATGTGAGTATGTGTATACATTTATAGATATACCGAATGTTAAAAACAACATAATTAAAAACAAATTCTAGTATAGTTTAACCTTGGTATAATAGAACCGAATATAAGAAACACCGATATAAGAGAGATTGCCCCTTGTCCAAAATTGTTGCCTGTGGTATTGTACAGTGTAACCCGGATATAAGTGTAAACGTATATAAGAAAGATATTGGGGTCGGTAAACAAGTCTCTTATATCCGAGTTACACTGTAAAATTAACATTCGTATACTCAGAACTACTTATATAAACTTTATGAACTCAATTTTTTGTAGATAATTGAAGTCAATATATCCCATATGCAAAAGAGTTTAAACGTGTTTCTATATTTGCATATACATGGTTTACGTCTTAAATGTAAAGGAATAATAATGGATATTTTAACAAACCTGCTAGTCGCTAGAGATTTCCATGCGCTCAGTATTTTGTTTACTTTTATTTTAAGCAAGGTGTTAAATATTCTGGAATCTCTACATTATTATATGAATATATCCAAGTTATGTTAATATTTGTAACATATTAGACTGCCGTTAATAAACATCGTGGAAGTCTCAGTTCTTATCGTATATGTAAAAAGTTCCTTTAATATTTTAAAATCAGATGCAAGGTTTTAATGAATGCTTGTGACAAACAAGAGAGTGAGGGGGAGAAACGCTCTCTCAAGCATTTTTTTCAAAGTAAATTACTCCCATTAATACTAACATGTTTGTCTGAGACATCTCTAACCGCACTTAACTATTTGAGAAATAACTTAAATATCGTCTAGACAAAATCATCATATTTCTCTGATGGTTTCCTAAGGATATTTCTCAGTGAATATAAGCATGAACCAAATGTTTAAACCAGTGATGCGATGTCTCCGCAAACTTGTCGAACATTCATCCGTGTATGGATAAGCTCACCCTTTTTTGTTAATATAGGACAGCTTTTAATAAAAGATATACAATGCCGTTGACGTCTAGGAAAATATAAATATATAATGCTGCAACCCGTCCTGTCTCTTGAAGCAAGATTTCAGCCATAATGGAGGGGAATCAGGGCTAGCCCTAAAGCCTTTTCCTACATAGGACGTTACTCCTTTATCTACATTATTTTTTAACAACAAGCAATAAAAACTATACTATACTCAAAATCCCGGCCTTTGAATGTCATTCGAAAGAAAATGTGTCTGGTTTTCAACCACAGCTTATTGCTGGTAAAGTTAAACAAAACCTCAACTCGAATACTGACTGAGAAAATAAAAAAAAACGAACGGCATGAAGAGAAATATGCACGCATCCTTTTTTCTGGCAAGCATTAACGGTTTCCAGACAGAATACATCTTTACGGAAGAAGGCAAAATAACGCTTATTACAAATGCAGCCCAAAAAGTAAAAAAAACAAAAACAAAAAAAAACAGGATTCTCTTTCGGTTAAGGAAATGGATCAACTCTAAAGGAGAAAGACAAAAAAGTAGACACTGTTAAGGGATATTGATTATGGTTTAAACAAACAACAGGAAATAATAAAGAGAGACATATAGGGGAATTTACTTCTCTCTCGGAAAAAAAAAGAATTATTAGAACCCTTAAACAAAACTGTCAACAACACAGTTATCTGATCGTTTTAAATATGTCTTAGGTTAAGTACATAAAACAGAAGTATCAGATCAAGTTAGATAACAGTGAGTGTTCAATGGAAAGCCCAGTTTCTACCAATGAGTGTTTCATTACTTCAAAAGAACGTCCCTAAAGCACAACCATACACATGCTCATCCAGTCGCGTTATCTTTGCACGATCCAGTTTAACCATTTTCCCTTGATTGGTTCTCTTAAACCTTTTTATCAACAACAGGAGACAATGAAAAACTACAAACTTCATTTAACTAGATTTTAGTACTTTTTCGAGAGTGCCAGTGAGTAAACTATTACTAATGCATGCACAAGCACTTCTACTTGACGAATTGAAGTCATAAGATGATCATCAGTTTAACACTCGGGTGAGACCCTGTAAGACAATTTAAGAAGTGCCGATAATCAGTGTGCAGTTCAATAGAGTACCGATAATCAGGTGTACATAAAGATTAAAAGCTGATAAAAATACAAACTACAAAATATATCATGAGAGAAAAAAAAAAAAAAAGAAAAAAAAAAGAGATTTCCTTGCCAGAGAGAATCGTATAATCCCTTACGGAACCGAAAATAAGTTCTAAAGCTGCCGGGTTATAGTTTGAAACCGAAACGGTTTCTAAATGCCAAAAGTAAAAATAGATGTTCGAAGCACAAACGAAACGCGACACTAAAAACTAGCTGGAATTTTGAAGAAAAGTATCAGTTCTACGGTAAACAAAAGCGTGGTTATCCCTGCAGTTCCAGAGTAAGACACATTTACATACGAAATCCCAATCCGTTGTAGCAAATAACGGACCATAGGTCATGTAAAAACACAGTTCATTTTTCTGGTGAAACAACGTCATTTATTATCAGGTATTTTCCCGAAGGAAAAAAAATAAACGTGATTTTCAACGTGCTTCAACTTCTCGAATTTTGTTTTCGTCTAGAACGTCGTTACAACCGTGATCCTCCGTATCAGCTCCTTTGTTTAGTTTTTCTTTATATTTCTTATTTCGTATGCATTTTCATACTCGGTTCTGCGTTCTCTTACAGAGGAGTTATTATCTGTAAACTCCGTGAAAAATGTGAGAAAAATGTGAGACAAAAGGAAAGGAGTAGTTGGAAGATATAGCAAGTGAACATGGAAGCAGGATTACATAACGTGTTTCAATGATAAACAGGAGAAAATAATAAAGGGGAAAACTAAACGGTATGAACAAAATGCAAGATTAGTCTACCACGATTTAATGAGTGCCAGATCCGTCAGCTAATCAAGAAATCAATGAGGATTGGACTCCTCCCTTTCGGAATAAGAGACCCTAAATAAAGTTAAGTAATTAATCCTTGATCTCGCTAAAATAAATGAATATGTATATATATATATATATATATATATGTATATATATATATAATTATACATATGCATGGATATAGATATAAAAAAGCGATATTGAGGATGAGTGTGAAAAGTTACTACCTAACACCTCTCAGCATATTTGCACTTCAGATTCGAAGTTTGAAATATGTGTTATTTAGGTCAGTAGCACACATTCGATGTTGTTCAGCCGACAAAAATTGCTGTGTAGGAATCAACATAGAAAAATAAAAGAAACAGATGCCCTCAACGATTATAGTTGGCTATATATGCTTACATTCCCAGGAATTCCGTCATTGGTATACCAACGTTATTTCCAAATTATTTATATACATATCAGATGGCTCAAAAGTTAGACACAAGGATAGGGACTTGTACATTTCGGCACGTAGCTAATTCCACCGATACCATATTTTTACCAATGATAACATTAATATAAATAACAAAAAAACAATAATAATCGATAGGAAATAACCACTATAATAATAAATACATAATATGCATGAATAAAAACCGCATATTAAACGTGTCTGACGAGTGACTAACACCCAGCAACATGGTCGTATAAGTAGAATTAGCTCTGTAGACTGGTTTAATAAAGGAGCACTTTACTATGATTAGAAGAACATTAGATGAGTGTTCAATGGTTGTTGACAAATGCTCATATAAAGGTAAGTGACCAGAATAATAGAACAACTTCCGGTTCTACGCCATTGAAGAAAAAGGTGTGAATAACCTGACATGCATCTTTTAGGTGCGGTCAATATACAACTCAAAGAATAGAGTGTGTAAACATTTCCACTGCATGACATAGAAAATTTTGGACAACTTTGGTAAATATTCCCCAAAATAGAATGTATTTCTTAGCCATAAAAGAGTGTTTGGGGCATACTAAAGAGTTGTCGCGAAGTATATACAAACAAAATTATGTAGAAATCTGTTAGTTAAAAAAGTTCAGAAAGTTTTATAAAAATCAAAGACATCATTTTTTTTTTTAAATAAGCACAAATTTTATTAAAAATGCCCAATTATAATTAATTGGAAAACTTAAACTAACAAAGTTGATTCTTTTTACTGTCTTAAAGGTTTATATATATATATATATATATATATATATATATATATATATATATATATATATATATTTGTGCGTTGTGGTTAGGTTATTTTGTGTATGTATCTGTGTTTGTAGATATGTATATTTGTGTGTGTATGTAAAAGATAGTGTATGTGGATACTACTGTATCTGTATATATATATATATATATATATATATATATATATATATATATGTGTGTGTGTGTGTGAGAGAGAGAGGGAGTGCGTATAGCTTTCTTTTTAAAAACTGGGCCTGTAACTTCAACTGTTCTGCTCTACTAACCAAAAGAATTCACAAAAATATTAGGCAATCTTACTTGTATATCGACATATTACAACTATATTTTATTTGCTCTGTTTGTAATTTCTATTTTACTATGTGAAAAATAATATAAAAACATTAACTTATGTTGCTTGCAAATCGAGCGCGTTGCTGTGTTTTCTCCTTCTGTCGTTGTTGGTTTTATTGTTAGATTTATCTTTGCGATTATAATGTTCCTGCTCGTTGCTGATTCTGGAGTGTTCTTTTTCTTTTGCCAGATTTTTGTGATGCTGCGACGATCACACAAGTAACACCTGATAAAATACGCTTATGACCGAATAGCAAGAAAAAAAGGTAAAAAAACAAACAAACAAGGGAGCTGCTGCTTTAGCTCCAGCACAAAATCTGTTATCACACAACTTCCAGCATCTCCATACGCTTTTCATATAAACATATAAATTTATATATATATATATATATATATATATATATATATATATATATATATACAGGGTGACCCCAAAAAACGGGCCACAAATCTAATTAGCCCCGTTTATTAGTATTTTGTCCGAATGAAATGAATCTTAGGTCATAACTAGTTTATTATATTCAAAACACTAGGGTATTTGGCTTTTTTCCGTTCTACATCATATGCTCTAGATGGCATCCATTTAGCTTTTGTTTTTTGGTATCACCCTGTATATATATATATATATATATATATATATATATATATATATATATATATGTGTGTGTGTGTGTGTGTGTGTGTGTGTGTGTGTGTAGTGTCTGTGTATTTATATATTTGGATCACAATGTAACATAAAAACTTCTAAAATAATCCTTAAAACGCGATAGCTTATTTAAATTAATTTGAAATGCGTCTATATGCTGTTTACAATTAACAACTTCACACATAAAAAGAAAAGTTTATAGTTCTGTTTGTGAAACAGACTGTTAGTATTTTCGATCGAAACATATTAAGAATTTTTTTTTAAGAGGCACGTTTATTTTCCTAATTTTTAAAGGCGTGTGTGTGTTTCTTAAAATCATCATCAACAACAACAAACAAAACGGCAAAAGTTTACATTTTTTTCATTTAAAAATCATCTGTCACAGTTACGGATCGGAATTTGGTAAAGTATCCTTTCAAATAAGCAAGCTTATTTTCATTTTCTTTTTTGGAGATCGTCTGTGGCTGTTTTTTTTTTTTTGGTTGTTGTTTTTTTACTTGCATTTTACCAGTTCATAGCCGCTATCTGATGGCTAGAACTGCTGTGTCTGATTGACAATAAACGATGTGTTATCGTTTCTAATTTTCCCCTCTCTTGAAATCCGGCGATCAAAAGAAATAGCGCTCTAGTAAATGTATCATGTCATATCACATCAGCTAGAATCAATATCTATGAGATATGTTACATTACAGTTTTATTTCGAAATACATGATAGGGTGTCCAGTCACTATGTGTGACTGAAAATATCTTTCGACAAGTTACCTATTTTGTAAGAAGAATACGCGCGAAAGTTGTGGCTGATACAGTTATCAGTTATCTTGCAAATCTTAATCATCATATTTTTAAGGTGTATGCTAAGAGAGTGATACATGTGTCGTAAAATGTTTTATCATTGCGATCATTCTGTATAAGTATGTCTTCTGTACAAGTAATGGGGCGATCGGCGCAAGGCACCCCGTGCAGAAATAATTAGTTAAAATATATAAAATAGTGTTGAAGGACATGCTATGAGGGGCAATAAGATATTCCATCCAAAGTAAATGGTATAATTATTAATAGTCTCCTCAAAACAGGTTATTGATGAATCGCTTATCGATCCCAACATTGATGAGACCAAGAGCACATTAACATAGATTAATAAAAGCACCAAAACCTGATGGGGAACTGGTTGATTTATGGCTTTTCGGAGGTGATAGCTTTATCAACGCAATCCATGTTCTCATCCTTGATATTTGTACACAGTAATGCTACTCCTCAAGACTTTATTGATGAATGAATGATCCTAATTTCTACAGTAGAAGCTGTAAAAATCGTAATGTGTTTATTATAGAGGTATTTTCCTGCTTGAAACGGGGTTAGAGTTTAGCAAAGATGTTGTTTAATCGGTTGATTTAATATATTTATCTTCCTATCATCCCAGATAATGAATTTGGGTTTAATTCTGGACACGGCACGGTAAACATGCCATTCTCTGCTTGACAAATATTGGCAAATTTATGGCGCAGTAAGTCCCTTTGTTTTTATCTAAAAGTGCGTTTCATATCACCAATCGCAATTCACTATGGAAGATTCTTATAACTATAGCTGTCGTACGAGTTTTGTGGAGATGTGTAATAATATGAAAAGCAGAGTGAACTTTAATGGCTATCTGTCTGATGCTATATTAGTTAAAACGGTAATACATTTGCTCCTACATTTTTTTCAGCTATTTCGCTTTGTTGCTACTAAGAGCGCATGGTTTTATCAATTGCGAAATTTGTGTTGAATTTCAGTTTCGTACATCAGGTTTTCTTTAAATCGTAGACGTCATAATGCAAAATCAAAAGTTGTCAGAATCTTGTGCTTTAATATCTGTATGCAGATAATACATACCATGTTTTACATTAAAAATGGATACACAATTGATAATGGTAAAGTATTCAAAGGCTTGTAAAAATGTTCGATTTACTATCAGTTTTAAGACATATATGTTAGATAT
The DNA here is from genome assembly GCF_053919585.1 of Euprymna scolopes. Taxonomy (NCBI): domain Eukaryota; kingdom Metazoa; phylum Mollusca; class Cephalopoda; order Sepiida; family Sepiolidae; genus Euprymna; species Euprymna scolopes. The sequence continues at coordinate 112,722,490 of NC_136485.1, forward strand.
CCTCCTATATATTAATAATATATGTTGAACTAAACATATTTCATGATGGTAAAAAGTTACATGCCACTATCCTGGGTAGTGCGCTGGGAAAGGACTATTTGTTTCAGGCTGAGAGAAATCAGAGAATAGATAAAGACACTTCCTCTTTTGGCAAAATATAGAAACGTCTGCGGTTTGCTCCAATAATCACATCAGTAACAAAGCCAAGTGTTTACGAAGCATACATAATCATTCATTGATGAGTCAGATACTTGGACGACATATAAAAGGCATTTAAAGTTATTGAAAAAAATTATCAAAGTTTAATTCGGAGAATACTCGATATAAACTAGAGAGATTCTAACATCTGCCACTGTAGTTCTTGAACGATCAAATACCACTGGTACCGAAATGAAAATTGTACAAAATCAGGTGCCTTGGGCTTGACACCTCGTTAGCAGGAAAAGCAAACTTTTTCTAAGCAACTACTTCATAGCGAGATATATAGATATTTAATTCCACAATATAAACAATCGAAAAACCTTATGGATTCTCTAGAAAAAAACAACTTAAAACTAATTGAGATATATCTACATAACTGGAAGGGTCATATAAAAGCTGGGAAGAAAATCCATTCGTGTAGATCTTGATGACATATATTTTTTTTTTTTACCAAGAAGGGTGTAAATATAATGTCAAACATATTACAACATAGGATTGTAGTGTAATGTATGCAGCAGATACCTTTTGGTCAAAAGCTGTTCTTTTTTAATCAACTGAAATCACAAAATTAAAAACAGGAACGTTTATCATATGCGGAGGATACCAATACAAAGTTGTCATATTTGCCTTATCTAGAAATCTAGACGTGCGCTGATACAATATTCGAGTATTGACAATATTATCATGTGAACACTTTTACAAGCACAAACGTTTTTATATTACATTTGTACTTTCATGTATAAACCAGGCCAAGGGACAAACAAATCCAACTCGCCCCCTCCCTTGAGGCTTGCATTCACTAACATCCGGGGGCTTAGAACTAATTTAGCCGATGTTGAAGCATTTCTCCTTACAAATACCCCGGATATGTTAGCACTAAGCGAGACTAACCTACACTCCTCCATCCCTCTAACTACTTTAACATGTCTGGCTATCTCCCACTCTGCTGTAAAGACTCTGACAGACATATGCACGGACTTGGAGTCTATATTCGTAACACCCTCCCTCTGACTAGAGAAACAGACCTTGAAACGGACGATAAAGCCTTTATGTGCTTTAGACTAAATATACAACACATCATTAGCTACTTTTATTTTCTCTACCGCTATCCCTCGACCCAGGACTTCACCATAATAAATAAAGTCTCTGACAGCATAGACACAGCACTCTCACTCGACACTAACACACACGTTCATGTATTTGGTGACTTTAATGTTCACCACAAAACACTGGCTTGGATCCTCTACTCACACAGATGCAGCGGGCAGCACAACACATAGTCTTGCTATGTCTCACTCCCTATCACAAATGGTTACGTTTCCAACCCGTTTCCCTGACCAGCAAGAATAACAAACATCACTTCTATACCTGTTTCTGATTACAGTTCCCGAGGATTGTACAACAAATGCTGACAGCCCACTCGGGAACGCTGACCATGCAGTGATAATGGTTGAAATCGCCCTAAATTCTAGACCCAAAACTGAAGAGCCAGCGCTCAAAACAACGAGATATAAAAAGGCTGATTGGGCAAATATTTTTTCTCTTCCTGCTGAACAGTGCGCAAATGAGACCACGGAATGGTTCAAAACAGCAATAGAAGCACATGTTCCCATGCGGAAATGTTAAAGCAAGCCCCACTCTCCCCAATGGTTTACTTTGACTTGTTCAACTGCCATTGCTCAAAGGCAGCATGCATACCGCAGATTTAACCGACATAATTCCAGTTCAAACAAACAGACGTATGTAGAAGCTAGAAGTAACGTTAAGAAAGAAATAGCGACAGCTAAGAGAGAATTCACTGATCTCACTAAAAAACGCATCGAAGCACAAAAATTAGGAAATCGTGACTTCTGGGAAATCTACAACACTGTAGTAAATAATAGGCAATCAACAATTCCCCCGCTAACCAAAAATCACGAGGTTGTTTGCTCAGCAACTGACAAGGCTAATAGGCTTGCCAGCCGTTTTGCCCCGAACTCCACACTGGACCCTACCAACTACCCCCTGCCTGACTTTCCTTTGCGGACAGACGCCACGCTAGACGATCTAAAAAACACCCCTGCTCAGGTACACGCTATCATAAAAAACCTTGACACTTCAAAAGCAGGTGGACCTGATCTCATCCCAGCTGTGCTATTAAAAAAGTGCTCAGCCGAAGTAGCTCCAGTTCTCTCCAAACTCTACAACAAATGCCTTAATGATTCATGCTTTCCGGGCTGTTGGAAAGCTGCTTCCGTGGTACCAATATTCAAGAATTCTGGCGAAAGAATTGACCCATCAAATTTTCGCCCCATTAGCCTCCTCCCACATTTCGCCAACATATTTAAGGTCATAATTAACCATGCTCTAGTCCGGCACCTTACAGATGCTAATCTTTTGACTGACAAACAATATTGATTTAGACAAGCCCGTTCCACAGCAGACATCCTCACTCTAATCTCTAAACCTATATACCTTTCACTGGACAAAGCGCTTGAGGGCAGAGCGGTAGCTCTAGATATATCTAAGGCTTTTGACCGGGTATGGCACAAGGGTCTCCTCAGGAAAATTAAATCATACGGTATCACTGGTAGAATACTTAACGTAATTAAATCCTTCTTAGATAAGAGAAAAATGCAGGTTGCCCTCGACGGGCGTACATCTAAACAGTGTGATATAAATGCGGGAATGCCTCAGGGGTCTATGCTTGGACCTCTATTTTTCCTAATATTTATTAATGCCCTCCCCGACAGAACTGCCTCAGAGATGGGTATATATGCTGATGATCCTACACTCTATAACAGGCATGACAGGAAAACAAATGGATACACATCTAAAGAAATGGCAAAACCACTAGAGGATGCCCTCCAATCTGTAGTGGAATGGGGACAAAAATGGATGGTCACATTCAATGCTGCCAAGACTAGACGGGTGTCCTTCAATAATCAAAAGAAACCTTCTCTGCCACCAATAGCAATGGGCAGTGACTCCGTCTGAGAGTACATCTTTCAAACTGATTGGCCTAACGTTCACAGGAAACATGAGTTGGAACAATTATATTGAAAACATTGCCAGGTCCGCTGCGAGAAAAGTAGGCTCTCTCTACCGTGCTAGAAAACTACTGACACCTGAAAGTATCCTGTACCTCAATAAGGCCACCATTCGCCCATGTATGGAGTATTGTTGTCACATTTGGTCTGGTGCATCTGCTACTAGTCTCTCGCTCCTAGACAAGGTTAAAAAAAGAGTCGCCAATCTGATAGACCCTGAAATGGCATCTAAGTTTCAGCCTCTGTCCGATCGACGAACCGTTGCAGCCCTCTGCCGGTTCTACAAGTATTTTAATGGTGAAGTCTCTGACGAACTGCAGACATTTGTTCCCTCACGACGTAGACACCCTCGACTAACCCGACAGGCAGCTAAATCCCACCCCACACACAGTAGAGATTCCCAGATGTAAAAGATCTTTCTACTCCAGTAGTTTCTTCCCCAGAACCGCTAGACTCTGGAATTCCATTCCAGGTTCCTGCTTTCTTAACTGTACTGACATGCAGAAGTTCAAGTGCAACGTGAACCGACATCTTGCTACCCAAATCCCAACATAGTGCCCCAGTAGTTGTTGTCCCTGATAGTAGCCCCCTACACCAAAGTGGCAATGCGCCTTGTTTGGGGTGAAAATATAATTTAAAAAAAAAATAATCTAACGCTGGACTAAAAGTCACCTTCGCACTAACAGATATACAATACTTAACTGGAGAAATGCCAAACTTTTATCAAGAAAATGCAATCATATAATATATATATATATATATATATATATATATATATATATATATATATATATATACACACATCTATTTATTTATGTTTATGCAATTCGACGCGCACGTCTATGTCGGTGTTTTTCACAAAGGAATCGTTGCTTATCTAGGCCCAGAGTCCAGTGGAGGATAAGGGCTATTAGGTATACATCAGTCAATGTGATTATAGCATAGTAAACGTTATCAGTTAAGATCTTGTAAATACGATTAATTAGCGGGACGGTTCATCCAGAAGTTGTTTACGTTGGACTTGAATTCAACTTCTAGTACGTGGGTATTATATTCAATATATTTTCTAAATATTTATTAAACAAGCGTTGCGCTGATCTACAAATAATAAATGAAATCATTTATTTCATTCTGTTTGGACACACCTGCTATACGAAGAATATTGACTACTCTATTATTATAATATTATTACTATATGTCAACTCCTTCGAGGGCAATGTCGACACTCCCACCTCTATCCGAATATATTGAGGAAGGGTTTAATAACTGTACGTAAATGTTACGATTGCCTCATTAAAATATACGGTCATCTTACTTAGAAAACGAATAAAAACATGAAAATGTAATCGTCCAAAAGAAAAGAAGTATGTGGCTACCTCCCCAGCTAAAATATCGGCAGAAGGGCTACTAAGAAAAGACGCATTGAGCAATTTTGGTAACGATGTATCAGTGAGAACAAATGTCCTAAATGTTGTAAAGTCTAGAAACAATTTTTCTTATCGTCCGCTGCCACGGCCGTGTTACTTTCATTTCTTTAATAAAAAACTAAAAATAAAACAAACCCAAAATAAGTCAATTTTTAAAATAAAAAAAAGGTTTAATCAAAATAAACGATTTTTGTTTTAAAATGATTACTTCTTACTTATTGCGTAATAAAAAGTTTTAAAATAATACACGTGCTGGACGCGAACCTCAAAACTAAGCTCGTAAGTGAACACGCTATCGATTATGCCAAAATCCTAACACCGTAAGGACGTTGCAATGTCATCGTGGTAGAAAATTTATGGATACCGCATGGATCGTAATTGTATAAAAATGCATTACGGTGCGTTGCAAAGGCCGACTTTGTAATACCAGCACTATCTTTGCGAATTATTTTATCTGTTTTAAAATATAGGAAATCTAAAAGATAAAAATTGAATCAAATTGAAATCGTTTCAATTTTAGAAAATACAAAATAGAATGAAGTTTTTTTTTTTTGATTCACCTGCAAATGATTATGTTTTAATTTAATCATCCTACTGTGCATTAATTTATGTAATTTTGTAACAAAAACCCTATTAACTGATGTCGGCTTACTGATACGAATTCCGAAGAAAATATTTAGCACTTACGATGTAAAAAGTATGATTTACTGACCCTCGAAATAAGAACATTTTCTTTTAATAAATCACCAATGAAAAGATAAAAAAATGAATATTACAAAGTACAACAAATTATATTTTTAAAGTATTTTCACACATTATTTAATGATAAAGTTTAAAAAATCCGCTGGCGTAAAGTGAGTCCGAGAGTAACAACTAATTGTTATGAGACTACCTCCTAGCCTAATCGGTATCGGCGACCGTTATTACATTAGTATTTACCACATGTGACAGACAGTGTATATTCAGGTACGGCAAAGGCTGCAATCGTTTGAAAGGAAACAAGTTTACGTGATCCTTAAACCGAATTTGCAGTAATAAGGGTGAATTTATTTTTCTAAATTTTCAATATTACATGTGCTGGCAATACAATATTCATGGTTGCACCATTTCTATTTTTATACTTTTATCAAAAAAACTACAAACAAATACACATTAACAGCCAGCTGCGTTTATATAATAGAAGATTTAGCACAAACATACAAAAAGACTCAAATTTTACCACGTTTAAAATAAATAAATAAATATATATATATATATATATATATATATATATATATATATATATATATATATATATATAATTTTAAATAATAGAATTCGGTAACCTAGTAAAATCACATATTTAAAAAGGAGTTAAAAGAAGGATATTAAAGGAAACTATTAATAAATTGGTTTCATAAAAAATTGAAAATCGAAATTCAATTTAATTTATATTTCGAGGAAACAGATTTTGATCTTATGAAAATTATTTCAATTATTTTTTTTTAGTCAGACTGTTATGTATTTGTATATTGTGTGGTGTTCTAATGTCGGCTTTTCATGTTGTTTCGTTTTGGATATTGGACGACTTAATTCAATAATTTTGAAAGTGAATAAGATTATGCTACATTTGACGAAAATGTTTTTTGAATAAAAAAATTGTGTTCGCCCAGAGGATAACTGATGCTCTTATATTTTTTTTCTAATTCACGCAAATGTTTTGGTGTTAAAAGTAAATGACAGTATATTATCAGAAGCAGTCTGCATGAGCTGAAGCAATTCAATATCATCTCAACTGTAGACATATCCCGCTGGGGAAAATAATTAATTCATTAAAATAGTCATGCGGAAAGTAACAAGTTATTCTATTTATATCAAACGACGTCCGCCATTTTTATTCTCAGTATTGGGTGTATATATATATATATATATATATATATATATATATATATATATATATATATATATATATATATAGTATGTGTATACGTGTTTATCAATACAGAAATGTTATAATTTAACATGTGTTTTGTATATGCAAACATGTGCAAGATACTATAAACATTCAAAATCACCGTCCTCACACCTAAAAGGTTCTCATAACCAATTTACCATTTTCTTTTTTAACAGAAATAACAATGCATTTGTAAAACATAAACGTAATTGTTATATTTAGATTATAGACCTATGGATAATCAATGCAGCATTCTTAACGTTGTCTTAAGATATTAAAGAAAATGTGTTCGACCATATTCGGTTTTAGAAGAAAAATTGTTTAGACCCGCTTTTATTGTTCACCACACAGTTAAAGGGTTACAGTTAGGCAGTGTGACGTTTTTTGAGGATATTTGCCGATGTTGTTGAGATTCCAGAGCTTGTGGATCATTACGATAGACATTATCTATTGCAGTCGTGTAACTTACCACTGGAGATATTGTAAGTAGAAGTTTTCTGTTTAATCATCGAAAATGGCATGTATAAATTTATATTTAATGATAGGGAGATCAATGCCCAAAGTACAATATGGCTACTTCTTAGTGATACTATGAGACACAAAGGGTTACAGAAACCATCAGGAAAGGAAGTGTCCAGTATTTTTAGAGTAAAATAGGGCTGCTGTTTATTATTGAAAAAGGGTGGCTGAGAGGAGTAGGTGTCATTGATCGTAGAGAACGGGTTCTCCACACAGCGAATGCCATAAGACCGGAAAAGAGATTCAATTAAAATAAAATAGGGAAGCACTCTGTGTGTTATGGATGATCGAAGAGAAAAACTATATAGATAGTGTCCGCAATTTTTTTTTTAAGCAGCAGTGTGCAGAATCTAGTGGAATATAATATGTAGTGTAGAAAAATGAAGGAACAGTATAATAAGAGATCATATATTTAAAAATATGGCGATGAATGAGTGCTATATTATACACAGGCGGGTGTCGCCGAACGAAATTACGATGATCATTGTTATAAGAAATTTACACGTGTTGACGGCTGCAGATGTAATTTAGAATGATATGTAGGTAAACGAGAAATCCATATGGTTTGCAATTTAGGTGAAAGAGAAAAACAATTTCGTTGAGTCGTGATGGAATTCAGTAGCAAGCAAAAAACCAAAAAAACAACAACTAGGGAATGGTGGAAACTAACTTCGCAATCTTAGTGTTCATAAATAGCATATAAATAACGCCACAAGCTTCAGTTACCTGGTCTTTGTTCGACGTAGATCTATTAAGTAGTAATATGATAATAGAATTTAAAATATGATTTAAATATATCCAGGGCAGTTAGTTATAGAGATTCAGTAAATAGGAAAGTATGGAGTTAGAGAGCGTGCGTATAGTAAAATATGAGGCCATGAGAAACGTAAAATTTTAATTACATGGGAATGCCAGAAATAAAGATACATAACTAATTTGAGTGTCGATTGTCGTACCTTACTTAACTGTCAGTTTACAGACCGCGATATATCCTCATTTTTTTAGCTGAATCAGCCCCTAGCAATATGTTTATTTGTACTGCAGAAACTATTCTAAATGGTACCACATATGTGCCATTGAATCCTTAGTTGAGCATTATATACACTTATAAATATATGTACATACACATACTAGACGATATCACACATATCGTCAAGTATGCACTGAACCCCATAAATTCACAGGGAGTCTATGGATAGACCAGTAAACAGTTCAGCCTAGATTAAGTATGAGGTTGGTCTAGTTTGAGAGCAGACGCTCAGCAATATGTGTAACGAAGTAAAGGGGGTAATTCTCTCGTGAGGATATAAAGTTGCATAACATAACTCGAGTATCCGTTGACGCTTCTCACGAAATTTCCCTGCAGCTTACAAACCATCAAGCTTTACACATTATTCATGAATAAACAGATAGAAAGATGTATATTCATTTTGTCAAATTGTTTGTAAAATTGTATTTGTCAGTATTGATGAACTGTTTGTTATATACACATAAATATATTTAATACACACCAGACGTTATCAGACGTACCGATATATATGCGATCAATATCCTCACGGCAATATCGGACGATGATACAAACATCCATAACAACTAGAATATCGTCATCTCGTTACACATAGCCACGTTATATGCTACGTATATAACAGCACATTATAACATGATATTCGTAATTAATTAAGACCTAAATCGTGTAAATTTTTAGCGACAATGACTTTGTCTTTTGGCTCTGGTCACGTGTTTAAAGAAAACGCCGGAAGTAAATAACATCTAATGACAAAATCGAAAGAAGAAAGATAAATATTTTCGGGGAGTTAGCGGACCATGCAACAAACGAAAGAAAATGCCAAAACTTCGAATTTATAACAAGTGAATATTACCAAAAGCAAAATGAATTACTATTCTACAGTATGGCTCACTTAAAAGTAGGCCGACACACTTAATCTTTGTCTTTCCGACCAAATGACAACACAAGAAAAAATGCAATTATTTTTTTCCAACAAGATGACGCTACATGCCACCTGGGGCAGTGATCTCTAATACGAGTTCATGCCATATTTACAGAAGATAAAATAATAAGCAAGGGCTTATGGCTACCACGTTCCCCGGACTTGTCATCGTGTGATTTTTATCATTGGGGGACTTTACAACAAAAAAAAAAAAATTGCAAATAATCCTCACAATCTAGGAAAACTAAAAGAGATCATTACCTAGGCTATCAGGAGAATTACAAGAGAAAATCTACAGGCAGTAGCTGCAAACGTTTTAAACGTGCCCAGAAATGCATAGATGTTAACGCGGAGCACGTTCAGCATCTTTTATAACACTGAACGTAATTAAAAAATGCCACATGAAATTTTTACAACGAAAGAATGTTCTTTCTCTCTACTAAATTTTGGGGGCTTTTTTCAGTTGGGCCATCCTGTAGCTACTTGGATATATTTGGTAAGTATCAAAGGAATCCAAAACTTTCATTCTGTTCGAAAAATTACTAGTGTTGAGCTACTAACGTAAAAAAAGCAATCAAAATGCATGACTAAAATTCTGTTTTCAGAGGTCCAAAGATGTTTCATTATCTAAGAAAAATAAACTATACAGTCGTTGTAATCCACCAAATAAGTGTAAGAATGTCACAATCAGCCTTAGTGGACCTATTTCTATCAGTAGTTTGTATATTTTGACGAATTTTAAAACACTGTTGATACTTTAAAATTTAGAATTTGGTAACGATATTCACAAACAGAAGTAATCTTATATATATATTAATTATCAAGTATACATCGTTCACTTATTTCCAATTCTTCAATTTTTATTACCCATAATATATCCGTATTAGTTTTTCATTCTCACAAAATGCCGGACAGTTTAGGGAAATGTGTGCTAAATCGTGTTAAGTAAAAGGGCAATATTAGTAAAAAAAAAAACAAAAAAAAAACACACAAAATGAAAATCCAAATATTAATTAAATAAAACAATAGTTACGCACAGTTGTAATATTTAGTGTTTGGAATATCTCTGCACCAACAACTTTGTTTATATTAACAGTATTTTAAACTTATTTTTTGTACTTATTGTTCGTATTTCAGTTAAACTAATTGATCGTTCGTGTTTGTTTTTAAAATATATATCGGTGATTTTTGTTTCTTTTTTAAAAACAATATTGGTGTTCCTTTTGTTAAAATATTGTTATGCTTTTTCAATTAACAATCTTTATCGTCTTATTTTAAATTAATTGTTTAATAACTGTTTATTATCTAAGTTTTTAGTTCAGATTTTGTAACATTTGGTAGTCCTCTGCTTCGAAAATAATTACTTTTAAATGCATACGTTTTTTTTTTCAGAATTCAGTCTACTTTTACAATATAACGCTTCGCCTACCAATCGTCATTCTTCTAGATATGTAATTTATGAGTAAAAAATTGCATTCATAATTGTATTAATATATATAAAACAATGTATGTTTCATTATTTTAACGCATAAATAAAACTCTGTTTCGGGTAACTTGAAAAATATGTTAATGGAGTGTCAGTACCAATCATCGTATGTGTTTTTTTATCTTTTAAATTCAAATTTAAATTTTCTAATACTTTTTGTAAAAGAAAATACTTCATTATTGATAGTCTCATTGTTTAATAGATGCATTGGCTAGAACATAAATGATGGCGCAATTTTCTCAGCTTATTACGAACGACACATTTACGTACATTCATATAACTCGTAAATGTATACAGGCGTTATATACCCTGCATATTTAATACCTATCTAATATATAAATGTCTCAATTGATCCCAAGTTCTTTGCATCGAAATGACCTTCAAATTTATGGCTATTATTTCGTCAATTTCTTATATTTCCAACCTTAACTTCTTATTATTCTTCAGCTTAAATATCGTAATTAACTTTGTCGCATCTGTTTTAGGTAGTTTTTTTTATATACTGTGGTAGAAAAGCGACTTCGAAGACAAAGCATTTCTCTTGAGAAAATTAACTCTGACTGAATTAAATCTGAGGGAGTGTTTGACTGACGTTAATATTTCTGTTTTTTTTTTTTTTGTTTTTTTTTGCCGACGACATGAGTATTCTTCAAATTAAGTTTAAATGAGGCTAAACATTTTTAATTGCTGGTTCATTCGATTTTGGGAGATATCCTAATAGTGTAACGTGATTAATGGAAATTATATTTTACAATGTTTTTAATAAGCTTGGCTGGAACCGAATATAAATTCGTTGGCTATTTTTTATTTATTTATTTATTTATTTTTTTGAAATTGCACGTAACTACAAAATCCATTAATGGAGTTATGTTGGTTGCAGTCAGATATTTTAATTTAATAATTTCCGAAAACTTAAAAAAAACTTTCCATAATAATAACGTAGTAGGTCTTCCACAGTCGATATGCATTTAAATATATGAAATTTCTTTTGTTCGATATAGTTATATCTTTACGATCTGACACGGTGTCTTCATTTTATGCCCTCTAATTTTTCTTTATTTTTGTATGTATTGGCCCATTTTAGACCAATAGTTATGACATCTCATTAAAGAGATGATTATTTAATGTGCTTAAATAGCCAGTGTAAAATTCTCTAAGAATTTCCCCTTGCAGAATAACTGGCTACCGTCGGCTATACCTGTATTCACATATTCAAAGGGTAACGCTATGATTATTTGTGTTTTTTTATTCAACAAAAATTGCTATATCGGTCTTTTAAGGAAGTATTACATTCTGATACACTTTACACCTGTTCAAGCACACCTATATGTTTGAATTATGTCGCATAAAACAAATCGATGCTTCATTTCGTTCATAAGGATCATTATTATAGTGCCCCCGAGGAGTTCCGTATATGTATGCGTCAATTTTACAAAACAATCAGCGTGATCTAACTTTTTGAATAAATTATAATTTTATTTTTTTTATGTATGCTCCATTACTTTCCACCGCTGTAGTCGATTCACCGTGGAAGTTAGTATACTTGTTTAATTAGGTACTTTCATCAGCGATATTTTGTATGTTTGTAGAATTAATTCTCTTCCGTATAGAAAAATATAATGAATTTAACATCATATATTATGGCTAAATTTTATATTTCAATTTGAGAGACGTGGGAATTATTACTTACTGTGAAATGATTTACCCAAACATATAATCTTCTTAAGAAATGTATACCGGTTTTTTCACCAAGCTTGAAGCCGTTAATATATTTTGCTCATAATTTTACAGTACTATAAAATTTTTCAAAATAATTTAATAACGTCAGAACATAAGCACAGTCTCTCCTTATAATATAAACAGTTTGGATATCTCAATCCGAGTAATTGTAAATTAAATTTATAAATACTTTCACATTTGTTTTCGTTTTCTTCATTTGCTACATCGTATTGTTTTCTTTGGTTTAAACATTAGTTTTGTTTATATTTTTAAATATGGAAGTATTTTTTTAATAATCGTGCGTTTTTTTTTAACATTATTAACATG
>NC_136485.1:112753247-112755747 GCF_053919585.1 Euprymna scolopes
TTCATGAATGTACGTTCGATATACTCAAATTCTTCCACGATGTATTCTTCACTGCATATTCTTAGGGCCCTAAGAAAAAATCCTATTAGAATACCTCTTTTTTACTTTATCATCGTGATGAGAGTAAAAGTGTATGTAATCATTTTTATTCGTGACTTTCCGATGGACTTTAAAACTTAGATGATCATTGTTATTTATGATGTTGATGTCCAGAAAAGGTATGGAGTTGTTATTTTCTCTTTCATACGTATAGTTAATAGTGGGTTCGATCTTGTTTAATTTATCAGTGATATTGTCTATTTTGGAAGATATAGGGAGAAATTTAAAATATCATCAATATATCTATAGTAGGAGGTGCCCTTGGGCAATTTATATTTCATTGGAAAACCAGATATGGATATCTGTTTTAAAATGTAAAATCTTAGAAACGAAACGAACACGAGTAGGTTCATAATATTTATACGGCTTACACTTCCTCTTTGGAAACTTGAGCTTTATATTTGTGTTTTGAAGGAATATGCTTAGTTGGCAGTTAAATTATTGATCAGCGTAGAAGAAGCGAAATAAGTCAAGTCTTACGATTTCATCTTCTAATTACGAGGTGTTGACTTCTTTAAAACCGGGGCATTTCTGAAATAAATTTAAGTTTAATCCTTTTCCATACAAAAAAGGAATTATTTTTAATGATTATGTTTATCGGATGTAAGTAAACCCAAAGATTATTCAGTTGCATACTTTGTTTTTCACAAAATTACGTGACTCTAAAGGAATTTATTCATCAATAAAATACCCCATAAGATATGGTTGCAGCATGTTCAAAAAATACTTTTCAAGTTGAACAAGTCTTAAGGTGTTCCCGTTAGTGGGTATATATATATATATATATATATATATATATATATATATATATATATATATATATATATATATATATATATTAATATATATATATATATATATATATATTAATATATATATATATATATATTAATATATATATATATATATATATTAATATATATATATATTAATATATATATATATATATATATATATATTAATATATATATATATATATATATTAATATATATATATATATATTAATATATATATATTAATATATATATATATTAATATATATATATATATATTAATATATATATATATTAATATATATATATATATACATATATAATAATATATATATATATTAATATATATATTAATATATATATATATATATATATTAATATATATATATTAATATATATATATATATATTAATATATATATATATTAATATATATATATATATTAATATATATATATTAATATATATATATATATATTGATATATATATATATTGATATATATATATTGATATATATATATATATATTGATATATATATATATATATTGATATATATATATATATTAATATATATATATATGTATTAATATATATATATATATATATATAAATATATATATATATTAATATATATTAATATATATATATATATATTAATATATATATATATTGATATATATATATATATATTGATATATATATATATATATTGATATATATATATATATTGATATATATATATATATATATTGATATATATATATATTGATATATATATATATATTGATATATATATATATATTAATATATATATATATATGTATTAATATATATATATATATATATTAATATATATATATATTAATATATATTTATATATATATATATATATATATATATATATATATATATATACTAGCAAATGTACCCGTCGTTCACTGGGTTAAAAAACAGCCTACAGAAAATGAACTCTTATTTATGAAAGTTTGATAGGTTATGAAAAGGAAGGGTTGTAAAGAGATAACTTTGGGGGTATCAAAACCAAAGCAACATATGATGAAAGTAAAAATAAAATAGATAAACCCCATAATTTATTATACCATACCTGTTAACACAGAAACACGTATAACAATATTCTCTTGATCTATATAAAAAAAAAAACACTTATTAGACTTTGTGGCATATTTCCATTCAATGGAGGTCACGCGCGAACGAACACCGCATAATTGTATTATACCATATTTCTTCAAACTGAAACATAATTATCAAAGTATACTTACGCAGATTGATATGAAAAGTCTTTATCAAAGTGTGTGCCTATTTCTATTCTATGAAGGCCAGGCTTGAACGCAGAACCCAGAATTCTATTATACTATCCTTATTTAAGTTAAAACATACTTAACAAATTATTCTTATGTACATCTATATCAAAAACCCTTGTAAAAGATTTTGTTTAATTTTTAATTTCCATACTTTGTGGACCAGGCGCGGACGCAGGCCCCACAATTTTATTGAACCACCGTTCTGCCAGAACAAACAGTCATATCCCTTGTGTGTCGATACATCTATCATTACATGCAATCAGTGTTTTTTTTTTTTTTTTTTTTAAATAGTCAACCATATAGG
>NC_136485.1:112760747-112770747 GCF_053919585.1 Euprymna scolopes
AAACACAGTTTTTGTTTTATCATTAGGATATGACAGAGAACCTCTATTAATCCCCTGAAAGTAGCTGTTTATTTCAGGTATCTTTTCTGCAGCGTCTCTTCCAGATACTAAACCCCTGCAACAGTTGCATTTCATTTTTTTTTAAATACTGCATAACAGCAGTAACCAGATAAATATACAATAACAGGAAGTATTTCTGTAGATTGAGAAATATCATTCTCTGTTACATCTATGTTAAGTTTATAAACATCTAACTTTTGCTCTGTAGTCATTTCATTCCAGTTAGTTTCTTGTAAATCGTTCAAATTAATAGTTTGGTTATTAAGTGGCTCGTTTTTAATGCTGACAACATTCTGAGTTTTTTCTCACATTCGAACATTGATGTATGGAGATATTATATTGATCCCCAATAAGTTGCCGGTACTGACCAAACCTTGCCTTAAGGTTATCTGTTTGAAAATTACCAGGTAATATATATATATATAGCATGTTCAATTCTTTTATGCAATATTAGTCAGTTCTAACATTGTATGGTGTATAGCAGTGTATGTTTCTTTCGTTAATTTACCAGTTCTTCCAGGAATGCTATTCCAAGATTCCAACCAGTCACAGGATTTAGAACGAAATCTATAGTTTTCCTCATGCAATGTAAGTGGATACGCATATTCATTACGAAGCCGGCAACCTTTTTATGGTATTTGCACATTCAGTATTGTCCCCCAAATATAAAATAGTTGTATGTATTCTGCATAGTTAGGCAAACATTTATGTTTTCCTTAGGTAAGCAATTACTGATTTGTATATTCATTGAAAATTTGCAGAACTACATTAACATTTTGCCTTGCAAAATTTGTGGGAGAAAGAGCTTTTGAAGTCAATTTGTAAGAATATTTCAAAAGTGACTCAGATTCCAGAGCATAAACTTTGTGTAATCTAGAAAAGGGGGCACTTTGGATGTTATCTCATTCATGATCACCATCATAACAAAACTTTGGGTACATCATGCATTTACTTTCGTCTTTTTGACCAAGCCAGTTGTGTCTAATACGTTTTAATATATGTACCGAGTCGAATAAGAAGAAAAGAGGTCTAGATTTTAAAACTGGGTGTGGATAGACAATTGAAACATTTGCTGAGCTACCAAAGAAAGACATAGCTTTTTTATTTATTGCATTATTTTCTGTTATAATACATAATACTCTAAAGCCTATCTCCTCTAAGCCAATTATTAAACGTTGAATTATGTCAAATAAGTACTCAGGTAGAAGACATTTAGATGGCATAACATGTACAGCATCCTTATACTGTGAGAATGCACTGCTAATCATAAAAAGCAAATGCACTCGTTGCCGCTTCATTGCTCCCAAGCCAACAATATTACCACTCTTATAATCAAGATAAGGTTTAAAATGTATTTCGTCAACAAGATACTGTGACGTCTTCCTGCACTACTAATTTGAACTTACTTTTAATATACATGAGAAAATTCTTATCATATTGTTCAATAACAGGATTCATAAAGGCTGATAGGGTTATTCTTCTGATGGTTGAATAGCATGCCAAAATTACATTTTTAATGTCTCTTAGCAGTCTGCATCCTCTAGGGGAGCAGTTATATAATAAAGAAGAGAACATCATCATTTCACTTGAATAATTAGTCTTATTCATTGTCATTATGTTTATTTGTTCATATATGAATTTCATTGCATTGAAATATATAAATGACTCATCTTGCACTAATAGCAAAATTGACGAGATTAATTTTAATATAGAAACTATATATATATAAGTGGCACACTGCTCGCTGTTGGCCGATTGCTGGAAAAATTCGTTTTCCAAAAAATAGATCAAAAGGATATTTCTTTAAATCACAATCCAAACAGACACGCAGGGGTTGTCTGTGCGACCAAAGGAAATGATTCCGGTAGCTAGGCTCAAGCCTCAAACGCGAAAGTGGGGAAAAGGCCAATAATTACTTGCAAACATTTTAATCCATTCGGTCTTGAATACGTATGACATCATGACGTTGCGAGATTACAATGATAAACAGAGTTCAGTTTATTCACGTACATTACTTTCTGGTCTGTTCAAGCGACTTTTACTTCACAGTCCGTACTGGAAATAGGTACGATTTTTTTATTCGAAATACACGTTCGTTTTTTTTTTTTTTTTTTTTTTTTTTTAAATTGATTATATATTTATTTAAAAAATAAGCACTTACCTAATAAAACAAAATGATTTATTTTAATATAATTTTCCGCGCGTTAAAAATACCAAACAAATAATACAAAGCACAAAACAAAATAAGAAAAAAAGTTAATTCCGGTTCAATGGAAAAGAAACAAATATTTAAAAAATGTAAATTAAAGTAAGTTTGTTCTTTGGGTTTAAGAAAAAAAAACGTAATTAGATGAGAATTTTTGATTTATTTAAATAAAAAATTAATATCCACTGGATTTTAACCTCTGAAAATAAAATCAGAAATAAGGAAATCGTTTTTGATTGTAAAATAATTATCCGCCGAAATTACAAAATAACTCTGTTATACTGAAACATAAACGATTAACGGTAATTGACGCGAACCTCAAAATAAATGATTACAATAAAGTAACGAATTCACAGGACCACAGCGTTGATTGTGAAACTACGTTGGAAATTCCTTTGTTTAGACAGATTAAAATAACACTGCTTGGCGCACACGCATTTGTTTAAATCCTTTAGAAATATGACCTTTTTATTAACATCCGCTTTATTTTAAACTCTATTTCTTACAGAAATACTGTAACATTTTAAAAATATTTACTACTAGACGTTCTAGATTTATATAATTTATATGTATGTATGTGTGTATGTATGTATGTACGTTTATGTATGTACATATGTATATACGTGTACATATGTATATACGTGTACATATGTATATACGTGTATGTATCTATATACGTGTATGTATGTATGTATGCATATATATATATATATATATATATATAGTTTAGGTAAAAGAGAAAAGAGAAAGATCAATCCCCCCCAAATTTTGCCTGTATTCTATTATTCAATAAATGATCCATTCGATATCTACCTATATATAGTTTTGTGTCTTCATTTCATTCTCTCGTTGTCCCTTTATATATATATATATATATATATATATATATATATATATATATATATATATATATATATATATATATAATTTTGATTACACTGTCTAAGGTTTAATATCAAAATCGATAGATATTTCTGTGTGTGTTCGAGAACTTCGGCTTCAATTTAGGCTTTCAAATATTCTTTATCAACTGCAGTCGTCCGGCTGCAACGGTCTTCATCTTCCAGGCTCTCCTCATCATTGCAAACTTTCTTGAACCACTGTTGTGCGACACGTCCGTTAGTGGTTCCTGGGCCAACTGCATCAGTAATATCACGAGCTGTATCGGCAGTTTTTCGGCATAGTTTTAATAGGACAAGAAAATCGTACGGGTTTGAATCTTGCACATGATATCGTAAAGCCTACAAAAAATGAAGGAATGATCGAGACCAGTAACAGATAACAAGATCAGCTAGAGCGAAAAAACGCGCTTCCAAATGCGGTATGTTAGGATAATATAAACGTCAATGAATTAATTCATAAATCATATTTAAAATTAACATATGTGAAAAAACGATATTCTTTTTGCACCAACTTAATGCTAAACTGTATAAGAATTGGTGATTAAAATTCATTTGATTAAAAATATCATCGATGTATTTATTTAGTGGCGTATTTGTTTATTTCGTACTAGTTACCTTGTTTTTTTTTTCAATAATATTATTACAGGTTAAAAAGTTAATTCATCCTAATTGGGGCCGTTGTTATTAGAAGCTGATATATGTATCCGCTTTTAATTAGACGGACTTAACCTGCTGTAATAAAAATATTCATATTATTACGTGTGAACTAGTGTAATATTTTTAATTCGCGTATTTTTGAGACCATTTTACTTACGTTCGCTTAATTGATTAGTTTAAATAATACATGATAATCTATCGTTAAAACAATATTCTTTAAATGAGGTGTGCATTCGTGTAGTTTTTTTAAAATACCTCTGTCTCTCTCTAACTCTCTCCCTCTTTCTCTCCTTTTTGCAAGGGTCTGGCGTGACCGATAATGCTATAGAGGTCGAAACCATGGGGTCCTGGATCGACCTATTTTGAGTTCTTTTATTTTAATTTTAGGTTTTCTGTCAATGATAGGTTA
Source organism: Euprymna scolopes (assembly GCF_053919585.1). Lineage (NCBI taxonomy): Eukaryota > Metazoa > Mollusca > Cephalopoda > Sepiida > Sepiolidae > Euprymna > Euprymna scolopes. The sequence continues at coordinate 112,764,982 of NC_136485.1, forward strand.
TATTGTGTGCTACTGGTACCATGTAACCCAGTACTACCTGTCCCATGTTCAGATTATCGGCGATTAACCTGGTTCCCCCACCAGACTTTTTTGGTGAGGAGGGTTTCTAGTCTCCCAGAAAGATTAAAAACAAGACCTTCCAAAGAGCGGATGAACCTATGGGGGAAAACAACGACCAACTTGCAGTGCGTGTATATATATATATATATATATATATATATATATATATATATATATATGGAGGGTGAGAGATAGGTAAGGATTCTCACTCCTGCTAACGGTACCATGTAACCGGATATTACCTGTGTCATGATGTGACAGCAGAGTTGTCTTCTTTACTAATGCCAAAATGGTACCCGGCGCTGCGCCGGATCTCTCAATGGAGGGGGGGGGGCTTTCTATATAATACTAAAGAGCGGATAATCTATCTGCCCAGTAAATGGACTGTCACTAAATGGAGTGGACCCCATTAAAGCACTGGAGATCATCATTGATCACATTTGTGGCAACCTCTGCCACTGTTCTCTCTCTCAAATATGCTGACATAGCCTTACCTTTTAATACCTGTACCATCTTTATATCTGTATAAATAAGACAGGTATGCCTGAGTATAATTGAAGACATATAGTAACGTTTATTTTATTAGTTGATATGAATGATTAAAATTCTACCTAAACTCCATAGTTAAAGGAAAATTTTATTTCTGTAACTCAAATATGTTTTAGAACGTGTGCTTGAGTTTGCAGTATTTAGCCGCAAAAATTCAATTATATTATGCAAACATATCTGGGTTATTTTTTTATTGTTGTACAAAAACTTTGATGGGTATTAAGTTCTAATTATTAATTAAATAAATATATTTGCATTTAATGTTGTTTTGTTCAGATTCACATTAGAATTTAAATTATCGCTTATACGATTGCCTACGGTACAAAATAAACACGTTTTCAATTATCTGTACAAGATCCATGAATTATTTTATAATTGGTTATTAGAGCAATATTGTCAAGAATATTTGTTTAATTCGATCACTTCCTAAAGGGCTGTATTTGACTTTGCAAAGTTAAATGGAAAATCATTTCTTTTGGACTCCATTATGTCTCGTTGAACAGGAAAAACATCGAAATTGGATTCTTTTGTCTGTGGCAGAAATCCTACTGGCAGATTTAGAGAATTGTATAGATTGCAAGGCAGCCGATTTTTTGGTCATAACATTATTACGGAGCCTAAAGTCAACCAACCCTTAAGCGGAACAAAGAACATAGGCGCCGCCAAAATTGAATCATGATTACCAAGACTATTGTTTTGTTTTGTTTGTACGCCGTCATGAAGTTAACTAATTACTCGTTCAGTTTACCAGCCATTATGGTACTAAAGTCTGTGAAAATTCAATGATAAAATGTTCCGTATATTTCCGATAGTATGCGAGAGATTTCTCTCGCTTGCAAATCGGGCAGCTCCTAAAATAGCATCTTATTAAGTACAAATAGATGCTTATCAAATTCAAGTGGCGTCGTTGTCAGCGAATCGGGTAACGAATCATGTGTTATACCCTGTACTAGTTACATGCTATATAGTATAAGTTGTCAAATGTAAGTTGTTATTCTTTAAAGAAATACATCTACGTAATTATATCCCATTTAAATCTCGGCAATGATATGTCTATATATCTATAAAAGTGAAAGTGTGTGGGTGTGTGTACATTTCAAATCGCAATAACTTTGTCAATTTTAAGTGTACAGTGTACAGACTCGAAATTTGATATACAGGATACTGAGATTGACGATTAAGGGGTAAAATTTCAACGATTTGACTTTTGAACTCTAGCAAACTCCCCAGACAATTTTTGGTCTAAACATTTGAAACTTTAGATATAGATCCCTTGGATATGGATCTAACTTCATAACTTGATATCAGTCCATAAAAATAACTGTTAAGGGGTTATAATAGGGGTCCAAGTTTAAAAAATTGACCCTTTTTTGTGGCTCAACAGACACCTCCACATACCCGGGAACTCCGGGCTAAAAGGCCAGTACACACACACACACACACACACACATACACACACACACACACACACACACATATATGTAGTTTTTTTTTTTTGCTCTTCTTCCTCGACAGTGGTGGGAGGTAGTTTGATGAAGAGTCCACGTGATGTTGTAAACTGCGGGGTTTTATGAAGCCGGATAGGTGTCGCGTTGTTGCGCATTTGGAAAATCTGTGTAGTTTTTGTTTTTATCCGTTAGAAGCGATGAGTGAAATTTGAAGAATAAAACATATATAAATACATTTGAAACCCCGCAGTTAACAACATCATGTGAACTCTTCATCGAACTACCGTCCACTACATTATGTCTTGGAAGAAGAGGAAAAAAAAGATTGACAAACGAGTCTTACTCCGAAATTTATTTCTTTAAAAATAAACACGCTTTTATTAATAAAAACATTTTCGCATTGCAGTTTTGGCTTCAAATACATGTTTTATTCTTCAAATTTCACTCAACGCTTCTAACGGATATGAATAAAAAAACTACCCAGATTTTCACAATGCGCGACTACGCGTCAAATATCCGGCTTCATAAAAATCCCCGCAGTTAACAATATCACGTGGACTCTTCATCGAACAACCTTCCACTACATTATGTTGAGGAAGAAGGGGAAAAAAGTTTGACAAACGAGTCTTACTCCGAAATATATTTCTTTAAAAAAAAACACCCGTTTATTTATGAAAACAAATTCGCGTTGCAGTTTTGGCTTCAAATGTATTTATGCATATTTTATTCTTAAAATTATATATATATATATATATATATATATATATATATATATATATATATATATATATATATATATATATATATAAAGGACGCATGTGGACATACAAAATCTAATACTGTCACCAAACATTTTATATTTTGATAATTTAAATTGATGGTTTATTGGTCGAATCAGCTTTTACCGTGTGTCAAATGATAACCAATGTTGGAGTTGGAAAGGAACATACTCAAGCGTCAATTAGAACCCATTTTAATCAAATCGCTCAATACCTTTGGTGAAAACATTACACAGGGCTAAATATTACCTGATCAACAATATGCAATTAAGAGATTATTGGTATTTATTGAAAAATATTATATATAAATAAGCCACTAACCTGTCGAGCATCGAATTATATCTCCCTTTTACTATTCTCGTAATCGAAATCAGTGAAATCGTCCGTTCACAATTAAATCCATAGATCGATTACTCTAGTTTAGGAAGCCCTCTAGGACATTAAGAGGAAGCTTTACGTGTCTTATCGCAGTGACTTACTCTACAATACACTGCAGTCTATATTGTACTGTAGAGAATACCTTGATGATTTTATAGGATACTAGACTAAGCGTTGCCCGTTGTGTTAGTATATGTATAGCAAGCTATGGAATAATGAGTATACAGAATGAATGTATAAAAGTGCAAGTGCCTATACAGAATGTATAAACGCAAAAAACTGAATGCGCCAGAACGCGAAAATTAACATGCCGACCGGTAAAATCAATACAGAATTCATTAGATTATAAACGTCTTCAATTTTTTCGTTGACATTAGACCTCCTTCATAAAGGAAAGGCGTAATCCGTTGAAAATAAATAAAAAACAGACGAAGAACAAATGTGATTGAATGTGAGATCTACCGCATATTGTGTGTGTGTGGGTGTGCGTGTGTGTGTGCGTGCGTGTGTGTGTGTGTGTGTGTGTGTGTGTGTGTGTGTGTGTGTGTGTGTGTGTGCAAAACGGACTTAAAATATCCGGGACTAATGATTATCTAAGGAATATTAGAAGGTAAGAACTTTTCAAAGAAAATTCTTTTCAACACACGTTTTGAAGTGATTTTATGTATTTAAATATATTTCAATAATTTATGACCTCCTTTTCCCCTTTTGTAGCGCTATCTGACCAACAAACCTTAAAAAATGCTTATGCGTATGTCTCAATACCGCTACGTGGCCAAGAAGTAGGTACCCGATTTTATTTAGGAAATTTATCCCCCACTGCAAAATATTTTTTTTTTTTCAACATGTTTCCTCTTATATTATCTTTAAAGGCAATTGAAACATAAGACAACAAAAGTAGATGTTAATATTTTTAGGAAGAAAACTACGCTAGTATAGGTGGTAAAAAAAATAGAAAAAAATATAATTTGTAAATTGATCAAGTTGTTTTCTTTTTTGTTGTGTTGTTTATAGTAGAACATAATTTGTTTTGTTTTTTTCTTGTTTTAAAAGGATTTCACTTTGCAATGAAAATACTATCGTAATAATGTGTTTAATTATTTGACACTTTCAAAATTACATGGTTTGTAGGTGGAAATCTTTCCCCGTATGATTAAAAACATTCGAGAACGAGATTTATGTCGTTTAATTTTTTTTAAAAGTTTATATTGTTCAAAATATTAAAATTAAAAATTCAAATTAAAATTGTTTATCTTGTTTAAAATATTAAGAACCTCTATTTATGTAGTTTAAAATTGAAAAAAAAATGTATATTGTTAAAATAAACAGTGTTTACTATTATTATTATTTTTCATTATTATTATTATTATTATTATTATTATTATTATTATGTAAAAGTGTTTATTATTTATTAAAGTTAAGTTTATATCGTGTGACCCAATCAGCCACGATGAGATATTTACCTAAAGGATGCGTAAATGAGTGTTTCATTGGAGCTATAGTTAAAAATGGACTCCTGCTGATCATATAAAACTTTCTATTTGGGGTACTGCATTTTCCTCCCATTTTCTCTAGAGAAGTCACAGATTGGAGAGCAAATTTGAGAGAAAAATATGGACAAAAGAAAAACCGTTCGCAACATTTTTCGTCTGTCCCTCGGATTTCGATTTAGACTGGTAAAAAAAGCAAAGCAAAAATTATACCACTGCTAAAAATTGATTTTACCTAAACAGATAGCCGTAAATGACCGTATTTACCAGATCCCTAGGTTGATTATTGTGTTAGGCACTATCAATTTGAATGAAACATTCAAAATAACTTAATAGTAATTTTAATTCAAGACAAGATAATAAAATGTGATAAGCATCAATAAACACACAGAATTGGATTATAAAACATTTAGATATCCATTATTTGAAGAAAATAAATAATATATTTTTTCTTTCGCTTCTACTTGGTTGATAGAAGCATTTGGGGTAAAATAATCCAGCATAGATACTTTAAAATAGCTGGTTACATACAACCATTCTTTGCTTATTAGAAATAGCGTCCGATCTTTCTGATATATATACTTTGCTTTTTCGTCTCCTTTCTCTGTAAAATGTCGTTTTAAGTGTGATTATGAACAGAATAAAGGTGCGAAATCTATATTTAAAGTTTGTTGGAAAGATTAATCTACGATTAGGTTATTGCATGCATTTTTAATTATGAAATGCTTAAATTATTTCATATGTCGTGACTTAATGTTAATTTTCAAGTCGTTTATGACATACTATTAAACAAGGTCAGTGTCTAAAGATTTCCGTTGTGTGTGTGTATGTGTATATATACATACATATGTGTGTGTACATATATGTGTATATATATGTATATATATATGTATATAGATGCGTGTGTATATGTATATATATGCGTGTGTATATATATATATATGTGTGTATATATATATGTGTGTATATATATATGTGTGTATATATATGTGGGTATATATATATGTGTGTATATATATATGTGTGTATATATATGTGGGTATATATATATGTGTGTATATA
>NC_136485.1:112775747-112785747 GCF_053919585.1 Euprymna scolopes
TAAATGGCAAGCAGCTGTTGCGATAATGCAAATTTATTTTCAAATGTTATCCAGAGGTGGAGAGTACTGAAAACCTTGGGAAACTTGTTGTTATCCAGCTTCCAGGGAACACCATAGACTGTTTACAGGAAAAGATCTCTGAAAACCTGAGTGAAAGCTCCCTTTGAGCCAATATAATTGCTGCTGCTGCTGCTGCTACTACTACTACTACTACTACTACTACTAATAATAATAATAATATACGATGAAAAAAGAGAATGATACTGCTCTTTTTTTATTAGTTGGCGGAAATAAAAATTACATTTATTTTAGAATTTCGAGAATAAACGCAGTTACGAAAAATTATACTAAGGTACCGATACATTATCTCTTTGAATCTTGTTTAATCTATCAAAAAAATCGCAAAATAAACATAATACTGCTGGAACCTATATTTATTTAGTTGTTTACAATGATTTTATGTGTTTCTACTAATGTTGTCTAATTGTCTATTTAAAACGGCTATCAAATCTTTTTCTGTATTTATTTATCTCTATAGAAAGATCACTAAATTTGCTTTGAACTTAAAACCACGGTTTTAAAATTACTTTTGACACATATACATTTATCCAGGCAGATGTAAAATTTTTACTTTAGTAACATTCATTTGTTCTTGCCACATCTTCATATATGCAATACTAAATGATATATACATAATAACGAAATATCCACTATACATGTAATCTTAACAATACATGGACAGGAATGAATATGTTTTAAAAATAATAGTATAAAACGCCTCCATTGAAATTAAATACTAAAACTCCAGCAGAACATAATTACACCGTCTATTTCAGATATGCATACATAGATCTAGACGAAATATGTACATGAATTCATCATATTCACTGATGTGAATTGCATTTTTATCTGAAGTCTAACTGGCTGATAATCCTATAGAAAAAGTGCACATCTAAAAAACCACAAAAAAACTAAGTGAAAATGAAAAAAAAACGAATGACTGCAGATCAATATTAAGCATCAGATCCTAAAATGAAATGTTAACACGAGTAAAAGCGAAGTTAATTACCTCTGAGACTTTGGGCAAATTAAACCTCTCAAATTCGTGTTTAAGAAAAGTACTTTCTAAACTTAGATACAATGAAGTCACTGGAGAAGGCAGTATCTGATATCACGAAAGCACGGACAGAAAAGCTTAAATGGAATTTAAATCTGATAAAAAACATAGATATAAAGACTAAAGTAATCGAATACTAATACAGCCACGATCGTCTGAGAAATACCGAATGCAGACCTCAAAGGAATTGCTTGCTTATTACTTTAAAAGACACCTATCGATTGACACATAGGTCAAACATAGACATGATATTATTTACGTGAATGCGGAAAAGTAAATACTGATTGCACGAGAATATACTCTAATGCAAGAAAAATAATTAGTTTCTATTCATAACGGAAGAATATCATTCTTTTAGGCCGTATACGCCTCTCAATATATTAGGAAATGACGATATGTGAAAATCAGGGGTTTTTTATACTGTAGTTATTATTATTATTATTATTATAATTATAAATAAGTTTAGTATTATTAAAAGTGCCCATATGAGTCAACATTTTCTGTTATTTGCGTTTTTTTTTCGGCTTTGGCCTTTGTGGTTAATTCTAAGCGCCTTATCTTTGATTATTCATTTAATTTATGTATATATGTGTTTAGCTTTTCCTTTCGTTGTCAGGTTCAAGTGTTTTTCCTTAATCATCTTTTGTCATCTTTATGACTCGTCCAATTTGCGTGTTTTTTTATGGCTCTTTCCTTATATTTTATCTCTTTGTCTTCGTTCTGTTCATTACAGTGACACTTATATTTTTTCTGTTTTATTTATGCATTTTATAGTTCTATTTCCGTGTCGTTTTCACAATGTTCTATACAGAGTAGTCAGCTTCCTTTTTCTTTTACGTAGAATAAATCGGCGTTATCCTTTGTGAGTAGTACATTCTCCATAGGATACGTCTCCTTCTCATCTTGTTGCGATGACTTTATGTTATGCCCAACATATATACGAACCATAAAAAACCTTACTAATTATACTGTCCAATTCCTTTTGCCTTTTAATAGATTTCTGTGAGTTTCCTTGTTCATTTAATGTATTCCTTTCCAATTTTTCCTTTCAGGTCATGTTTTGTTTATTACGGGCTCTATTTTATTTATTCTTTTCTAAAAAAATAACAACATATTGTTCATCTACATAAGGTGGATATTTTATATCTGACTACAACTTGGATTTCTTCATGTCCAACGTTAACAACTTCCTAATTAACCGCCCCCTTTAGTAAACACTTCATCAAATCTCCACACTAACGTACTGTACTTGCAATAACCCTTATCCCTGAGTGGCTTCCGGGCCTTGATAAGTGGTGACCACCGTGTAAAAAAAATTGTATCCAGCTGTTCACTTTTTAGTATACTGTAACGAGGCATCATGGCTTTGATGAACAGTAGTGGTAATATAAGATCTCTTTAGAAAATACCACCTTCATAATTTACACTCTAGTACGTGTTGTCAATCACCTGTTGGTTCTAGTCGTAATGTGTTCATTGCATATTCAATCAAATTACCAATCAATACTCGTGTATTAAAAAAAATGTTCAAGAATCCTATTATCATTGCTTGACGGACACTCTCATGTGGTTTATTGTAGTCGATTAATGTGTAGATATATTTTATGTTAAAAAACTTTACATTCTCAGGATCTTTTAGTCGATTATTTAGTTTGTTAATTAGTAAAGTACCTCTCGTTTCTTTGCGGCATTGTTTCTGTTCGTCGGGAAATTATCCATTATTATTAAGGATTAGTAAAATCTTTTTGTTTTTCATGTTTTTATTATTATTATTATTATTATTATTATTATTATTTTATTTTAATTTATATTGTTTTTGACTTGCAATGGGTGTATATATTAAAATGCTGCCCACATCGGCATTATGTGGCACAAGGCCGGAAGGTGGGAACCCTGCAGGCTCCCCTAAAGAAGGGGCACTCCTGTAATTTTAAAAATTGCCTGAGTAACCCCGTCGGCATTCCTCGGTCGGGGCGCGTCAGGCAGCAAGCAATAAACTTGCCCCAGCTGAAAGCCCGGTGGCAAGTCCTGGGAGGGTGGACCTCCTAGGTATTACCCAGGCGGCGTACCTCAGTCCAACAGGTGCTGGGCCGGTTCCCGGACCTTCACTTGTTGGGCTGAGTGTCAACTGAAGAATCCTTGACGTGTACGACCCTGTCTCCCTGCAGCCGAGGCCGCTAGGAGACCTTCCACATCAGACGCAGTAATACGGGTATGAGACGAATGGATTCGCCAATCATTTTTTATAACCAAGGGCTGTAATATACAACCAATGAAACGTCCCAAAATTATTATAAAAATTGTCGACTTTTGGATTCAATCAGTTCACCGTTTACTACGTCACGGACCGCATTTGATTCTTAGTAGCCATCTTGGTTATTGATCTGAACTACGCCGCCATCTTTGTTCAACACCTTGTCCCAAAACTTAACAACAACAATTATTATTATTATTATTATTATTATTATTATTATTATTATTATTTACATTTTGTCTTGCTGTTGGTAATTCCGATTTTATACAGATATGCGGATCATATCAAATAAACATTGGTTATCAGTATCTTCTTTTCCGAGTTTTCAAGCACTTTTCGCAAGATTCATGCGGTTCCAAACCGGCAGTATTAAAAAGTACTCCGAACTTACAATGGATACCAATTTTCTCAATCCATTCGTCAAATCTATTTCTTACAGACCTCAGCCCCTTGTTCACAACACGCGCACTTTCAACCTTCATCAACTGCTACAATTTTATAATCTCCATTTTCAAATCTTGGTAATTTTTAACAGTTTCCATTTCTTAATCTTTTACATCCATACAAGCTGGCACTGCTATATCAATGAGTATTGCCACGTGTTTATTTTGTATAAAAGGACTAAGTCTTGTTTCTTGCTTCCATCACATTGGCTAGACATACTCCGCACTAAATTTATATTACCCAATTTCGCAACCCTTTCTGAAATATGCTCGTAACATTTTCACAGAATCCCAACACTCTTTACCAAATTACCTCTGTCGCCATAGTTTTCTGATGCCTCTTTTATTCCTTTGGGGCTTATTTTTCACAACTACTGAGAAGATGCTGTAAATTTTGATCCTTCTCTAAGCAGGGGATATAGCGGAATTTCTATCATTTTATCTGTGTGATACTCTACATAATTTGTCGTGGTTGCCCCTGCGCCGCACATATAAGGGGTCTGCACCAACCTTCAAATCACATTTTACAATAATCGGCAAGTTTTCCCTCATCTACTGAGTGGTGGATTATATTGAACTTCTTCTCAATCCACTATTTCTTATTATCAATGTGTTTATTGCTTAAAGTCTTTACTCTTTACTAATTCCTCTCTTGCAAGTTTTCCGATTTTGATACACCCTTCATAAGCCTTTCTTTTCAGTTAAAGACGTAAACTTACGTATTACTCCTTTTATAAATAGTTCTACACATATTAGTCCTTGCCTCATTTTTGTTTTCAAATATAATGGATCGACATCACTCTTTGGGTGAAGAGCTCCATTCATGGTCATAAGTTTCGTTGTCTTCTTGCACATATCTTTCAGCTCAGTGTCCATCTATTTAATAATGCTCGCCTTATATCGAAATATAGACACCGCCCGAAATTTTACAGCGGATATTAACTTTTTTCCATTCAATCCTGACCTAAAAATAACCTGAGGTTTCCCTTTTTATTTTTTCGTATTACTTTCTATTATTTTCGCATTTTTTGCCTAGTTACACACATCCCAAGTAAGTACAACCCTCATCCTCTAGCATCTATTATTCTTTCCTCATTCAAAAGTGTTATTTTTGTAATTTAAACAATGTTTCCCGATTTCCATATTAATGTACTACACTTCTTCCTGACCAAGTCCATAATTATGCATTACTTAACATTTGAATTGTTCTTACAAGCATATCTACTGATATTCGTTCGTTGCATACAACTTGTATCCTGCATACATAATAAACGGTTTACCTTGTACTCATTATTACCGCACATATAAAACGAATTGTCCTTCGTAATATGGACGACGAGAGTATCATACTCGAAATAATAAATATTGGTTACAAACTACACCCCTAAAAAGTCCTAACACATGTATTTCCCCAAGATGTTCTCCATTTGATGCTAATGACACTTTCATTTGTTTCATGCTTGTTTCAGAAACACATTGGCCGCTATTACAAATATCACCATGCATTGCAGTAGATCATACGCTTTGTGGTAATCTATATATGATACACATAGATTTGTGAATTTTTCCTTACAATTTTACAGTAGTGTATTATCAGCAAGCAACTAATCCATTGGTTCCTTGTCTAATTTTTTTCCTCCGGTAAAATCTCTTGCTGCCTAAAACATTTCTGAATCTCATCTGCCAACATTTCTATCAGCGGATTCCACATTAGTGAAAGGCAGGTGATAGGCCGATGTCTATCACCAGCAGTGTCTTTTGAAATATCCATTTATCAGGGAATTGTTTTATCCACACGTACATCATTTAGGCATCATTTTGCTAGCTTACATTCCATTAATTTGAGTGGAATATTGATTAAATATTCGTCCAAATCTCTTATAAATGAATGTTTTAGGTGGGCTACTGATGATTCTCTTGCTCTTTTGTTTTCTAAATGGGATTCCTAACACCTGAGATTTGCTAATATGATGAATATTATCACATTAAATCTCTGCTTCAATGTCTGTATTTCTTAGGTTCAGTAGTCAATAAGGATCTTTGTTTCAATTTGACATATTTACTGAAGTGTGGGCGTATTACGTGCGCTCGAAAACACACGGATTTGGGATATACCAATTTACCCTAATAGTAAAATATAAACATTTTCGCACCTAAGACATAGCACATTGTCGGTTCTGCTAGATCAAGCAGTTTCGACTATCGTAACCATTCACATACGGTAAAATCACCTGTAAACAATGTCTGTCTTTTGAAAAAAAACTGTCTAAATAGTTACGTCATAGGTTACAATTTTATATGACTTTTTTGTTGAAAATGTTATAATTAGTTTGTTTTATTTTCATAAAATTTTCTGAGAGCCAATTATTTTGTAAAAATTTAGCAAAAGTGTAAGCATAATTTCCGTGTATGTGAACACATTCAAAGTAAATAACGACGACACCTGTGCCAAAAAGCACACAATGTTATGGCGGTTTATGAATATGCAATAATTGCTGTATGGGTATGCATTTGCAACAACTTCTATCAGATATGGTTTCGGTTAAAATATTATAGCTTTATATTAGACTCTTTTTAAGGTGTTTTGATTTTCTGAGCTTGAAAGTTGACGATAAACAATGGTGGTCCTTCGTTGTATACATAAAATTAACATGATAAGAATTGGAATATTTATTGAATTCTTTTATACTTGACAGAATTAAAGTTTACAGAAAACAATGCGCTGTGCACTTAAATATGAACTAACACTGCAAGTGCATTTATGAAGTGATTTCATTACACTAGACGGAAGTCCAAACCTATGAAATCAACTGTCGATTTTTATGAGACAGGGTAATTTCGAAATGAATGTTTCTATTTGCAGAGCACTGTTGAATCATGATACATGATATTTGTAAGTTTACTATTAATTAAAGTGATCATGTAAAACAATTAAATACAATGTACACTTCCTTCTTTTGAAAACACAGGAAAACCTTTCAAATGAATGTTTCTGTTTAGAGCAAAAATGCACCATGATACTTGGAATTGCATTTATAACTTTAATGAAGGAAATGCTTGCACTAACTCTCATGAAACCAATGGTATTCCCAGTTGATCTGCTACAGTAAAATGTTGAATAAAATATGAACTTACACACTTACATGATGTAGAACTTCTTTTCGGTACACTGCGCGCGTTGGGGCGAGCCACAAAGTATAGCACGCCGCCAATCGATTTGATTACAAAAAGTAAACAAAATTATTTCGATGTAATAAGTGTATCGGATATGGATATTTTTTTATCTTCATTCAATACCGGAAGACGCCGAGTCTTTCTGCAAGTATACATATATATATATATATATATATATATATATATATATATATATATATATATATATATATATATGTATATACATATATATATATATATAATCTGTGTGTGTTTGTGTGTGTATGTATGTATACATATAGATATGTGTATATGCATATATATATATATATATATATATATATATATATATATATAAATGTATGCCACTTATAATGTATCATTTTACTTACATAAACAGATATTCTATTTTTTATTAAAAATACAGTTTCATAAGTGTCTAAAGCAGTACTTAATAAGATATATTTATGACACAAATATTCTGCTATCGAGCTATCCAAACGAGCATGGTATTTTTTTTTGCTTTTTTATACCAATTAGTAAAGACAATATATATATATATATATATATATATATATGTACACATATATTTCAAGAGGAATCTTACTGTATATCGTACAAATGAACTGCATCTGGGATTAAACGAATAATTTTAACGAAGATTCACCAATGAAGACGTTTCCTGAATGTGTATTTTTATTTGTAGAGGATGAAACTATATTTTAGAGTATTTCGAGGACAATTTTTTGTCCAAGGATAAAATATTATAGCTTTCCCTTTAAATCATAATTGTTTTTAATAATATATGTTTATATTAAAAGTATTTCCAATTATAAATTATAGTGATGATATTGTCATTAACATTTTAGCTTTTAACTTGGTATAACAATGTGTATTTTAGTTCGCGAAGCAAAAAAAAAGAAATGCAAGCGACTGGGAAAGAATTTAAAGATAATTTATATTTCAGTCTATTGACATCATCTCACAGCTATCAGCCTATACTGTTGAATTAACAGTCAGTAGACGAGCGTAAATTTACAAAAAAATGTATGTAATGCTTAGAATATATCAATCAAAAACATAGGCCTTAAAATGTTTACATACGTATTTATGCACATATGTATGCGTTACGTGCATGTCTTTGCGTTTGGTTTTCCCAGTTTGTTGTTTGTTATCTGTTTGACTATAAACCTTACTCAGTTGTTATTCTGAAGTATAAAACGCGAGTAATGGTGAATTAACGTGTTTTTTCTATTTTGTTAAGCACACCCCCCGATATACAAAAAAAAAACACACACACACATACTGTTTATGATAGAAGGAATACAAGTTCATGCAATTTATTGATATATAGTATATTAGTATTGATGTTCCTCTCCCATTGCATTATATTTGCAAAAGCACACACTCAAATATTTACAGCGTAATCAATTGCATTGCCCTTTGTTATACGTGCAATCATTTTACATCTTACTTGTTTATATCTATTCACCTACATTTTTCTGTTTTAAGACATTAGTATCATACGTTCTTAGGAATTGAAAGTACAGCTTCTGTTTGAATAAATAAAACCAACCGTTTTTGTTTTTTTAATATTATTGTAAGCCTTGGCGGCTCATTCAATTCCCTAAACTATTTACATTTTATTGTAGACCATTTGGAGTCTTTACAATTAGCCGAAGCTTTATCGGTTCAGAAAAAAACATATAAACCATACCGTAAGAGCAGAATTACACCGATTGTAACGTCGACTTATAAAGAATTAGCTGAATTCTCATAAACAGGAGCTGTTTGTGTATTACTATGTGTATATGTTTACATTTTATGTAATTGTTTAAAAAGCGGATTCTCATAATATTTACCCTTTTAAACCAGATTATTTACTACATTAGTCAATTAATTTTATTCGATCATATATTATGAGCCATGTAACTTATTATAATCTTGAGTTGGCCAAGCGAATCTGTCAACGTAATAGTATTCGGTATGTATAGTTTATTCAAAACTGTATATATTTACATATATATATATATATATATATATATATATATATGCACATATATTTACTTATAAAATTGTTTAACACATAACTTGAAACAAAACTTGCCTGCAAAAATTTTATTCTCTTAATTGAATTTAATAATGCATTAATCATAATACTTTGTCACGTTACAGTTTCTCTTACTTATTGATATCTATTTGGGATCGCGTTATACGAGATGCGTTCGGTAAGCTTCCAGAGTTTTGTCGTATGGACACTTTTATTGAAAATCCACCAATGAAAAACTAGTCTCCTTAAAAGTAATCTTCTCTGGCTGATATGCACTTGCTTTAATGTTTTTACAACGTCTCGAAAACTCAGAAACGTTCCTTTCTTAAAACATGATATTGTAATAGACTCTCAGTTTTCTCATAACTACGGTTCCTTATATTTTGATTGAGTTTAGAGAATAACCTAAATTCACAGAGAGGTAATTCTTGACTAGTGTGAGGTGCTTTTTGATGCTTATCTTGGATAAATATTCTGTGTCGATGATGGAGTTGCGAATTGGTCGATTCGCGCAAATTTGCATCTTTAGTTCCTCACAAATAATCGGATGTACACTTGACACACTGACATCAAGTTGTAAATTTATTGCCACTATAGACACACGAATGGCCTTATCCATAGAATGCTTTATTTGTCTAATCAATTCTGGTGTCCTGCTATTCTTAATCCTCCCACAACTCTCATTATTTCTTACAGGCGCCGTGTTTCCGTGAATCCCTTATGCTTCCCAAAAAATGGTTCTCGGTACATGCAACTTTGGCTAAAAGCAGTGCGAAGCATTCTATATAGAATTCGTTCTTCGAAAGTGTCCTAACGTCAAGATTGAATTTTTGAAATCCATTAGCTGTTATAATCACGCTTTTATATGGTTTATTCTAATTCCTGTGTAGCTGTTAATTTGAAGCTTAAATCATAAACATTGGTTAATTACCTCATAAGGCATATAGCAAAGACGTACTATTTTTTCAAGAGTCTTCGCTAAT
>NC_136485.1:112793247-112805747 GCF_053919585.1 Euprymna scolopes
TATATAATAGTTTACTAGCAATTCCCGACTGAAGACAACAAATTAAATCAACTCTAAATATAAGTCATCATATAGAAACAAAAATGAACCTAAACTTTCAGAACATTATATACACAAATTTCGAACAATTTGCAATAGTTTATTGGTTTAACAGTATAAGTTTCTAACTCCCATGTTTTATAAACATTTAACCATTTAATAGTATTATAATTATAAAAAAAACTGCAATTTTATCCGAAATGTCGTTCCATAGAATTAAGTATATGAAGATTTCCACATTAATTTTGCTACAGGTGTGTATATATATATATATATATATATATAGAGAGAGAGAGAGAGAGAGAGAGAGAGAGCGATAGAGAGAGAGAAAGCGATAGAGAGAGAGAAAGCGATAGAGAGAGAAAACGATAGAGAGAGAGAAAGCGATATATATATATAGAGAGAAAGCGATATATATATATATAGAGAGAGAGAAAGCGATAGATATATATATATATATATAGAGAGAGAGAGAGAGAAAGCGATAGATATATATATATATATAGAGAGAGAGAGAAAGCGATAGATATATATATATATATAGAGAGAGAGAGAGAAAGCGATATATATATATTTATATATATATAGAGAGAGAGAAAGCGATGTATATATATATATAGAGAGAGAAAGCGATATATATATATATATATATATAGAGAGAGAGAGAGAGAGCGATACAGATAGATATAGATATATAAATAGAGATAGATAGATATAGATATGTATATAGAAAGAGATAGCGATAAATTTGTAAATATATATATATAGAGAGAGAGATAGATAAATGTGTGTGTATATATATATATATATATATATATATATATCTTCTATATCTATATCTATCTATATATCTATAAAAACAGAGATGTGTGTGCCACAGACGATTTCTGATTGGTTAATCCAATAATCACATCTCCTAAAAAACTAGGGTTCGTAGGCTCTTAACTTTACCATAAAATATTATGGCTTTATTTATTGTCCATCTTGGAAGGGTTTAATTTTTTCCTAACTTGCGATTTAAAAATTACAAAAATACGAAACTAACTTACAATCTAACAATCGAACCTCCGACATCACGGCCGCCATTATGAAACTAAACTAAAAAAAAAAAAAAAACGCGCGTTCACTCGTGGTTTGGGTACGTGTGCAGTTTTCCATTGACATTAAAAAATGGAAATATTTAAAAAAAAATATATATTGTACGGACTCGTCATGGGATAAAGTTTTCCTACAGAAAAAATCACGTAATTTCATCAAGTAGTTATTTTTTTATAGCGAAAAAAGAAAAAAATCAACGCTACAAGCGAAATTAAACAGAAAGTTCAAGTAGGGGGATTTCCACCTTTTTTTTTTATAGCGAGGCCAAATTTCGCGAATTTGGCCTTTTTTTAAAGCAGTTTGTCCTTAAAAATTTCTGTTTGGCCATTTTCTTCACCGATGAAATAAAAAAAGCAAATAAAAACAACGCAATAAAACTTTTAAAAATACGGCACACTTTTATTGTTCTTGTTTGTTTTTTTTTTTGGTAATTTTCCTTATTTTTTTATTTTTTCAAGATAATACTATTAAATGGACACTATTATGCCAAATTAGCCTCCCCCCAAAAAAAATGCACAAAAATTCGAGATTTAAGGTTTTGACGAGATAATTTAGCGAATTGTCCGGACTATTGCGAGATAACCATCCATTAGTTTTTCCTGAAATTTTGCCACAAATTGTATTTCATTACATAGATGTACATAGTAACAACATTTCTTTGCCGAAAATTCCCGTTGCGTCTCCAGATTTCATCGGTGAAGAAAAAAGCCAAACAGAAATTTTGAAGGCCAAACTGCTTTTAAAAAAGGGCAAATTCGCGAAATTTGGCCTCGCTATAAAAAAAAGGGAACTCCCCCTACTTGAACTTTCTGTTTGGTTAAGAATCAAGATGGCTGAATTATTAATTACTCGCTTATAAGACTATCATTACACACAAAAAAAATATAGATTTATTTTTGGGTAAAGTTCCCCCGGGTTTTCCTTTCACTTGAGTAAATAATGGTCTTTTGTTATATATATGACGTACTATTATCCTTATATATATGATGTTTATGTTTATAACAACATCTTAATACGGCGCTGCCGCTGCTGATCCATAGTCGTTTCGACTGACGGATGCCACACACATGTTTATATATATATATATATATATATATATATATATATATATATATATATATATAAAGTGTCTGTGTGTGTCTGTGTGCATTTCCCTACGCTAAAACTCTGTCAATTTTAAGCCTAGAGATTCGAAATTTGATATACAGGGTACTGAGATTTGGGAAAATCGATGTGATAGGTTTTCGACAGAAATTTGGCGATTAAGTGGTCAATATTCAACGATTTGACCTTTGAGAACTCTACCAAACTCCTCCTACAATTTTGGGTTTAAACAGTAAACACGTGATATTTTAGATATAGATTCCTTGGACATGGATCTAACTTATTAACTTTACTTGATCCCTAAACAATAAATGTTAAGAGGTCATAATAGGGGTCAAAGTTTTAAAAAATTGACCGTTTTTTTTTCTCAGCATTAACCCCAAAACACCTGGGCAACGCCGGGCACTGATTGCTAGTATATATATATATATATATATATATATATATATATATATATATATATATATATATATATATATATATATATATAAGAGACAGAGGAGAGAGATATAGACATAGATACACCAAATGTTTCAGTAGGAGAAAATACAAATATTGTTCGTCAGTATAAACAGGGCAGTCTGAAGAAAATGTCATAGTGATATTGATCGGGTCCTTTTATGTATCTATTTTTTTTTATATGGAGCATATAACTACCACATTTCTCAAGACAGAAAAGGTTGCAAAATGAGGTAATTGCAGTTTTACTTTTTTCATATTGTATTCGAAGTAAGGAATTATCTTTTGCGTAGAAAACTATTCCCGGATGTCTTTATGTATGAATTTTGTATATGCATTTTGACGGGAACTTAATGTTACTGTATTGAAAATTCCTCAAATTTACGTGATAGTTTTCTTGCTGGTAATGGAAATCAAAATAACTTACTGGCTTCATGTTTCTTTCTGCAGCCTATATTGCTTGTCCTTATTATCTTCATGAGAATAGGTATGTCGCTATATTCTTGTGAGGCATTATGGCAGAGCAAATTGTTTTATTACTAGAGTATGTCATCCAAATTGGCGACAAGTTGTTAATGTTCGGCGGCTGGGCAGGAATATAATGATCGATCATATATTGTAGCATATGTGGTCAGATTAAACGTGTAAACAATTTATTGGCAGTATAAAAATAGGATTTTTTTTCTTTGCAAACATAGATTTATTTCATCGTATACCAGAAAAAGAGTGCAAGCACAGAAGAGTTGTTTACCTCATAGAACTTTTACTTCTCGATATTTTCAGAGCATAAACTCATAAAATGACTATAATTATCTATATCTACAGAAATATCTTCTAAAGACAGGGAAAGGGAGTCCATAAGTTGGTAATGAAACACATGATCCACCGTCTATAAAGCCTCCCAATATAGGATGAAAAACATTTTTTAAGGAATTTCTCAACCCTTTTCCTCACCATCTGTTGAACAGGGCAACGATTCCTATCATCAATACCGAAACAAAAAACCAAAAGATTGAGGTTAGATTTGCAGATGTTGAGCAAATAATCACTAATGAAAGCGTCGTGTCGTACAAATCATGTGTGTTTTAGTTATTCAACTGTCACATGTTTTATTTGTTCATCAATTTTGTAATTCATCAAATACATATAAAAATAATATTAACTTGTTTGGAGTTAAAATTGCGGTACATGTCGATGTCTAAGAATAAAACAAATTATTGATAAAATCAGCAAATATTAAACATCTGCCATGCTTCACATCTTGGCGAATCCTTTGGTATGTTCAAGTTTCGTAGTTTATTCCAGGAATGGGGTGATAGTGGTCTATAAAGATATAATTTTATCACAGGCTTCTCTTGGTCCCCATCTCATACAACAATAACAGTTTTTTTTAAGCCATGCAAAGTTGATGGCTTTTCTAATTATTAAACGATTGATAATTGACACAATATAACATATTGAATAAAAGTAGGAAGAAAACAATCGTAAAGGGTCTCGCATGGTTTCAAAATCGCAAGCGATTGGTAGAATATGCACAATTGATGGAAGAGCTAGAGACCGCTATTTTTGCGACGTACACTGTATGGTGTGAGAGGAACAACTTCATTATAAAATCTAAAAGTAGTTAATGGGAAAATACGATTGCTTTGTCACATGGCACCTGAAGAGCGAAAACCATTAACGATTAGCCATGACAGAAGCAAATAATTCGCAATCATTTGAAACCATAAGATAAACATGTTAAATAATCCCGACGGCATATTCAATAAGAAATGCCTCAGGATGTAGGAAACATCCACAAAAGCATTGACAGATGATTATTTGAAACTATATTACAGGTGTGTCAATTATTCAGATTGCCTTCATAAGCAAATTTTGTGCTATCAAGAAAATAAAATCTTCGTCATATAAGGACATAACGTAACAACGCATGGATTGCTAAAACAAGTCAATATTGATAATGAGCATGAGAAGGCTATAGGTTTCTGAATAATATCAAAACTTAATAGAGGATAAAATAATGGTTGAGAAGCTGAGAGGGTTAATGTTGCAAAAGGGGATAATTAACAAATGTTTTTGATGGCCTTGAAGAAACAGGGGTTATTTTTGACAAAATTAAAAAGGTTGCAAATAGTAGGGGAGGGAAAACATCCTGGTACGTTTCAAGAGCAGACACTCCAAACACCGAAACACGTTAGGTAATCAAAGAAAACAGCGCAGTCGTTTACCCAGAAGATTGATCTATATAGAATGTTTAATTACATGAGTATGTAAAAAAATCTAATTTATATTGTGAAACAAATGTTCTCAGCAGCGCCTGTAAGTAGGCAAGTATACAATTCCAATATATATATATATATATATATATATATATATATATATATATATATATATACATATATATATATGTGTGTATGTATGTGTGTGTGTATATGCATGTATGTGTGTGTTTATATGTAGTTGGTCAAGGTCTCGTGTGGACGTGTGTTAAAAGCATACAGATGTCTGAGCGTCTTTCTGTGCGTCTCCCAGACAAATCAACCCCACGTGCACGCCGTGACAATTGCCGCGCAGACGTGACTCTGATGAACGGCGAGCGTCCTGCGCCGTATAACTGGACCTCCACTGCCCTGTGGGCCAAAGTTATTTAATCATAGGCTAAGGGTGAGGTAACCCTAACAAAAAACTCCAGAGGAGCTTAGGCCCTGTAAGCTGCGACATATATGACCCACCGGCGTGTGGAATATGCTCTGGTGCCCAGCAACCTAAGTTCCAATCATGGATTAAATGGCATGAGGTTAGCAGTGGTGAAGGCGAGCTCCCTAGGGGAAGGAAAACTCTGATATTAAATAAGCGATGACAGTTGCATCAAATGATGTTGACTCGCTCTTTTTTTTTTTTTTTTTGATCAATGTGGCAGTTGTTTAGAGAGTGGGAGTGTCTCGGTGCAAAATCTTTCCCCACTATAACAATACTCCTGCACAGGCGGTGCTCGATATAAATTACATACACTTTTTACCATCTCGTCTATCTTTATAGCATAAAAAGGCTGGCTGTAACTTAAAACGGCAAACAATTCAATGAAGTTTGAAAATATGATTATAAACGTAAATGGCAATAAGGGAACTGGAATTTCCATAGCCTGGCCCTGCAGGTGTTTCAGGATTACAAAGCCTGGACCCGGTCGTCATCATGCTACTGTGACGAAATATATGAGGATGACAATCGGCTGTTGGAATGTGCGGACGCTGCTTGCCTTGCAGCCAGCAATAACGCGTCCACAGCGTAGATTTGCTCTTGTATCTAAGGAACTTCAATGTTATGACATGGACATAGTTGCTCTGTCTGAGACCAGGTTGAATGATGAGGGATAGTTCTACGAGTTGGCTTGGCCTTACACCATTTTCTGCGGTGGTAAATCATGTAAATGGTCGTTATACAACTTTTTTGAATGTCTATGCACCCACAATGGATGCAACAGCAGATGAAAAGGTTGCTTTCTACGTTGCTTTGTGCAGTGTAGTTAGACCCATTCCCTCTGCTGATAAGATCGTCATTCTTGGAGATTTTAATGCTAGGGTGGGAAGAGATTTTTAAACCTGGGATGTGCTCGGTAAACACGGAGTGGCCAATTGTAATAACAATGGTCTGATGTTGTTGCAGTTTTGTTGAGAGATGTTTTTTTTTTAAATCGGTAACACCGTGTTTCTGCAGCAGGACAAATACAAGACGACCTGGATGCATCTTTGTTCCAAAGAATGGAACTTGATAGACTATGTGTAAGTCAGAAAACGTGAGATGATGGATATCTGCAATGTTCGTGTCATGCGGGGTTCAAAGTGATGGGCCGACCGTCGGTTGGTACGTGCAAAGATTAAGTGTGTTGTGAAGCCCAATATAAGGGAAGCTAGTATGGCTATCCCACAGCGACTTAATGTTGCCCGTCTAAGGGCCAATATTGTAAGGGAGAAACTAGTTAAGGAGATGGAAGAGATTTATTGTGAAAATAATTGCCTGCTTTTAAGGAATCTGTCTATGAGGTATGTGAGAGAGTATTAGGTTATTGTGAGCGTAAACGTCAGGATTGGTTCAATGAGAATGATACTGAAATTAAGGCACTGCTGTATTCAAAAGCCAGGGCATTGCACGCGTATCTTGGGGGTGGTTTGCCGGATGGTGAGCAAGATCGATTGAGGGACAAGGTTAAGGCAATCAAGAACGAGGTACAGAGGAGGTTGCGTAACATGCAGGAAGAATGGTGGAGGCAGAAAGCTGAGTAAATACAGCTCGCCTGGGATTCGAACAACATCAAGGTCTTATACAGCCTACTTGCCGCGGTTTACGGACAATCCAGATCACCTATCACTCTTCTGCGCCCGAAAGATGGTGGATACCCTTCTAACATTCTTCTTAGATGGAGAGAGCAGTTAGATGACCTCCTGAACAGACCTTCTTACGTTGATCAGGAGTTTGTTAGGTCGATTCCTAGCAATCCGGTCAAGGATATCTTGGCAGAGGTTCCTTCTCTCCAGGAGGTTGAAACAGTTGTCAATAAGCTGAACAATGGAAAGTCTCCTGACCCGAATCCTTTGCATGCGGAAACCTTTAAATGTTCTGGACCCAACATGATGCAACGCTTAGAGGGATTGTTGCAGACTGCTTGGCGGGATGAGTGTATTCCGCAGAGTTGTCGGGGTTGCTATACAAAGGGGAATAGTAGCAGAGATGAATGTGGAAACTATTGAGACATCTGTTTGCTGTCAGTAGTCGGTAAGGTGCTCTGTAGGATCATGCTAGACAGAATGCTGGAGCATATTGCTGATGATGTTTTGCCTGAGTCACAGTGTGGTTTCAGATGTCGAGGGACAGTGGATATAATTTTTACAGCCAGGCAAGTACAGAAGAAATGGGTAGAACAGCAAAAGGGACTGTATCAGGTGTTCATCGATTTTACTAAGCCCTTTGATACAGTCAATAGGGATGCTTTGTGGAGGATTCTGAAACGTCTTGGCTGTCCTGACAAGTTTGTAACCATCTTTAAGCTCTTCCACGATGATATGAAGGCTGTGATCAACGTTGGGGGAAAGCTGGCTGACCCTATCTCAGTAGAAAATAGCAGGGGGACATTACAGCACCCACACTCTTTGCGTTGTATTTCACCATGGTCTTTCGGATGGCATTTGGAGGGTGCTCTGATGGTGTCTATATTCGTTACCGAAACACTGGGGCGTTGTTCAATATTGGGCGCTCCAATGCAAGTACAAAGCTACTCACCAACGCGATTCGTTACTTGCTCTATGCGGAGGACTGTGATATGGTGGCTAATACGGTGACTCATATGCAGCATCTTGTGGACGCTTTTGTTGTTGCCTGCAGCACATTGGACCCGACCATCAATAAAAAAAAACAACTGTCTTGATGTAATCACCTGCCCTGGGCATGCCATATTATGAGACATCAGTTCATATCTGTGGGTCAAGGATAACGGTTGTCACTAAGTTAGTATACTTGGGTAGTACACGGTGTATGTCTGGTGTCCTGGATGATGAGGTATAGTTACGGATCAGCAGAGCAATTGATGCCTTCGGAAAGTTGGACGGGCGTTTGTGGAGACATCATGGGATCTTGCTGCCTACTAAGATTGCGGGTTATGCTGCATGCGCTCTCTTTACTCTTGTCTATGGTTGTGAAACTTGGACAACATACAGGGAGAATTTGAGACGTCTCGAGCGGTTTCACCAGATGTGTCTGCGGCGAATCTAAGGTGTGTGCTGGCAGATGTATGCCAGTGATGTGGAGGTGCTTGATCGGATCCAATGCCTTAGCATTGAGGCTCACGTTATTAAGCATAGACTGAGATAGAGTGGGTATGTGGTGAGGGTGTTAGACAGTCGATTTCCCAGACAACCCCTTTATGGCGAGCTCGCTGAGGGAAGACGTCTGGCTCAAAAGCCTAAATTGAGATTTAAGGATTGTTTAAGATCCACCTTAAAAATGTGAGATTGATGAAAGAACCTTGGAGAGTCATGCTTTGGATCGCGGTGGGTGGAGAAGGACATTGCGTTGGATGTGTGGGCAAGATTGAGGCAGATCGAATCCAGTATGAGCGGCTGAAGCACGATATCCGGAAAGGGAGAGTGAAAGGAACCATAGATGGGAGGGGCGCAAATTGGTATGGATTGTAAAGTGTGCAGAAGAATATGTCTGAGCAGAGCTGAGCTGATGAGTCACTAGTCTTCTCATCAGCGCAGCGGGCCACAAAGCAGACTTGAGTTGCCAGAGTCAACTGCGGGCGGAGGTAAAAAACGGCAGGCTGTTTGAAACGGCATTTTATCCTGGATAGAAAAGAACAGCAATAAGGTGCTGCTAGTGGTGCACATGTCTGTAAAATGTGTGCAAAGGAATGCCAGAGTTAAGCAGTGCATAATAGCTACATTCGTGCAGCCCAGCACTGAATGTTTTCGTGTTTCTATATATATATTTTTGTGCTATATCGAGTGATGGCAAGCGAAAGCGAATTTGTTGCCATCACATCATATGTATGTGTATATATGCATGTGTGTATATATGGGTGTGCATATATGTGTGTATATACATATATGTATATATATGTATATATATATGTGTGTGTATGTATGTGTACATATATGTGTGTATATATGGGTATATATGTATATATGTGTGTATATGTGTATATATATGTGTATATATATGCACATATATATGTGTGTATATGTATGTGTATGTATGCACATATATATGTGTGTATATGTGTGTATATGTATATGTATATGTGTGTATATACATATGTGGGTATATAGATATGTGAATATATATATATATATGTGTGTGTATATATACATATGTGTATATATATATGTATATATGTGTGTATATATATATTTTATATATATATATGTTTGTGTATATATATTTTATATATATATACGTGTGTGTGTGTGTTTATATATATATACACTTGTGCCCGATATTATTCATACCCCCCTTGAAAATTGAGTTTATTAGGTGTAACTTTTGTAATAATTTATTGTTTACGTCCATATTGATACATATTCTTAATAAACCTCTTCTGATCATTTTCGTCATTTTAAAATCCCGGGATACTTGTAATAAAAGAAATATACAGCTATTTATAAAATCTGCAATGTTCAAAAATAATCATACCCCCTTATTTTTTCAGTATTAATCGAGTTTCTGACTGTTTGTTTTCTGTTTGATTGTTATTTTGAATGCTTTTATACAACCTTTGATTAATTTCATTTCGTTTTTTGCATTTTTCAGAAATTAAAATGATATCAACTGAAAACCAATAAAAGAATAAAAATTATTAGAATGGGGAAGAAAAAAGAGCTTAGTAATGATCTTAGGACTAAAATTGTGAATTCACATAAGGATGGTTTAGGTTACATGTCAATTTCCAAGAAATTTGAGGTCCCTACAGCAACAGTACAGAGCATCATCAAAAAATTCCAGAGCCACCACACAACAAACAACTTGATAGGTAGAGGAAGGAAAAGGAAACTGTCTGCTAGAGCCACCAGGAATATTGTAAGAAGTGTTAATGCAAATCCAACCACCACTAATAAGGACATTTTAGAAAATCTGGAGTCTTCTGGCATAAAAATATCAAGGCAAACATTGCAAAGGACTCTGCATGAAAATGGTCTGAAAGGAAGAAGACCAAGAAGGACTCCATTGCACACCGGAAAACACCTTGCAGCACGTCTAAAGTTTGCTAGGACCCATGTGAATTCTCCAGAGTCCGTTTTCTCAAGTATGTTGTGGACTGACGAAACAAAAATTGAATTGTTTGGCCATATGGATGCTTCTTACGTTTGAAGGAAGAAAGGAGAAGCTTACAACCCAAAGAACACCATACCCACGGTGAAACATGGTGGTGGTAGCCTAATGTTTTGGGGGTCCTTTTCGGCTAGTGGTCCAGGTAGGTTGGTCAAGATAGATGGAACCATGAAGAAGGAGCAATATTTGGAGATACTCCAGAAAAACATTAGACAGGATGCGGAGAAGCTCCATTTAGGACCAAACTGGGTCCTTCAACAGGATAATGATCCAAAACATACTGCCAAAATAGTCAAGAAATGGTTTGAGGATAATCAAATTAATGTTTTGGAACGGCCTAGTCAGAGTCCCGACCTGAACCCTATCGAAAACCTCTGGCACATATTGAAAACTGAGGTTAAAAAGCGGAAACCTAGAAATTTGAGGGATTTGGAGAACTACTGCATTGAAGAATGGTCAAAAATCAGTGTTGATGCTTGTAAAAACCTTGTTGATAAATATCCCAAACGGTTACAGGCAGTTATTAAGAATAAAGGGCATGCTATTGACTATTAGTAAGAGAGGTATGAATAATTTTGAACTAGTGCCATTATTGTTTTTCTTTGAATAATATTTCAAACTTGCATAATTTATTTATTTGTTGAGTTTAAATTAAATGCTTATGCTTGATTTATTGTTTGAAATCCCTTTAATATTGTCTACCTTCTGGTTTGAGCAATATTCTTATAGAACTCTCAAAGATCCGAGGGGTATGAATAATATCGGGCACAAGTGTATATATATATATATATATATATATATATAATGTGTGAAAGTATGCATATATCTGTATTTATCAATGAGTTTAATACTCTAAACAATGACTACTCCTAGAATATGAGTTCGTTTTATAGTCTCTTAAATGTATTTCTTTCTGTCTAATAAAGCAAAGTACTATATTGACATTTGTGTATGGAGTACACTTTTCCTATTTTAGAATCTAATACACCAGTCTAAACAACCGTAACCATTAAAACAATAAGTGGCTATAACTTTTGTCAATTAATTAAATATATTCATATTACTGTGTACTAAATGCACTGTTATTTCCGTGTTTAGTTTTCCCCATATGCTTTTTCATTTAAGTAAAATCGTATTTTCGCAACTGCGTGTCTTCGTCTGCCTTTTGTTTTGCACTTATTTAAATATTTTATTATGAAATCCGAGTGTTTTCCCAATAATCTTTATCCGTTATGTTTTCTATTTTGTTATCAATACAAAAATGATAAAAATCTACATAGTTTATGCATTTTCATGACATTGCAATGCATATGCTTTGCTGTTTATACACACGCCTTTAGCTGATAGCTCGTATCGATTTATCAAATAAATTATTATTTCTATAATACTTATAGTTTTAGTCCAAATTTCCGATGTATTACTATATGAATGAATATGCTCGTCCTTGATTATATCAAATAATCATCCGTGCTTATGTTTGTGATATTAATTTGTGTTTAATGCATAACGTAGCTATCATAAACTATATGTGCCCAATGTAATTTCCAACCATCATTTTCACTTCACTAATATGTCTTTCCCATTAACATTTTAATAGATAATCAAGTAATTCAAACTAATCTTTGAATGTACAAAGGTTATATCTCACACTCGAAGGCATGTGTTTATATTTTATATATTTTTGTACAAATTAGATGTTTTAGCATTGGCGTCTCTAATTGGAAAATCTAATCTTGCAGAAATTAATGTTTTTTTTTTGTTTTTTTAGATCGCAGTTTCATATCCTCAAGCGGACATATATCCATTGCATACTGCGATACAATTAGTTCAACTGAAGTAAAATGTATGTAGGTTATCTCAGTCATGAAACATTCTATTACACGAATAATTTTATTTTAGGAGAGTTAATTGCTATTCAGCATCTATTAAGTCCATAAAATGCATCAGGACTCCTTATTGATGTTTAGTAAGAAGATATT
>NC_136485.1:112810747-112835747 GCF_053919585.1 Euprymna scolopes
CTCGTGTCCTTCAACGACTGCATTTTTAATATATTGTGCCGAGACTTATAATTCTGCTAAGTGCCGTTACTTACAGCATGCTTTATAAACACACAGAATTACAGGTTCCCATCTATATTTTCCTAACCGGAGCATTCTAATGCAATCTCAATGCAAGCTACACGTCCAGCGAAAATTATGGGCATAAAAAAAACAAATGCAAAAATCAAAAAGAAAAACTCTCAATATACCCGTTTACGTAATTTTTTATTTCCCCCTATCTAAAATTCTTACATATTTCTAGGCGAACCATTTGTCGCAATTATCGCTTCATTTTATTTTTCGTATGACTTGTTTCTTCCATTTTAATATATCTATCTTTTTATTTATGATTTGAATTACTGACGAACAAACGCAATAACATTATACATACATTTAAACTAATTTACAATATTTTTTTAAAAAATACACTATAACATTTTTAAAAAATAGATTATAACATTTAACTATGATTACATTTAATTATGCTCAAAAGAAAACGTTACAGATATAACATTATTTTCTCTTTAACAACAACAATCACAACAAAGTATGTTAAAAAATTATCCCTTAAAAAACAAAACACCTGGAAATCTACAAAATTATGAACAAAGAATTACTTTGAAACAAAAGCACACCTCTTCTTTTAAAACAAGCTTTAAAAGCGCAGACGCCGTTGATTTTTATTGGCGGATTAAATTAAAAATTCGTCCAAAATAATTTCACATTGACACATTTTTTTAACTGACACATTTATACGAATTTAAAACAATAATTGATGACCCTAAATTCTGCGTGTATATCACATGCATTCTCTGTTTCTTTTTTCGCATTATCTGTGTGTATATCAAAACAAAAAGAAACAGTTTTACACAAACGTGCATTTGAACTTGCTTGTTTTTCGTGTGTGAGTGTTTATTTATTTATTTTATTCCGATGGTACTAAACTTCTCATTACATTTTGCGGCATATCGATATATTTTTCGCGAGAAAGTTAACATTTAACAACAAAAGAATTCTCAACGTATAATTCTAACCAATTCTTTTACAATGTATTTTTTAATTTGTATTGTTCATTCTTTAGCTGACATTTTTAATATTCAGTTTTCCTAAAGAATGAACAATCAATTCTTTTCATGATATACACACTAACTATTCTAATAGAATAAAACAATTGATTTAATTTCTAACATTCCAATTTTTAACCTTGCTTACAAAGTTCGAGTTTAGGCTTTTCCTAATTTATCACATGAATCTCATTAAATTATGAGCAATCTTCAAGTAAATAATTTTTCTGAATCAACATTGACAATATATATATATATATATATATATATATATATATATACGCCAGATCGCAATAAAGCTCTTCGGTATTCTATGTCTGTGAATAGGGGATTAGAAGTTACACTGAAATGGAATTCTTCATTAAAACAAAGCAATTAAATAGATGAGTAGTTTCTCGATTATTCAAATTTCTATTCATAATTATGTACTAAGAAAATACTAAAAGAAAGTCTAAGTAATTTATTATTACAAATTTTGAACACTGTTTTTGCCAAATTTGTTTAAAACTAATTCCTTTCCGGTATCTGTTCAGTTCTTAATTTATTTATTATTTTCACAGTTAAAACGTATCTTAATATTTTTTTAAAAATATTAAATACGTGTGGACCTAATTGTTATATATCATTGGTTTAATTAAAAAAATGTAGTTTTTCATCACTACTTGTTTAGTTTGATCCTAATATCTGTTTTAAAATTCCACTTGCTTGACCTATTTTAGGATATTTATTAATATACTGGAATGGTATTTACTGAATCTACGTATTATAAAACCATAAATTCATTATTCATTAAAATTCTTAGGAAAATAAATCATACTTCATAGGCAACCTTTAATTTATTTCCTGGAAGAATATTTAACAATAAATATATTCTTCATAATAATAAATAAATGTTAATTATAACTTTTTTTCTGAACAATAATTCAGTATTTATTATACCTACCAATCAAAAGTATAAAAAATAGATTCTAACACTAAAAAATATTATTGCAAAGCAAAACCTAAAAAATAATTAATTACGTATACATTGAAAAATGCGAGCATGAAGAGTACGATGGTTAAGATTAAACATAGAAATTAAAAACGAATAAATGTTAAAACAACGAAAAAAGGAAAATTATTCTCGTAAAAATATAAAATTATAATTTTAAATATGTTTTCAAATTCAATTTAACATTATATAATCAATTTTAAATGTTCCAAAATTTTACGTTATACATTTAATATATTTACTATAAGAATATATTGTCTTTATCTTCTCCAATTTAAAAAATAATAATAAGTTTACTTTTCTCAGTTATCGTGTAATTATATAATATTTTATGTTCACATCTTTCTACATTCATTTGGTAAGTGAATGCTTAAACATCCTAGGGAAAACATATATTACACACCGTTTCTCTTCTTAAATAAACAATCTTGTGAAAACAAATAAAATGTCTAATAAAGAGAAACTATACATTAATATCCCATATCACTGACTGACATTGACCTTATTTCTAAGGTTATAGTGGAACAAAGGGATAACATATCTATTTTCTCGAGGAATTAATCTTTATTGTGAAAGTTGTAAAAAAATATTTAGCAAACAGATTTCCAATTGCTATGTTTTCTGTTTCTGGCGCAACTCAATAACAAATAACATTAAATAAATCAATTCTATGTATTTCTGGTATAATGGCTACGCTTCAAATCAGCGCATTGTTCAAACAGTTATAGAAAGTTTCAGAGGGTAATTGGAGCCGCAGCTGGTCCTCGTATATAATCTCACAGAGCATTAGAAAGCGATATCATTTTCTGTACATTGTATGAGGTGATTTCTATGTAACGCATTAGTGTTAACATTGGGCCAATAAAAAAATGTCTTGATGGAAACGAGATTTACCTATGTGTAAGCATGCCAATTTATTCTGCAATAATTATTCTATTATTATTATTATTATTATTATTATTGTTATTATTATTATTATTATTATTATTATTATTATTATTATAATTGTTGTTGTTGTTGTTACTCAGAAGCTTGCTCTTGGAAACAAACTGCGTTGTTTCTCTGAGTGTGGTTGAACAAATGTATCGAGAGATTGCCAGTGATTTCCTATCTTGCTACAATATGCAATCATCGCAACAGCAACTTATAATTAAGCTCTGAATAGCAATATTTATTCTTCAATACCCTTATTTTGGTGGCAATGACCCTCCTCAAATTCCAAATTTTTTTTCGCAATTAAATTCGTTTTTGTGATAATTATCCTCAATCCTTCCATATTCTTGTTCCTTTTCATTTTCTCCTTCCTTTTTTTCTACTTTATATTATATCACTCTAGATTGCAAGTTTACTCCAAAATCTTTAAAACATATTTTAGAATTTGTTACATTATTACCACAGCTAGTTTGTATTAACTTCTCGTTTTCAAAGCCAATTTGTCTTAAATGATATTTCGCTGGACATAAATTACATGTCCTTTTTGTAATCATCGTGTGAGGGTTTGGTTAATTATTTCTACTACTTGTAATTTTTGTGTTTCATTTTCTAATATTGTCTTACTTTCCATGCTACAAATGTCCGGAAGCTTGTCGGTACTTGTAATCTTTCTGAACAAGTTTTCTTTACATTCTCTTTTAGGTAGTTTACAGTGAAATTTGTCTAAATAGTTTACAGTGAAATTTGTCTAAATATTTTACAGTGAAACCTCTTTGTCAAATACTCCTTTACAGTATTTACATGTATTTCATCTGTTAAATTTATATGGTTAATTTTTATGGATTTTTCCTGCGAAGTCCTCAGCGCAGATTCTGTTTCCCTGTGTAAATGTCTTATTTAGCAATGCCTAGGTGTTCTTTTTAAGTCTCTTGACTTGGTATTTTTAAAAAAACGTACATGTATCTTCTATCTCCTACTAATCTGTTCCTATGTATATGCGTCTGGTTTCATCATTTTCTGTATTTTTTATCTTGACGCTGTTTGCTGTGGTGATCATCAATCCCAGAATTATGTAATATAGATATTTTCTTGGGTGATTCTTACTGTTTCCGAAATTCATTAATAATCTTTCCTCTTACTTTCTTTTCACGTAGAGTTGGTTAGTACTATATTCTGGCTGTAACACATTGGTATTATTATGATAATCCACCGCTAATAACATCTAAGTATATCCTGAATGATTCAGAGTATCGATTTAATGATACTGCTTTAGAGTTTATTGCCTTCCTTAGATTTCTACATTACAGATTTATATAGAAGACTTTATCTATGCAAGTACCTATTTCTAAATCTTCTGTATTATGTCTGTAGGTTTAATCCTGTATTTTTCCAGAACTGCCAGATATTTCTAATTATCATGCTGATCAAGTGCCCTAATCATTTCTTGTTTCCGTAGTTCTCTGACTTCATGTTTTCCTTTTAGCCATGTCTTTTAGTACAGATTTTGGATTAATATTCTATTTTAATGCTATGGTTTGGTATTTTGAAAGATTATATCATTTTCTCAGGTTCTTTATATTTATTTTTCAATTGCTTAAATTTAATTTTTAATTAAATTTTATTTTTTAACTGCTTCAGTCCAGAGATGTGCATTAAATAAATTAATTTCTGTCTATGCCTGTAAAATTTTATCCAGCATCAAAGAAATCTTTAAGTTACATCATAGCTATAATAACAATAATTTTGCGAGCGTTTTTTGTTTATATGGACGCATATGAGGTTTCATTTACTGGGGGTAAAAAATGTTTTAGATTGGTTGTGATGAAGGATTTTAAGGACAAGAGTTTTACATTCTGATATTTGAATGTATAAGAAAAAGGAAATCAGTCTGAAGTCAGAACATCTCAAATTCTTCCAAGCATCAAACACTATTGACGAGGTTGGTTGCTGCTTTATTGACTTGTGTTATTCTTTTCCCGTATTCGACGTGGAGTGTTTTAAACTTCGAGTCTTAGATTCGGCAGTTCATAAGAGACCCAGATACCGATAACGCAATAGAAAAAGTAAAACAGAAAACAATGAAATAATTTTTGGGTAAGAGAGGATACTCTTGGTAACAAGAAAGCATGAAACTTCGAAGAACGTCACAATAAAATGCGGATTGCTATACAAAATATAAGCTGCAATATAAGCGAAAAGATGCATTAGATATATTTATATATTGACCGTTTCCAGACAGCATGAGCTCAATAAATGAAGAGGAGTAGGAAATGTTCAATCAGGGCCTAAAAACATAAGACCCAGGCATCAGCATCGCGGGGATGCATCATGGTCGTTGCTTAATGTTTAAATCTTTAGTAAGACGCCCTTGCCGCTAATTATTCCAAGGGTTCTAAGTGCCAGAATTTCAAGCGCTGAAGTTTTATAAATTGGCAGCAACATGCAATGTATATGTATTAACCTATATCAATGCCCATTATTCTCTTCCCATTTATCGTTTTTTTATCAGGTAAGATATATGTTTTGTTTAAAAAAACAACTTTAAGCTACAGACATTTTTTTACTAGATAAGATTTTTCAGGTCGCATATGCAAAAAAAAATGCCTAGCTTTAGAAAAAACAAAAAGAATGCCATTCTTAGATTAAAGAGCGGAAAAATATCCAAGACCAGAACCAGAATCAAATAGTAAAAAAAAATACCCATACTATATAAAACAAAGTGAGCAAAAACAAACACATTATATATAAAACATAGTGAGCAAAATATTTTGTTTATAGGATTAAAACACAATGTAGCAGAAAATCACGTTTATTAACATAAATATGTTTGCATATGCATATATAACTTCCAAATGCTATGGCAAAATCGGGAGAAATTTATATGGAAAATAATATGTTATACAAAACAGTTACTCCTGTGCTAAGTTAAATTCACAAAATATCTCATTTTAGCTTTCCTCTTCAATAGTCTTTATGCATTGTTCTTCAAATCTTATTTGTTTTAAAGGAAATGTAAATTCAAATCAAAATATTACTGTATTTTAATACTCATTGTGATTTCTTTCTACATTTCAATCTTATTTCTAGTAATATCTGTGATTCCTATGTATTGCATATATTCTTTATAAAATTCCACATATTCTTTTATGTTATATATTCCTTTATACAACTACTTTATACAACAGAACGAAATGGCGATTATTGAATTAGCCCAGTATGAGTACACCATCCCATGATTAAAGGTCTCATTTCTAGTTTACTTTGTGTTCATCCTTATATGCATATATATATATATGTGTGTGTATATATGTGTATATATACGTATATATATATATATATATATATATATATATATATATATATACGTATATCTGTATCTGTATGTATGTATGTATATATATATATATATGTATATGTATATATATATATATATGTATGTATAAGTATATATATGTGTGTTGGTTGGTTGGGTCGTTGTTTTTGTTTTACGGCTTATCAATCTTTTCGGGTTATTTAATGCCGAATCCAAAGCTTTTGAAGATTTTTTTTTTAATAGAATATATTTGTTGTTTTCAAGTCGGTTTCTATTCAACCAATAGTTGGAACCCTAACGGGTGCTACCACTCTGGGTCAGAGTGGACCTGGGAACAATGTAAATTAAAGGGTGGCTCCACACTCCCCAAAACCCACATATCTGGGGCCTCACCACTGGATATATTTTAAGGTCATATCAAGGACCCCCATTGAGGCAATTTTAACCTCTGCAGGGAGGTAGTCGCTGTATTCTAATGCCCCACCGAAAGGGTCATATATATGTGTGTATATGTATATATGTGTGTATATGTATGTGTATATATATGTGTATATGTTTATATATATGTGTATAAATATGTGTATATGTTTATATATATATATATGTGTATAAATATGTATACATATATGTATGTGCATATGTATATGTATATATATGTGGGTATATGTTTATATATATATGTGTATATGTTTATATATATATATGTGTATATGTTTATATATATATGTGCGTATATGTTTATATATATATGTGTATATGTTTATATATATATATATGTGTATATGTTTACATATATATATGTGTATATGTATATATATATATATGTGTATATGTTTATATATATATGTGTGTATATGTTTATATATATATGTATATGTTTATATATATATGTGTTCATATGTGTATATATATATATGTGTATATGTATATATATATGTGTATATATGTGTATATGTATATATATGTGTATATATGTGTATATGTATATATATGTGTATATATGTGTATATGTATATATATGTGTATATATGTGTATATGTATATATATGTGTGTATATGCGTATATGTATATATATGTGTGTATACGTCTATATGTATGTATATGTATATATATATGTGTGTATGTACATATATATATATATATATATATATGTGTATACGTGTATATGTATGTATATGTATATATATATATATATATATATATATATGTATATGTGTATATGTATATATATGTGTGTATACGTGTATATGTATGTATATGTATATATATGTATGTATATGTATATATATGTGTATATGTATATGTGTGTATGTATATTTATGTAAATATGTATATGTGTGTATGTATATTTATGTAAATATGTATATGTGTGTATGTATATTTATGTAAATATGTATATATATGCATGTAAATATATATATATATATATATATATATATATATATATATATATATATATATATATATGTATGCATATACAGTGATGATCATATTTATTGGCACGGTAAAATAAAAGTTAAATTTTGTCTAATAAATTCTAAAAAAGGGATTAAATTAAAGAAAATAACAAAGTATATTATGTATTTTTAACTGGCCTTTCCGATGCAGCAATCGGATTTTAGAAAAAATAAATAACAAAGGAACAACAAACATAATTGCAAAAAACCCTTGTTCAAAATTATTGGCACGGCTTTGTTTTTCTTTTAGTATCAGTATAATATCAATCAATTTCCGGTTTACGTGCTTTCTGAACTTTTTATAGCCATATTATGCTTGTTTAACGCTAATTCAGTGAATAATTTTTTTCAGATAATTTTTAGATAGCGATTTATTTAAACTATTATAAGTGACTAAATTATAATTTTCAATCGCCATGGTTAAAACTAAGGAACACAGCGAAGACGTCAGGAAACTTGTTGTAGCATGCCATACCAATGGGGAGGGCTATGATTAGATTTCAAAGAAGC
Source organism: Euprymna scolopes (assembly GCF_053919585.1). Classification (NCBI taxonomy): domain Eukaryota; kingdom Metazoa; phylum Mollusca; class Cephalopoda; order Sepiida; family Sepiolidae; genus Euprymna; species Euprymna scolopes. Next base: position 112,819,038 of record NC_136485.1, read on the forward strand.
TAAACCTTCCCAAATCCACTGTTAGAGCCATAATAAACAAGTTCAAATCGCAAGGCCACGTTATGAGTTTAGAGGGTAGAGGGAGAAAAAGGAGTCTTTCCCCAAGAGATGAACGGAAAATTGTTCGACAAGTAAAACAAAACCCAAGGATCTCTGTTGGGGAGATTGTTGATGAACAGAGCACCTCTGGAGTGAATGTATCTCGACATACAGTTGGTAGAGTTTTGAAGAGAGCTGGTTTAAAAGCATGTCGTCCGAGAAAGACTCCCTTATTGAAGCCTATGCACCTGAAAGCAAGGCTAGCCTTTGCAAAACGTCATATTGATAAAGGTGTTGCATTCTGGAAACGTGTTCTATGGACTGACGAAACGAAAATAGAGTTATTTGGCCATAATAAAGTGTCTTATATTTACAGAAAATCTGGCGAAGCTTTCCTGCCTAAGAACACCATACCCACAGTGAAGCACGGTGGAGGCAGTTTGATGTTTTGGGGATCCTTTGCTGCCTCTGGACCAGGGCGACTTGTTAAGGTCACAGGTAGCATAAAAAAGGAAGATTATGTTAAAATATTGGATTAAAACCTGAAAGACTCTGCTAAAGAGCTCTCACTTGGTCGTCGTTGGTGGTTCATGCAAGATAATGACCCAAAGCATTCGGCTAAACTGACTAAGAAATGGCTTGAGGACAATCATATTAATGTTTTGGAGTGGCCATCACAAAGCCCAGACCTTAATCCAATTGAAAATTTATGGAGAGCATTAAAATTGAGGGTAATGCAAAGGAAGCCTAATAATCTTATTCAATTGGAGGATTATTGTCAGGAAGAGTGGGCTAAAATTACTACTGGAGAGTGCAACAACTTGGTTGTAAACTATGAAAAGCGACTGAGGAAGGTAATCAAGGCCAAAGGCTATACAATTGATTATTAAATAAATCGTGCCAATGATTTTGAACAAGGGTTTTTTGCAATTATGTTTGTTGTTCCTTTGTTATTTATTTTTTTCTAAAATCCGATTACTGCATCGGAAAGGCCAGTTAAAAATACATAATATACTTTGTTATTTTCTTTAATTTAATCCCTTTTTTAGAATTTATTAGACAAAATTTAACTTTTATTTTACAGTGCCAATAAATATGATCATCACTGTATATGTATATGTGTATGTGCTGCTGGTACCATGTAACCCAGTACAACCTGCCTCATGGTCGCGTCACCGGCGACTATACTGGTTCCCCCACCAGACTTGTTTGGTGAGGAGGGCGGCTAGTCTTCCTAAACGATTAAAAACAAGACCCTCCAAAGGGCGAATGAACTCTTTTCTGGGTCAACGGGCAACTAGCACCGTGTATATTTGTGTGGGTGTGTATATGTGTATTGGGGTGGAGAGGGCTCCCGTAAGGTGTGGTGAAGGCAACCTTTCTAGGAGAAGATAATCTCTGATTTAAAAAAAAAACATAAAGCGGAAGACCATTACCCGCATTAAGCTGGTCTGCAGTTTAATTCATTGCTGGCTATCTTGCTCTTGCTTGTTGCTGGATCTCAACATTTTGAAGCGAGAGAGAGACTTTGCTGTCGTACAAAGCTAAGATTCTGTAACATCATATTTGTATAGATACTCCCTCAGGCATTTGGGCTCATGGATTTTAAATGTCTGAGGGAGTGGCACTCGTCTGACAAGACGTTGCAATCACCATATGTATATGTGTGTATATAATTATACGTATATGTGTGTATGTATATGTGTGTATGTATATGTGTATATATGTATATATATGTATATGTTTGTATATATATGTATATGTATGTGTATATATGTATATATATATGTATGTGTATATATGTATATATATATGTATGTGTATATATGTATATATATATATATGTATGTGTATATATGTATATATATATATATGTATGTGTATATATGTATATATATATATGTATGTGTATATATGTATATATATATATGTATGTGTATATATGTATATATATATGTATGTGTATATATGTATATATATATGTATGTGTATATATGTATATATATGTATGTGTATATATGTATATATATGTATGTGTATATATGTATATATATGTATGTGTATATATGTATATATATATGTATGTGTATATATGTATATATGTATATATGTATATATGCATATATATGTATATGTATATATGTGTATATGCATGTATATATGTATAGATATGCATATATATATGTATAGATATGCATATATATGTATGTGTATATATGTACATATATATGCATGTATATATGCATAGAAATGCATATGTATATATATGTCAATATATTCATATGTATATATACATGTATATATAGTATATGTATATGTATATATATATGTGTATATTATGTGTATATATATGTATATACATATATATGTATATATGTATGTATGTATGTATATGTATATATACATGTATATGTATATACATGCATCTTTATATATGTGGATATATATATATATATATATGTAACTATTTATATATGTGTACATATATATATATATGTGTGTTCATATATATATATATATATGTACACATATATATGTACATATATTTATATGTGTATATGTATATATATATATGTATATATGTATGTGTACATACAATTATGTATATATATGTATGTGTACATACAATTATGTATATATATGTATGTGTATATACAGTTATGCATATATATATATGTATGTGTATATATAGTTATGTGAATATGTATATATATATATGTGTATATATAGTTATGTGTTTATGTACATGTATGTGTATATATAGTTATGTGTATATGTATACATATGTGTATATATAGTTGTTTGTATGTGTATATATAATTATTTGTATATGTATATATAAAAATATATATATTGGTATATGTATGTATAGATATGTATATATATATATATATATATATATATATATATGTGTGTGTGTGTGTGTGTGCGTGTGTGGGTGGGTGTATGTATACCTAACCCCACAATAGGCAACACCAGACACATCCTCATAGCGCCCAATTTAATTGCACAACATAAGAGACGAACATCTGAAAAAAAACTCTAATTCTAAAACTCAACACACCCACTTCAGGCCTTAACAAAAACCTGCGACTACTCAATTAATTCTATAACAACATGATGTTCTATAAAACTTAAACTGGAATGAACGGCTGGATGAGGTAGACCTTTTCTTTTTTTTTCATTTGTTGCTTACTCTTTTCGACACTTTACATTTTCCCTATGTTTTTTCCGTTTTTATATTCGCGTACACATTAGTCTACGTATCTGTATGTGTGTACGTATTATGTACGCATATATGCATGTATTTATGCGAACCTATCTATATATGTGCAGGGGTGTATGTGTGTGTGTGTGTGTGTGTATGTATATATATATGTGTATGTATATATTTCTGTATGTATAGGTCGATATATGTGTATATGTGTGCGTGTATTTGTATGTGGTGGACGTGTGCGAGAAATGCATATACAGGGTTATATATATATATATATATATATATATATATATATATATATATACATATATAGAGAGAGAGAAAGAGAGAGATGCATGCGTTTATGTGTGTACATATATATGTATATATGTATATACATATGTATAGTTGTTAATGTGAGTATTTGTTTTTATGTGTGTGTATGTAGATATTAATATATAAATAAATAAAAAAGAGCGCTTCATTTCTGCCTTAAAACAACTGAATTTTAAACGACGTTTTCGTTCTTTGTCGAACGAGGAATAGACGTTTATTTAAAAATGAATCCATAGCGTCTCTACTCATAATATCTCATATCCTTTGAATACTTGTTTTCTCTTGGAATAAATAATATCCTTAGAATGTAAAATATTGGGCAGTTATAGACGTGTTTCTTAATTTTTATTTAATGTTCAATTTTAAATTTTTCTTTATATGCGTATATGTACTGTGTGCTTGTGTGTATGTGCGTAGTTATCTGTATATGTATTACAACTGACGTGCCACCTTCTCATTTGCTATACCTCGTCTTCCTCCTTCAATTTCCTATCCCAGTTTTTCTCCAGGTATGCCCATCACTTTCACCATATTGATGAATACTGAAGGAGTGGTCGAAAATATGTACTTTTTTATTTTACATTTTTTACTTTTCTTTCATAATATTATTTTCAATTCCTGCACGTCACCAATAGAAAACGAATAAAGAAATGTATTACCCTTTTAATTTTAAAAAATGTATTACCCTTTTAATTATCGTATTCTGTTTCATACATATATATATATATATATATATATATATATATATATATATATATATATATATATATATATATATATATGCTTGCATTTAAGTCCGGCGTTGCCCGGGTGTTTTGATGCGTATGTTGAGCAAAAAAAAAAAAAATGGTAGTAGGAAGGCAGGCTTGAACGCGTACCGCAAAGGAGGAAAAATACGGGGTAAAACCTAATGTTTATGCTGTTACGTCCACCGCCAAACCAGAAGAGACATTATTTTTAAAAATCTAAATGTATATGTATGTATATATTAAATCTAGAAAATCTAAAGGAAAGGATAACTTTAAAAAGTATTGGCGAAAAAGGTGACCCCGCTGTAGAAAAGTGCTTAGTTGAAGGGGAATATATTAATGTTTTATGCCAATTTTTGGATATTCGTCGTATGTTAGGTCGAACTTAAAAACTATACTGATTTTGGTAAAATCAGTCGCCTTCATGGAAAGTTTAAGGCAGACCTGCAAATTGGTAACTAAAAACTTTCGACACAAACTTATGAAAAAGCTTGCCTACCTCTGAATATCCTTTATGTAAAATGTCAAATGTTTGGACCTGAAAGTAATTTGGAACGGACCGCAGAGGTCAATTTTTTTAAAATTTTGACCCCTACTATGGCCCCTTAAAATTTATTGTCTTAGGCTCAAATCAAGTTATTAAGTTAGATCAATGTCCAAGGAACATATATGTAAAATTTCACATGCGTAGACCCACAATTGTCGGAGGATTTGGTAGAATTCTCAAAGGTCAAATCGTTGAACTTTAACAGCTCAATCGCAAAATTTCTTGCCAAAATCCGATCACATCGATTTTCCCAAATCTCAGTACCATGTATATCAAATTTCGAGTCTGTAGACTAAAAATTAACAGAGTTATTGCTTAGGGAAATGTACACATACACACACAGCCACGTTCACTTATATATATATATATATATATATATATATATATATATATACAGATAGATAGAAAAATATAGATAGATTTTTTTAACAAAAATATATACGCATACACACATATATATGGAAACACTTTTGTTTACTATAAACATTTTAAAATATTATGCAAGTATGAATCATGTAGAATATCTGCATGAACATAATTACAGGTAATAGTTTACTAAAGATGATTATCCCATTAAAAACCGAAGCAACTAATAGGGAATTAATTAAAATGATTGAATATACAAATTAGCTAGATCATTTGCTAGTGAATGCAATTGCACAACCAAGCTATAAGAAACTTGTATTTTCTTTTTAAATAAATAGAAAAGAGGGGTTTTAATATGAATATCGATACACACAAAACAAAACCAGATTGATAGGAGTATATATATATATATATATATATATATATATATATATATATATATATATATATATATGCTGCTCATAGAAGCTGACGTTTTATGAAATATTCATTATTTCAACCATTGAACATCAGCATTATTGTTTATTAGAAAGGAAACCGAAGTATAATTATTCCGTATTCCTAAAGTATAATGAACCTGAAAAAGAACATGATCTGTTCAGCACTTGCTCCGGTTCAGATGTATACGACAGTGGTAGTTATTAAGAACATGCTTGTTACATTATCTCATATGTTAAATCGTGCTTTTTTAGGTTCTTTATTTATTGCGATTTGAATGCATTTTTTCAATAGATCAAATCGCAGGCGTTTTTATCTTTTTTAAATAATGTATTCGCTATTTTTCTGCTTGTATATGAATGTTCCTCGATAGAATTTACTTGTTTAACATTTTCTCAATTTTTTTAACCATCATGTAGACTAAGATGTTCGTAACGCCTTACCAGTGTTTCTGTCATGTTTTAAATACCGGACGTAAGAAATCGACGTTTCCTTCATTTTCGAATAAACACATATGTAGTCACGATTTCCGGTCTGCATGAGATGCATGGGGATATTTATTTTCTATTTATTTCCTTTTGATAAAAGAACAGTTTTCAAACGCGTAGTTGATCGTGCTCATAAGTTAAAATCTCACAATTCCACGTGATTATCAATTGGTTTGGCTTAAGGAGCGTTCTAGTAGAAGTGTATGGAGTTTGAATGTCTATGATTTCATAGCATGTACATATTAAATTCTTTGTAAAATATATTTTAAATAATTCAAAATAGGAATTGAACTAAGTTTATGATTTCTAAATGCTGCATTGAAATAACAAATACGAAGTATCACATTAGAAGTAAAATTACACATTTGTATACTTCCTTCCCTTCATCTGTCGCTCTTTTTTTTCATCACCTCATATATATATATATATGTATATATATATATATATATATATATATATATATATATATATATATATATACCTTATCCTCGAGTGTCATCTTGGACTTGATTGGTAATTATGCCAATGAAAAAGATATCTATATATATATACATATCTCTCTCTCTCTCTCTCTCTATATATATATATATATATATACATTTATACAGTTATATATACATATATATAAAATATATATTAGTCATCGACATACAGACCTGTTTCGTTGTTTCACAACTCATCAGTGCCGCTAGACTAACACCTCTCCCAAGCCGAGGATCGAACCTAGAACCGTCGTGATGACAGTCGGCAGTCCTACCCCCTGACTACGGAATCGGTGTCCGAAATTAAACTGTCGGAATGCGTATTTAAATAAACATCCGTCCGCTACTCGTAGGGCTCAAACGTTTTGTTTGTAAACAAATTGCGAGCTTCGCCTTTATTTCAGCTAAATTAAATAGCGAGTAAGATAATTTACGAGAGTGCTCTACCAAAGAGGGGAGCTTTATATATATACATATAAAAAATATAATCGATATAATAACGGTTTTTATATTGGGAAAATTTATAAATATTAAATATCTTAAAAAGAGCCACAAATTCCCAATTACAGTTTTATTAATGCATACGGCACATTTGATTGAGTGTAAATAAAATATTATTGTTTTGAAATTATAGCATCTTCCGTTTATTGTTGAATACGTATAGTTTTGGTAAAATAATTTTCCAGTTAAAAATGTTGTTGAACATATTTCTGTTTAGGGAGAAATCTTTTCCAAGAAAATACCTAACTTTTTAAATATATTTATCAACAACATAACCAACAGAAATAATAGCATTATATTTATTAATAAACGTGCTAAGTATCGCATGAAAAATATCACATAATGAAATATTTAGAAAAAATATTAAACATTTCGGAGTTTAAATTATTCATAGGAGTGCCATCGTTTGCCTGCGGCGATGCTGTTACAACCCCATAACATGCTGAGGTAGTGGTTGAATTTAAGGGAAATGGTCAGCACTAATGTTTTTGTTATTTCTATTGCATATATTGTCTGATTGGTCTCAATTATTTGTTTCAAAAGAAATGTCAACTCATTAGAAATTTGGAAATGAAAATTGAAATTATGGAAATTATCAACGCCACTGATAATATTTCACTTGTAATTATTATTCCTTACAATGCAAGTATAATGCCCAAAATAAACTTTAATGAAATCTGCACACTAGCTGTTTTTACAATGAAATTTGTGCAAATTTTGTTCTGTATAAAAATTCATAATTTCAGAATTAATTCGCTGAGGATTGTACTTTTCAAATATAACTCTATTCATTTGAACACACAAATATTAGGAAAAGTTCTAGTGACTTTTCCAATTGCTCAGCATTTTATTGACATTAATTACAATGGTGTAACATTGAAGAGTCAGTTTTTCTGAATCAGTTTGAGCATTGAAGAGTCAGTTTTGAGCAAAATTTAGAATTGTTTGAGTGTAAATAAAATAGTTATTTTTAACTCTAGAATCTTCATTTTAATGTGTTGATCAATAGTTTTCATTAAAATAATTTTCCGGTTAAACATTTTATTGCGCATTTATCTTTTGAAGCCGAAATCTTCTTTCCAATTGAGTTATAATGTTTCATAACAGTGCCATTGTGTGCCTGCAGAGATGCAGTTACAACACCCCTCCCAATATTAAGAATGGCTTTTATTTCAGCATGGTCCATATTTCATAATAGTAAAATACTTGCCCACTTCTTATATTTAGAATTATTTAATTGTAGATGGAAATACAGAAGATGTTTAAAAGGGTCTCCTACCAATATTAAGAATGGTGTTCTAAATAATAACGTGTGTATTTCAGCACGGTCCTTATTCCATAATAGTAAAATTGTATTCCCTCCTTATATTTAGAATTGTATAATTGCCTTATTTTAAGAATGATTTAATTGTTAGGTGCAAATGCAGAAGATTAAACAAATCTCCCAATATAAAGAATGGCTTTCTTAATAGCCTTTGTATTTTAGCACATTCCGTATTCTATAAAAGTAAAATACTATCCCCTCCTTATATTCAGAATTATTTAATCGCCTTATACTGTTAGTTACAAGAACAGAAGATTAAAAAAAAACATATCTCCTCCCTTTATTAAGAATGCCTTTCTAAATAATAACATTTGTATTTCATGAGTGTCCGTATCAATAGTAAAATTCCACCCTCTTTATATTAAGAATTATTAAATTGCCTTATATTAAGATTATTTAATTGTTAGCGGGCAGTACAAAATATTTAAACCACCCTCCCAATATTAAGAATGGCTGTCTAAATAACGTTTGTATTTCAGAACGGTCCGTATTCAATAATAGTAAAATACTACCCCCCTCTTTATATTGAGAATTATTTAATTGTAAGGTGTAAGTACTGAAAGGGTTTAAAAAAGATCCGACTATTAAGAATGGCTTTCTAAACAATAGCATTTGTATATCAACACGGTCCTTATGTCATAATAGTGAAATCCTACCCCCTCTCCTTATATTCAGAATAATTAAGTCACCTTATATTGTTAGGTGTAAGTACAGAAGATTTAAAAAAGACCCCTGCCAATATTAAGAATGGCATTCTAAATAATGACGTTTTTATTTCAGCACTGTCCGTATTCAATAATAGTAAAATACTATCCCCCTCCTTATATTAAGAAGTATTTAATTGCCTTATATAAAGAATTATGTAATTGTTAGGTGGAAGTACAGAGGATTTAAAAAAATAAAATCTTCCCAATATTAAGAATGGCTGTCTAAATAATAACGTTTGTATTTCAGGACGGCCGTATTCCATAATAGTAAAAAACTATCCCCCTCTGATATTTAGAATTATTAAATTGCCTTATATTAAGAATTATTTCATTATTCGGTGTAAGTGCAGAATATTAAAAAAGTTCCGCTCCCAATATTAAGAATGACGTTCTAAATAGCTAGCATTTCAGCCCGTCGTTGCCCGTGTGTTTGGCGGTGGGTGTTGCACAAATAAAAAAAAAAATGGTAGTAGGAAAGCAGGCTCGAACCCGTACCACAAAGGAGGAAAATAATCGGAAATAAAACGTGACGTCCTTGCTGTTGTTATCTGAAAAAACACTCTTCAAGACGATACTGACCTTGTGATTATCCGTCCCCTCTCTCGAATGTTTTAGGGAAACATGCAAGCATACATACATACATGTATATATTGGTAGCTCCAGTGTTTTACCCAAACCGATTACAAAGGTTGCCCGATCTTGTAATACACTTTATGTAATATTTCAAATGTTTAGACCGGAAATTTTGTGAGTAATTTGGTAGAGACCGCTGTAGTCAACCTTTTGTTTCAAATCGATCCGTATTATGACCCATTAACATTTATTATTTTGGGCTCGAATCAAGTTATTAAGTTAGATCTATGTCCACGGAACCTATATCTAAAATTTTAATTGTTCATAAAAAAGATTGGCGTAGGAGTTAGTAGAGTTATCAAAGGTCAAATCGTTGAATTTTGACCCCTTAATCGCTAAATTTCTGGCCGAAAAAGGAGTTAAAAGATTTTTTTGAAATTTCCCTACCCTGTATATAAAATTTCAAGTCTGTAGACTGAAAATTTACAGAGTTATTGTTTAGGGGAATTTACACAGAAAGACACACACAGTCAGACATGCACTTTACTTTTATAGATGTATAGATAATGTTTGCATTCAACACGCTCCGTATTCCATAATATTAAAATACTATCCCTCTCCTTATATTAAGAATTATTTAATTGCCTTATATTAAGAATTATTTAATTGTTAGTCGAAAGTACGGAAGACTTAAAACCCCTCCCGATATTAAGAATGGCGGTCTAAATAATAACGTCTGTACCCAGCACGCCCCCTATTCCATATTTGTAAAATAGTATCCTCCTCTTTATATTAAGAATTATTTAATTGTTAGGTGTAAGTACAAACATTTTTTTAAAAAGATCCCCTCCTAATATTAAGAATATCTTTCTAAAATACATTTTAATTTCAGCACTGTTCGTTTTCCATAACAGTAAAATATTATGTCGCTCTTTATATTTAGAGTTATTAAATTGCCTTATATTAAGAAGTGTTTCATTGTTAGGTGTAAGTACAGAGGATTAAAAAAAACTCCCAATATTAAGAATGGTTTTCTAAATAATAACGCTTTTATTTTAGCATGGTCCGTATTCCATAATAGTAAACTACTATTTCTCTCCTTATATCTATATTTATTATATTGCCTTATATAGTTAGGTCTTACTGGCGAAGATTAAAAAAAATGATCCCCTCCAAATATTAAGAATGGATTTCTAAATAATAACATATGTTTTTAAGCACGGTCCGTATTCCAAATAAAAAATACTCTCCCCCTTCTTATATTAAGAAGAATTTAATTGCTAGATGTAAGTTCAGAAGATTAAAAATAACTCCAAATATTAAGAATGGCTTTCTTAATAAACTATAGTAATGTTAATTCGTAAACGGTTTCTGCCATTTCCAGGACAGCCTTAATACCCCCATCCTACTCTTTAAAATATACCTGGATATAGGAATGTTAACTCATAAACTATTTCTGCCATTTCTGGGACAGACTTTATATCCCTCGCGCTATTCTTTCAAATATACAGTAAATATAGTAATCTTTACTCGAAAACGGTTTCTGCCATTTCCGGGATTGACTTAATATCACCCACCCCACGTTTTAAAATATACATTAAATATAGATATGTTAACTTGTAAACGGTTTCTGCCATTTAAGGCTGACTTAATATCCCCCACCCACTCTTAAAAAACATACATTAAATATAGTGATCTTTACTCGTAAACGGTTTCTGCCATTTCCGGGACTGATGTATTTCTTCCACCCCACTGTAAAATATATACATGAAATAAATATACTTGTTTTGTAAATTAATACATAAAAAAAACATTAACACAGTAAGGTATTAGGCAAGCATTACTTCAACATGAATTCCGGGGGGGTAGTATCAGTCTCATCATTCTAATGACTTTACGTGATGTGTGGAATGTTACAACTATGGCCTAGCGTGCACGCGATTCATTTAACTGATTTTTTGAGTCAGCACTTCAGCCATGTGATTTTTGGAATATTACATCTGTCAATTTTTTGTCTCGAAATTAGTATGTCACTCTAAGTTATAATAATACGACAAAGAGAGCTGACGTCACATCCGGTGACATGACTAAGCATTTTTCACATATGTATAAATGACTAAGCCTTTTTTTTCAAATGTGTATCAACAATAAAAAATGCCCTTAAACTTAACCCACAAGTGGTCAAGTGGGTGATCGCTCTCAGAGTTTTGCAAAAAAAAAAAAAAAAGAAAAAAGGATTTGTATACTGTCGGAGCACACACAAGGAAAAATGGATAGGGATTAAAAAAAAAAAAGTAAGAATTTTTTCCTCTATATTCCTACTTGCTTTTTTTATTCGCTATCCATGTTCCTTTTTTCCTTGGTCTTTTTTTAAATATGAAATGAATTCCGAAGGACTACGTCTTCCCTTCATGATTGCCTTAATATATATATATATATATATATATATATATATATATATATATATATATATAATGTGTGTGTGTGTGAGTATATATATAAAAACTTGCCATTTTCTTCGCTCACCTCTCCCTCTATCTCTTTCTCTCTTTAATTCTAGCAAGAACTCAGTCTGACGCTGTTAAAAGTAAAGCGTAGTAATAGTTTTAGTAGACAGCTATGAATTATTGTGTTTTGGTGTTATAAATAGTTGCTCGGTTGCAAAACTCTTAAGGAACGGTTTTGTAAATAATATTTTTTTAAATCGATATTATATCAAATTATATGAAATAATATATGAAATGAAACAGAAGAACATGGAGATTATTAGTTTTATTACTATTCCAAAGAAATTCATTAAATATTTAGCGAGGAAAGTAAAAAAGTTGTTTTTAAAGCAGTACATACGACACCATTACTCAATAGTAGTATGCAAGTAACATTTTGTTTGTCGTGCAGTTACTTGCACGACTAATATATGAATACACACACACACATATATATATATATATACTCACACATATATATATATACACATACATATATTTATATATATATATTAATATACACACCTATATATATATATATATATATATATATATATATATATAATGGCATATACACGCACGCGTATATATATATATTTAATGGATTATATCTACAAGTTTTTGTTTTAAGTTTTTATAAAAACTTGGTCTAAAAAGTAAACAATTACTATTCCTTACCTAACACGCCACTTCCATTGTTCTGTCTCTCTTTCTTATGCTGTCTACTTATCTTGTATATAAAAACAGTAAATTTATTTATATGTGTCTATGTGTACATATACGACTGCTTCAACAGTTGTCACATGAAAATGAAATTAAAGAAAAATTGAATAATACATATAAAATAATTTATAACGAGAATATATTGAATTGCATATATTAATAACGCCAACTGGAGACGAAAACTGGAGATGTGCACTGGTTGCATTCCTATTAATTTGCGATTAAGGAAAAAGTGCATATCCACTTTGTGTTTCCTGGCTGAGTGACCAATGAGTGACCATTTTAGAAGGCAAGGCGCTGTATGTACCACGAGGTAAAATACCAAATTGTTTAACTGGCGCGATCTATCATTCTCGCGAGGATATATGTGACTCTCGTCAGGCGTGGTCGGCACCGCATCCACTGATGATGTCACGATTTGATTTACACCACAGACTCGTGTAGTAACTTCAATCACGGCTACGGCCACGATGAATCGATGGGTGTTCTGTTTATTTTTTTTAACTTTCTGACACACACACACACACACACACACACATATATATATATGTATATATATATATGTATATATATATATATATGTATATATATATGTGATAAGATCTATTTAAATAAGCTAAAATAGCATTTTTTTTCGTTTGCATTTTCATTTTGAAAAATGGACGGATTTTAATCTACAAAATAATATCTAAATTAGAACATTTGTATCTAGGAACCATACTATTAAAAAACTGGACAGCACCTGATCAATTATACACATATTATTTTCAATATTGAATGTTGACAGACATGCTGTCATATTGTGGATCGTGAGGAAATATGTTTTCTTAACTATAAATAATATGTAGAAAAATAACTATATTTACTGATTAAATCGTTATCTATATATATAAAAGCGAAAATGTATGCATGTGTGGGTGTGTATGTTTGGATGTCTGCTAACACTTTCGACATACACGACAAAAATTCACAAACTCGGAATCACATCGAAGCTCCATCCTTTGCTGGAAAAATATGGACAAATTTGGCAAAACCGTAAACTTTTTCACCCCCACATCGACAATTTTTAGCCGGGGGAGGGTGTCAACAAAAACGGTCCTCTCGTAACAATGACCGATTCTACGCATGTGTCAAATGACGTCATGACCTAATTCACTTTAAGTAGTTGAAAAACCGAACAAATTTCATGTACGTACCGTGAGCTCAGTTGGTTAAGCCCTGCGTTCATTATCTAAATGTTTTCGGTTCGAATACTGGTGTGAAATGATTTTTTTTCGATTTTTTAAATTTGAATTTTGAACCAGTGTTATTTAAGCAATTTTACACGTAACGTTACCTTTTTGCTTTTTTTTTTCTTTACTTCGCTTATTCTTAGCGACACCCAAAAACACCCGGGTACGCACCGTTTTTTTTAAATGTTAATAAGGAAACAGGCCTATTTAAGCCAGTTGTAACGTGTTCGTCGTCTGTTTTCATCGTTCGTTTGCCTTACATTAGTTTTTTTTATTATTGTTTGATCGCCGCGTAGCGGGGAAAACAGAAACTGGCTTCCGCAACTTGACGTTGTCGCACCTGCTAATCTCGGTTTATAAACGTCAACTTAACAAAGTGATCAATTCATCTGTGCCCGTGGTCGAGATGATTAGGTCAGAGAGATTTTTTCCATTTCCTTTCAACCTCCGTGTCAAACGTTCGGGGTTCAAGCCTACTTTTATACTAAAACTATTTTTCTTTTACACCTCCAAACAACCGGCTAACGTTTTTTTTACAGGGATGGTTTAATATACCCCCACCATACGCACATCCAAACACTCGGGCCACGCCGGGTAACCCCGCTTGTCTATATATATATATAAACGAGAAAATGTATATATGCGTGTATGTTTGTGTGTCTGCTAAAAACTTTCGACAGACACGACGAAAATTCAAAAACTCTGTATAATATCGAAGCCCCATCTTTCGCTCGAAACATATCGAAAAAAATTGCCAAAAACGTTCATCCCCCCCTCCGAAATACCCAATTTTCGACAGGGGGGTCAACAGAAATGGTCTTCTCGTGACGACTAGCGGTTCTATGCATGCGCCAGATGACGTCATATCCTGATTTACTTTAAATAGTACAAAAACTAAATAAATAACATGTACGTCGCGTTAGGTAAGTCGATTAGCGCGTTGGTTCATTATCTAAATGTTTTGGGTTCGAATCGTGGTGTGAGATATCTTTTTTTTTCGATTTTTTTAAGTTTAGATATTTAACCAGTGTTATTTAAGCCATTATTCACGTAACGTTCGTTTTTCTGTTTTATTTTACTTCGCTTATCCATGCCCGACCACACACCCCAAAACACCGGGATGCCTAGCGATTTTTTTTAAATTGTAATATCGAAACAGGCTTAGTTAAGACATTTTTAACGTGTTCGTTTTTCTCTTTTCACTGTTCGTTTGCCCTACGTTAGTTTTTTTTGTGTTTTTTTCGATGTTTTGATTATCCCTCCCGCTTTATTAAAACGGTTTTTTCTTTTTTTACTTCGCTTATAACAAACAAACCTTCGTCGTCGTCGTTGTCGTCGACGTCGTAACGCTCGACGACTTCCGGGCGCGCACCTGTCAATTTGGTTCTTACTAAAATAAATTCAAACATCTTTCAGTAACTCATTCTGGCTGGCCGATTTTATTTTCAAACTTCATCTCAGGGCTTCGGGTTCGATCCTACCCCGGGTTCTTTTTTATTTAACACCACACACACCTACAAACACCCGGGCAACGCCGGGTACCCCCGCTAGTCGTAAATAAAAACATAAGCACATACATATATTTGTTGCAAATATATATTTCAGCATGATAATTATGTATCCACAATTGAATTACAAACATCTTCGTCTAGGTTAGAGTTAATTTAGAAGAAATTGTTCGAACAAGTGTGTGCATTGATTAAACTAAGGCCCCTGATTGATTAATATCAATATCCGATGATCCACCATTAAACTCATCCTCTTTTGACCCCCCCCTGAAGAACGTTCTCGTCAAAAACATATTCATGTATCTTATTATATATCTATTTGTCTATCTATCCATCCATCTATCTATCTATCTATCTATCTAAAAAAAACAAAAAAAAAACGCAAGGGTCTATCTGTCTGTGTGTGCCTGTCTGTTTGTGTACATTCCATACGCATTAACTTTGCCAATTTTTATCCTACAGACTCGAAATTTTATATACAGAGTATTGAGATTTGGGAGAATCTAGGAGGTCTGTTTTTGGCGAGAAATTGTAAGACTAAGGGGTCAACGTTCAATGATTTGACCTTTGAGAATTCTACCAAACTCCTCCGACAATTTTGGGTTAAAACATTTGAAATTTTACATATATGTTCCTCCGACATGCATCTTACTTAATAACTTAATTTGAGCCCAAAACTATAAATTTCAAGCGAGAATAATATGGGTCAAATTAAAATTGACCGCTTTCTTTTTTGTTTTTTTACTCAACATGAACTCCAAATACCCGGGCAACGCTGGGCACCTATGCTCGTATATCTATAAAAGTTAAAGTGTCTGCCTGTGTGTGTCCATGTGTACATTTCCCTACGCAATAACTCTGACGATTTTTAGTCTACAGACTCGACATTTTTATGTACAATGTACATAGTTTTGGGAAAATCGATGTGATCGGTTTTCGGCCAGAAATTTGGCGATTAAGAGGTCAAAGTTCAATAGTTTTCCCTTGGAGAACTCTAGCAAACTTCTCCGACAAC
>NC_136485.1:112840747-112865747 GCF_053919585.1 Euprymna scolopes
TGTGCATATTTATACATGCATATATATGTACATATACTTTACTTGCAGAAAAAATATAGATGTACGAATCTAATTTTATATGTATACTCATATATATCAACGTGTATATATATATATTTATATATTTTTATATATATATACTTATATAGTTACATCTTTAACCTATTTACATTTAAAATCTATATTTATATATTATATATATAAATAATTATATATTTATATATATATATATATTTAAATATCAAAATTTTGTGCATGTATTACACATATAATTACATATATTCATATATATATACATATATATATATGTATATATATATATATATATATATATATATATATATATATATACATATTCCAGTATCAATATTTGTTGCAGATATTATATACATATGCAAATATGTATATATATATATTTATATATATTTTTATATATAATAATATGTATTTGTATGTATATGCACATTTGTATATATCTATTAATGTATATATATATATATATTTGCATATATACACACATACACATGTTTTCATATTTATTTGTATAAAGAATTTTATAAATAAATATGATATATTTATATATATTTATATATGTGTTGATTTTTATATATATATTTAAATACATATTTATATATATTTATTAAATATAAGTATATATATATATATAAATATATATTTGTGTTTATTTCTATATGTATATGTATATATATAAATACATATATATAAATATGTTAAATAACACAATTATATAAATATATATAAATATATACAATTATATAGATATTATATATATATATATATATATATATATATATATATATATATATATATATATACATACATAAACCCATTTATAGCTTCATGTAAAATGAAAAGAGAAGGACTAATTCCACAAAAGGAGACTTAATTGCCTAATGCGTAGCTCAGGATTCATTATTGTTGCTTATACAATAGAACAACAAGATTATCAAAAGACGACGAATAACTATATATTTGATATAGCGTTGATCATTTAGTGAATAAATAATTAATAAATAAATACTTGAATACAGGAACATTTTGGGGGATAGGAGGGTCTCTTTTTTGCCAGTGTGTTTCGAAGGTGAATTTTTCTCCTCAGAAAAGTAGGCAAGGTGCTAGATAGTATAGGGAAGATTCGGCGTCTAGTGTAATGTTCATTAGGGATGGAAAAGATTAAAACGATTTATAGAATGCAGGGGGAAGCTTTTTTTTAAATTCTTAATAAATAAGCAGAAGCCTATAATATATAATATGAGATATAAGAAAATATATATTTTAACGGTTTCTGTGAAATTGGCAATTTTGATTCATTTGGGAGGGCGAGGTTGCAAAACTGAAACCTAATATTTAAAAGTTTCTACTGTAATGATATAGGGAGTATGATCAAAGGGGAGGATCTGTGTTAGGGTGGCATAGAATATTAATGCGTATAACTTGATGCAACAGTTTAAGTATACATATTGATAAAGTGGGTGAGCAAGGAAACCATTGCTACTTCTGAGAGTGGTAAATATACTCTTTTTTGTTATTATAAACATGTATATATATTTATATATATATACATTTATATATATATTTATATATATATGCGTTATATATATACATTTATAGATATATATACATTTATATGTATTTCTATATATAATTATATATATATTTATATATATATATATATTTATATATATATGCATATATATTTATCTATATGCATATATATTTATATATGTTTATATATATATATATATTAAAAAATTAGTATGTGTATATAGTAATATATATATACATAATTATATTTATATGCATTTGTATATAATTTTATATTTTATATATATATTAATAAATATGCATTTATATATATGTATAGATATATATATATATATATATATATATGTACTTGTATATATATGTATATATATTTATATATATATAAATGTATATATATGGATTTATATATGGATTTATATATATATTTATATATAAATGTATTTATATATAAATATATTTATATATATATGGGTTTCTGTATGTATATCTTTATAGGTATGCATGTGTATATATATATATATATATATATATATATGTATATATATAAGTCTGTACATATACATATATATATATATGTCTGTGAATATTTCTATTTATTTATATATATGTTTATATGTATATATTTATATATATTATATGATTGTATGTATATATATTTAAATATATATATATGCATATATATAGTTCTATATATTTATATATATTATATCTATATATTTATTTATATGTATTTATATTTAAATATATATATTTGTATATATATATTTAAATATATATATATATATATTTAAATATATGTTTATATATATATTAATATATATATATATATTTGTATATATATATTTATATATATATATTTACATATACATATTTGTTCATTTATATATATATATATATTTATATACACATATTTACATATATATTTGTATATATACATATTTATATATATGTATATATTATATGTATTTGTATATAAATGTATTTATATATATACATATTCTTATATATATATATATTTATATATGTGTATATATATATATTTGTATGTAAATATATATATGCATATATCTATATATATATATTCCTATTCATACATATATATATATGTATATTAGTATACATATTGACTCATATATATATGTATGTATATTCATATCTATTTATGTTCATATATATAATTATATAATATATATATATATATATATATATATATATATATATATTCTTAAACAGGACGAGGTTATGCTACCTTTATGTATTGTTAGATGTGCTCATTAGGACTTTCGGTTAGATTACCGAACTACGAAGATACGCCTCTGAGTGGTGTTTTTTTTTTTTTTTTTTTTTTTTTTTTTTTTTTTTTTTTGCTTAGTGCTCAAAAGAAGTTGTGCTTTCAGAGAACATGGCCTTCCTCTTTTTCTTGGTGAATAACATGGTTGTTGCTCGTATAGTAACATCACTAACCACATGTTAAGTTTGACTTTCCAATACGTCATTAAAGCGATTTATATATGAATTATATCATCCGGAGAATTGAGCACTATTTTGGTTTCCCTTAATAATTAGAGAGTTCTATTTTTGTAATAATGTTTGCGTCAAATTCTTTTTTAGATAATCGTATATGATTATAAATACCAAAGCAGAATTGCAAAATAATCTAATTACAACAAATGCTTTCATCTTTCCCGTTCCTGCGACACATATTTCTTACAGCACTTTCTGCCTACGTATTTTTATATAAATAAAATAAATGAGAGAAAAACAGTTTTATCAAAGTGCGATAAAACAAATAAAAGAGCACTGCTGAAAGTCCTTATTGAAAAAATGGGTGTTTTCGACCAGTAAAGAAACACTGTCTCACAATAAAAATAACTTATTTTTACGATTGTCATGGATAATTAATATTCTATATTTATTCATTGGCTAAAAATGGATTACTAGAGTATCTCGAATCCTACTCAATGCCTTCTTAAACAGAAGTCAAGCATATGGATATGAAACTATGTACAGTCCTTAAAAATAAAAGGCACCTTCGGAACTGTGAAACACAGGCGACATGGACGTCCATGAGGATGTGGCAGCAGGGGTAAAGAGACCGATCAAACAAATAATCCATCAAGAAAACTCGGAACACGCACATGGGGAGACCAACTTCCTAAACAGTGCTTCGGTATAGATTGTATAGTTTAAATAAGGAGTAAAACGATATACCTTAATTGGCATTGTGTACTAATTCTGGCCCTTCAAAAAATGTTATGAGGTGTAAAGCACATAAAAAATTGAGCTAAAGGGTCCGTACACAATGGTTACTATTGAGAACAGGCAAAAGGCGACACTAAAAAGAATTTGCTAGATGCCCATTAAAAATAAAAGGCTAAACCTTTGTTCAGGTTAGTTATCCCTCCAGACTTAGATAAGCAGTTGATATTCAGGTTGGACTTTTAACCTCATCCAACTTTACTTAGAGAAATTAACATATTACTTAGAAGCATGACCAGTGATAGAATTTAGATAAAGCCATGCACCGCATTCACGTATACCGTTGGAACAGTTACTAACTGAAAAAACACATAATCCACCCGTTCAGCATCAAACCCCAGTCTGGATATGAGAGCTGGGACAAAGACAATTTCGTTGTGCCCCAAATAGCTATGTATACCACATGTCTGTCGACTGTAATTGCATCATAAAATTGTCAGCTTTCTACTGGATTTTTTTTTTCTTTTCGAGCTAAGATTAAACTAAAAATTACTAATCCATTCACATAAAAAACCCTCTCAAACACGACTGGACAAACAGCAACACATACTACACTAGGGTTTACCTCTCTACCACATTGATGACAGGAACCGACTACAGATTTTGAAAACGGCTAAACATTTGAAAAAATACATACTGCAAAGAGAAATTGCCACCGAGCGCAAGAAAAATTATTGAAAATAAAGGACACGTAATGTTTTACAAAATGACATATTACATAAGATAAGAATAATTAGCCCCGAAAACAATAAAGCCAATTTTTTTTAAATAAAAATATGGAGAACAATAAAATATGAATATCAGACCAACTTACTATAAAATTAAACAGGGGACGAATATTTTTTTAATGATTTATAAAATACTATATAAAACGTGAAATATTTAAGAAAACAGCGAAAATAATTTAAATGTTGTTCGTCAAACAAGACAGTGACTGCGAAATTAAATCATGGTTCCAGCACCCCAAGATGTTATGAACTTTGCCATGGGAGTAAATGTCAATGAAGGGTTCACGAATGTGGAACATTGCGTAAGAAATCTTTTCGGGGAAGCCTTGCTGTCCCAAACATTTAGGCCTCATGCCAAACACATACATCTCAGTAAGTGCACATTTTTAAAGGTTAACGCTCTCGGCCCACGCATATTGACAGCTGTTTACGTAATTGGGCGCAGAGCGAAATGTCAGCGATGCATGCTGGCATCAGAACTGTAACAACATAACATGTGCGGTATAACGTATATTTTCCTTTTTCTCTCTGGCTTTCTATTTCATTGCTATACACTTTTTCTCTCTTTCATAATGACGAATAGGAAGATTATCCAATGGCATTGTCTTAGACAGTTAAATCTTGTATTCAGTTTTGCGTCAACCGTTGTCGAACGCGTTGAGTCAGTTCACTATGCTCTGTCAGTGTTGAATCTAAAACATATAATTTACAGGTTTTTCTAAAAAGAGATGCCTTGCCACTTATTTAATTCAGTGTTCAATATCAGAGAGGCTGTAGCTGTTATTTAATGCCAACAATGGATACAATGTTTGTAACAACGCAAACATGACGTCAAGAACTTTTAGCAGAGTATATCCGTCGATATATTGATACCATGGTGGCTTCAATGCATATATTCTTAGATTTTTACAAACAAAAATAAATAGCATGTAAAACCTTGTATTTAAATCCTTATCCTTGGATCTTATCCCCTCTTCATTTTATTATATCCACACCAATATTTTACAGATGACTTTTAAAAAGTGAAGAATTACTTTCCACCAACCACTCACATACTTTAACATGGCAATCGTTTCGAACAACATACTAATATTTCAATAACATCCCATTAGATTTCTAAACTCTCTATGGATGTGTTTTTCTTTTGAAGTAACTTATTATAGAACCTTACCATTACAAACCAAGTGATTTGGTATATGAGTTATAGATCTCTATCTCGGTAAGTTTCGTGTGCCATGAATTGGATCTCAAGTAGAATACTTTTCAATTATATGCTTTCTAATTTAACAGCACACACAGAATAACACATTCATTAAGATGGTGATCATTATTATTGCAATAGCTGCATGCATGTACATTTTTACCCTGGACTCAACAGATAATAATGGTATAATCTTCGATAGTAACATCTAAACTAATTATGTTAGAAATAATTCAATTGACCCTCACTCCTTTTACGCTAATCTTGAAATATGTATTCATCACCAATCTATAAACTATGTAAGTCATCAAACATCCAGTTCTATTTTAAATCATAAAATTCAATTTGGTATATGATAATTCAATGAAGTAATACTATTTAAATATAAGTGTTCTTTTGTAAAACTTTCCGACGCCGAAATTATAGAAAACAACGTAGGTAAAACAAATCACATCCTTCAGCACGTTAAATAATGTAAAATGCGAACATAACTAGTAAAATATATTCCACATATCTACTTACTAAATAATGAACTTGTAAAGTTTTCTATTACAAACACATATACGTAACCTCCTTATATTTTCTAAACTTTAGTTTATACGACAATATATGTATCCCACCTTCATTCGTCTTCTTTATATCTTTTTTTAATCATAGCAGATGTCAAGTTTGCTCCCAGCTTCTAAGACATGTATCAGAGAGATTTCAACATTCCCCAAATCTTTTGTTTTTATAATAACATCTCTCCCTATTTCTCCCTTTGAAATCTTAACTCTGACCAGATATGACCAAGTGGGTTAATCACCTAGATAACTAAGGGACAATTATATTTCATTTCTACGTAAAACGCCGATCAGAGAAAGGTATTATAATTTAAACACCTTAAAAGCTTAATTATATTAAGAAAAATACATTATAAGAATATAGTTTATCGGCAAGAAGTACCTTAAACGACTGTTTTCAGAAAAGTCAATCCACTGTTTTGTCCGCACGAAT
Source organism: Euprymna scolopes (assembly GCF_053919585.1). NCBI lineage: Eukaryota > Metazoa > Mollusca > Cephalopoda > Sepiida > Sepiolidae > Euprymna > Euprymna scolopes. Next base: position 112,847,498 of record NC_136485.1, read on the forward strand.
AATTAGATATTTTAAGGATTTTTCATAGGATGCCATAACATAAGAATTAATGTATTACTAAATGGCCATTGTTCCTATATTAATTTCCAGCATACAATATCTATCTATACATCTATAAAAGTGAGCTGGTTTGTCTGAGTGTCTCTGTGTGCACATTTCTCTACGCAAATAACTCTGTCAATTTTAAGTCTAACGACTCGACATTTGATATACAGGGTATGACATTTGGAAAAAAATCTGTGCTCGCTTTTCGGCCAGCACGTTGGCTGTTAAGAGGGCAAAGTTGAACGCTTTGACATTTGAGACCTCTACCAAACTCCTCCGACAATTTTGGGTCCAGACACTTGACATTTAAGATATAGGGCCATTGGACATGGATATAACTGAATAACTTGATTGGAGCCAAAACAATAAATGTTAAGGGGTAACAATATGGGTCAAAGTTAAAAAACATTGACCCCCCCTTTTACATTTTTGCTCAACATACACGTCCAAACCCCCGGGATATGCGCGGCAACGCCGGGATGAATGCTAGTCTTTATATCTATAAAAGTGAAGGGGCCTGTGTGTCTGTCTTTGTGTCTGACTGTGTGTCTGTGTACATTTTCCTACGCAATAACTCTATCAATTTTCAGTCTACAGACACGAAATTTGATATACAGGGTACTGAGACTTGGAAAACTCTTTGTAATCCGTTTTCAACCAGAAATTTGAGTGTTATGATGTTATATTTTATTTGACCTTCGATAACTCTAGCAAATTCCTCTGGCAATTTCGGGGCTAAACACTTGAAATTTAAGATATAGGTTCCTTGGGCATGGATCTAATTAATAACTTGATTAGAACCCCAAACAATAAAAGTAAAGGGGCATAATAGGGGTCAAAGTTTTTAAAAAATTGACCTCTGCGGTCTCGACTAAATTACTCAGACGATTTCTGGTCTAAACGTTTGAAATTTCACCGTTTTTTTCTCTCCTTTGTGCTACTGGTTCGAGCCTGCCTTCCTACTACCACATTTTTTTTGCCCAACATAAACCTCCAAACACTTGGTCAACGCCGGGCTGGGAGTCTAGTATTTACTTAAAAAGAACTTATTCTAGATCCTACCAGTATTCCTTTGATTTAGCAACTGTTCCTTTATATTCATTATTTTTACCTTGAATATCTTTTATACCATATAACATCAATTTTAATTTTCAATTCATCTGCTAATAAACAAAATTTATAATTACCCAGACCTATTTCGCTAAAAGACCCCCCTAATGAAATAAGCCTAACATTAAACATCCATGGTTTAACGGGGGAAAACATGAATATTTTTGTACTAATTTGTTTACCAATATATTTTCTAATAAATCTACAAAATTTAACTGAAAATGTCTTTCTATCTGCCTGTTTGTCTGTCTGCCTGTCTCCATATATATATTATATATATATATATATATATATATATATATATATATATATATATATATATATATATATATAGTTGCTCGTTTAACTGCACTGATGAGGTGTAAAACAACGAAACACTACTGTATGTGGAGGAGATATATATATATAAGGAGGTGTTCCAAAGTAGATTATGAATTTTATCCTGCTCGTATAGTTCAAATGCGCATTCGAAATAGAATGTTATGATGATTGATCATATGTATTCATGACATAAAGGTTGCCTCTCCTCAATACAGAAACTGGAAGTGTGGGTGCCGTGTCATTGACGTGCGTCAGAAACAGAAATGCTTAATTTTGATATATGCCAATGCGAATTCATGATCGATAGTGTCTACATCGAACAATACATTTTAGAGCACAATAGGTCACTCAATTTATGGCACTACTATATTCTTCGTAGTTCCATCAATTTGGAGTTGAGAACATAATAATATTTCTATTTGGTTTATCCAGATGCGCCTGCACATTCAGTAGGAATTGGAGTAGTGCAAAGAACAAAAAAAAAAGAATTCTGGAGCACAGCATATCCGCGGGTGAAAATAGTACCATTCTAGTTTTCAAAACTATTCAAATATATGAGCTTAAGTAGTAACGTGTATAGTTACAAGACGCCCGCCATATATATATATATATATATATATATATATATATATATATATATATATATATATCTCATCAATTGGATTTCCTAAAACGAGAGATAGGATGCCAGATGTATGAGATTTCAGCTTTTAATGATAACACCTCAATCATAAAAAATAATTACCATTTTTCAAAAACCTTTTTACAAATATAACTTATATCAATTGTTTGAAAGAAAACGTCCCTACAATTTATTACTTTCAAACCAATTACTCGAAGATGATATATTAATACTTTCGAGCACCTCAGTGTATATAAAATTTACTTGCACCATTGCCATGTGGCAATGGGGTGTTTACATTACACCATGCAGAAAAAAACATCTTTTGTGAACAAGCATCTAAGTACTATTTCTTTTTAACACCAACACACAATCTAGTAGATAATATTACGCAGCCCATAATCGTCACGTATTTATATCTTAATAAACATCTTTATCGACAACAAATGCAAATTTTCCATCTATTTGTTATAAACATCGACTCGGACAGACACACGATAGAAAAGGCATTTTTAAACCCCTTATCACAACTTAGGATTAGAAAATATTTTTGGAAATTTTAATAAATAATTATTCGAAAGTCTAAACACTATGAAGCTAATATCTCTTTTATAGAAGCTAGTCTGATAACAGTATGAATTTAACATTACACATATATTTTATTGTATTCGACTCCTTATTTTCTAAAATCTTAGATGTTTTAGTATCTATTAATCTTAACTCCATAGATTAATTTCAACAAATGGTTAAGTTTTTTTTTATTATAGTTATTTTATTCCGTGTTAGCATGATGTTATTTTCTTTTCTCTAAATACATGCATTTCTGTTCATAAAATATCTTTAAAGGTTCATTGCCCTCGCAGGAAAACTCAAATAAACGTTCCATCCTATCTAGGAACCGCCAAAACTGGGGGGGGGGTAAGTACTTTTTGACGGACCGTCTTTTTAAAAATCTATTAAAAATCAGGTAATTTATCCAATCACTACGAAATTTTCAGGGATTATTAAGAGAAGCATGAACTTTATAACAGTGTACTTCATTTTCATAAATAATATTTATATATATCTTGTTTTTTGCTTGCAAACCCCCCATGTTTTGAGGGGGTTCCAAATATGATTAAAATAATCCTCTGAAACTGAACAAACCATATATGTTGTAAGGGACGGGATTATAGATTAAAAAAACTTGCTTGCATACCTTATTTTGATGTCTGAATATCAGAACTTCGATTGTGTTTAATTATCCCACTTTTGAGTTTTGAAGTGTGAAATTCGGTGATTATTTTAAGTAAAATAATTCATTTAAGATCAGCAAAACAAAAACAGTGTTTCTAATAATGGTAGGTTTAAAAAAATCACTGGATGAAAGGGAGAAAGGCAATACACTACAAAGCTCTTATATACGACATGAACAAATCTAAGGAAGATCTCTATAAGTGTGGTAATAGTAGAAAATATTAGACAAAGAAAAATTACAATTATAACCTGACAAATATATCCGGTAAATTTAGTGCAAGAGCTCCCCAAAACAATTTAACATAGTATGACGGTTATAATCTGTAAGGGTCTACTTCACGAGATTTCCAGCTACGGTATGGCTGGAAATGTTTTCTCAATCATTAAATCATTTCTCTCCGATAGGCTCATAAGAGTAGTGGAAGATGGACAAAAATCGGAGGCCTGCAGTTTAAATGCTGGAGTCCCTCAGGGGTCAATCCTGGGTCCAACTCTCTTCCTGATCTACATCAATGACCTCCCTAAACACATACTTAAATCATTCGTTGACATCTATGCTGATGACACGACCATCTACGGCAACACATCAAAGGCTGTAAATGACAAAGTTCTCTCTGATTCTCTCTCCTCTGATCTCGAGCGCGTGGTTCAGTGGGGAAGATGTGGCTGGTTACCTTTAATGCATCCAAAACCAAACTCCTATCCTTACATCATCAACGCTCTGATCCCCATCTGCCATCAATTGTGATGGATGGCTCTCGTCTGGAGAAAATAAAGGAGAGTTCTTGTATGCCTCAATTTTAGAACTGAAATGCCTACTGGAGAGAACTTAAATGGTTATTAGATTGCATCATCACGTGTGTTCAGTCTCTCTCGTGGACGTTTTTCGGAGAAGCTGACATGAGAGTGCATTTCATTACAAGTAAATTTTTACGAAATACAAAAACGGTTGAATCTTCACGCGCCCCAGAAAGTCCCGTAATTTGCGGACAGAATAACCTGTATATTAATAATTTGGAAGCACCCTCATAGTAGTAGCCCTCAATCCGGTTTTAAACGTTTATAAACTAGGATAAAAGAAGCAAACAATGATGTAAACTTTCTACTCACCGGAAGTGGCATCGGAACTCTATTAGAGGCCAACCAGGGTGTAATTGATACCAAATGGTACTGTTCCCGTACCTCCACTGTTTTACAAGCAACATCAAAAAAATAAAAGGCTTAAAAGCAAGGGAAAAGAATGTGTTGCTGTATTCTACAGCTACTCAAAATGTGAATGACGGAGTAAAACACTAATGCTAACTTGACTTAGAAAATAAAACAACCTAATCTTCCTTAGAAGGAATACTCTGATTGCTGGATTAAGATCACTGATTTCCACGCTGGGATCATACATGACAGAAGAGGGAATCAACAATAAAAAAGCAGTCGTGTATTAATCAGAGTTGATGACTTTCTATGAGTAAGAATAGTACTTATATGAGGGCTAGTGTTTGGAGAAGGAAAGAAAAAGAGTTTAGGACAGTATTATGGGCTATCGAATATGAACAGAAAAAATCACATGAAAAAGAAAACAAGAGACAAATACGTGGCAAGTTATATTGTTCCGCATGTCCAGAAAAAAATGTTCCACTTCAAAATTTTCCTATCAGCAACTCAGCAGTCTGACAGATGTCAATGGGTCGGAGATGAAGTACATGAAAATAAAATTATCATCTCTCATGTGAAATAATCAATAGTTTGATAAAACCCGATCACAATTCCTATTATTGGCAAATACATTACTCAATAACAGACACACAGCCACAGCAATACTTACCTCCTGAGTCATTTGGACGATCAGTGCCTATGTCACCTCAAATAGGATCCACTTTGATGAGATAATCCTCTTGTCTGTATGAATAATCAATATTATTAACTCAGATAACATATAGCAATAAAATAGCCTCAAATATCCCTTCACTGGAATTTTGTTTTTCCCTGAACTACCAGCGGGTTGACTACCACAAACATCATTGCCAGCACCCCAGCTTCAAGAACACACCATAATGAGCAATTGAACATTGAGAAATTTATATTTATGACCATTGAAGAGTTCCTGAGGATGAGGAAAAAGCGGCATCTGCTTAAAGTACAAAATACGAAAGCGATTATCGCAGCTTAAAATTGTTAATTTTGCTTTCGAAAGTCTTGTACAATAGACAAACATACGTTATTTAGCTGAAGCAAATAACGTATGTATAAGGGATTTCTGCGTTATCAAAACAGCCACCCCTACAAAAATAACACCAGAAGCTTGTAGCATAGACCTAAACATAGTTTCGAAACAGACTCTCTAAAATCAGCTAAACGTTTCAAATAAAATATGTGTGGTGGCCCTGCTTTGTATAGACGGTTAAAGAACATACTCTGCCCACTCATTTTAAAGCATGCTATAATTTGAGACCTGCAACATTTATCGATGGAACTTACAAGGCGAAAAAGGAAAATGCACTTAACAATAAGTATAAGGTCAATAATAACGGTTTAAGAAAATACAGGATTATTTACACATACTAAGACACGCTGCCTGTAGAAAAGCTGTCGAAAAGCCAACACGTACAGGGTTATATGATAGTGTTGTTTGAAAATAATAGCACTCACAATGAAGAGGCCCAATGAAACCACTATATAGCAAAAACAATGAAAAACACACAGGAAAAGTTAAATCATAAAGAACAGCTGGAATGATAAAACAGAAGCTAAATTTATTTAAGAATTACAAACAACTGCCATAGAAACTTTCTCAAATTTTTGGCTAAAGCAAATAACTAAACTACGTGGTCATTATAGCAGCTGCTTCAGGAGACGAGTGGGGGTTGAAGATATCTCACTAGCGTGGCTACATACAGTTTAATATTACCCTCATATCTAAATGAGTTTAAACAAAATGTACTAGAAAAAAATCATATATAAGCTCTTCACTTGCATGCAGACCGCATTTATCAACTCTCTCCTCTACAATATGCATAGAAAAATAACAAGTAGGTTGCAGAAGGACTGTTAAGGCAACAAAGACTAGTTGTTTTTAATAAAACCATTGCGATTACTATCGAATATACAGAGGAACATAATAGGGGTTGAATTGATTATCAACATACTTATTCCCGTGTCCCACATAGTGGCGAGAGCAGATCCATGAGTTATATCAGATTCATACAGTTACCAAAGAAAATGCTAACTGTACATATACAAATGTAGCCAACGGCAATGTCATTACAAACCATTAAGATACCTGAATGAATCCCGTACGGCAGTAGCATAATAGAGATCTTTGAAGGAAATATATTAACTCCTTTAATTTTCTGCTAAGCTATAGATAAATTAATCAAGGTAAATAAGAAACATCTAAAACTGAAACAGGACCGCTAACAAAGCCCGGTAAAAGTTTACTCTTTGCTCTACATGGAAAACTGTAATCCATGTAAACTCAAACACGGATGTAATTTTAATCTTGCAGATCGAACCTTAGCTTTTTTTTTTTTTTAGATATATTAGAATTACGTTTGCATTATATAACTGGGAAATACAATTCCAGAGGATTACAAACAGCTCGAGGGAATTAAGGATATCAATGGATTAAAACAGGTGAAATACAAATATCTTTTAACATGAATTAATACTGCGATTCAGCTTGCAAGGATGAGAATATAAAACAGTTAAAGTTCAAGGGAAATCGGTTTAATAGAGCTCATGAAAAATATAACTGTTCTAAACTAATTAACAATGCATGTGATCACATAGACGTATGGCAGTGTTGACTGGGACGATAAAGGCTAAACAATAAAAAGCGGAAATTTTAACACTATATAGAATCGAATAGAAAAACAAGTGTCTGCCTAGGCAGTATCTATCCAGAGAAGAGGGATGCATATGCCCACGAGAGACTGATCAATCAGCTTCCTTACACTTTCCTTCATCTGATGCGTTCTCAAAATCCAAACTTTGAAATTGCATATCAGCATCACAACAAGAGTTTAAAAGAAGAGTTTTTAATCGGGAAACATATTTAGTCAAAATATTTTCAGCAAAACTGTCTCACAAATAAGAGGGAATCAGAAAAATACTGCAATGGAAATAACCTAGAAATGTTTCAAAAACATAGCGATAACGTCCATTTAAAACAACAATACTGAATAAACACACAACATTCCAAGCAATTATTTTTTTTCAATTCACTCACGACTATGTAGATAAGGAAGGTTCGATACATTGGCTAAAAAGGGAACATATTCAATATGATTAGACAAGGAAAACATGGCTGCCAATAATCCAAGCTTTATGATCATAGATTTAAAAAAGAGGATTGCCTCAGTAATAAAATAGTTTTTAATAATCATACAGCTATTATTATTACTGTGTTAATTCTACAGCTACGCACTTGAAAACTGAGCTATAAAACGTGATATATAATAATAATAATAATAATAATAATAATAATAATAATAATAATGATAATAAATTAGAACTTTTTATAAATTCATCAAACATGCTGCCTTCAATAGCACTGAGAGAGAAATGTAACAAAATGCCGAATTAGGACGTAGGACATGAAAAAGAAAATGTAATCTAAGGAAGGTATTTATTCTTGTTATATTATAGGAAAGAAAACTCAGTAAAACTATTTAAAATGCAATTATATCCGGTAGAAGAAATGCACGAGGGATTCAAACAATTGCATTAAAAACGACGCTTAGAAATTGAAAAAAAAATACTTATCTATTAAAATATATGAGATAGCGTGTGCGTTTGACATCCGGTAGAATCCGCCTACAACTGGCTTGTAAAATCTGATAAGAAAATTGCAAGAAATATTTAACATTAAAGGAAGTCAACGTTTCTTTCTGTAATTGTATTATGAATAGAATATAATTTATTTTTAAGGCCACATTATAACTTAATATATCGGATCGACTAGTAGTAACAGTTCTACAACGAACTGTTATTTTCAACAGTGTATAACAGTGTCAACTTCTGGAAATGCTTGAAATGTGCTAACTACGTTTTAATTTTGATGCTATTTACAAAACCCTAAATGGTTTATAAATACAATATAGAATAAACGTTATATGATGTTAAAATATGACATATTGTTTTGGCTAGTATCTATATCGCTGGGCGTAGCAAATCATCAATCTTGGTACTAAGCAGACAATGCACATTTTAAGAATAATAAATTAGCCACATATTATTTCATTGGAATTTATTGTTGAGATGAGTATTATTTATTAATTTGATTTATTGCGGACTATTATCCCTATGTTTTCGTAGTTGTTTAACGACGTTTCGGCTAACTATTCTTCTGGCGTTCGTCAGGTGGTAACCGCGATTGATAGAAACTCTGAATCTCCTGACTGCATTCACTGCAATTTCTGCTTTCCCTAGTGTTTGTCGTCCCACCACGTTACCACCTGACTAAGGCCAGAGGAATAGTTGGCCGAAACGTCGTGAAACAACTAAAAAAAAATTAGGATAATAGTCCGCAATAAATAAAATTAATAAATTAGCCACGTTTAAATCGCAGGAAACTGTACTCACTGCAGCGTATAATTGAATTCATTTTTTCTAAAATTCAAGATTAACTAAGTCACGTTGCTTTATTGTAATTTAAACTCATCAAAAACATCAGAGTTGATTGTCATACTTTTCACAATTCAATGCTTAATCATAAAAAGTAATATTACATAATTACATGCCCAAACATAAAAACAAAATAATCAAATGCAAAACATTATGTGCAAATTATTGATTACACGTTTCAACACGTCTTTTACTCCAGTATTAAATTCTATTTCTTGATATCAATTCGTGTAAAGCTTTGTCACTTTCATCAATCACGCGCTTGGTTAGTTTCCGGAAGGCAAAATTAAATTAAGCCGATGTTATTGAAAATTCAGTAAATGAACAAACTCTGCCAATGGCTCGGAAAACAAGCCGCATTATTTTTACTTCTAATTATAAAACAGTTGCATCCATAATGCTAATATTTTTTTATTTGATTCATATCGTTTATTTTTATTGACTCTATTGTAAAACCGTGCCATATTAATGTTTACTTCTCTAATATAATGTAATGTAAAGAAGAGGCATTTTATTTCCCTCAGAGCTGCATTAAGTGATTCAAAATTTTCAAACAAACACGTATTTAATAACACTCATATGCATAGTTTTCTAAAATATATTAGCCTATAGAATAAATAAATAAATATATATATATATATATATATATATATTCGATGAAATTGAGATATGTCCTTTACATAGGATACGAGTGCAACGCCCAAATCGGACCAGGAGATAGCGCACGAGCGAAATAATGTTTTCAAAACTAGTTGAGGCGTCAAAATCCGTATCTGAATGAGAGATAGAATAAATAATATACCTTGCATATAGCCCGGATTATATTTTACAATAAAATAAATACAACATGAAAATTAAGTGGTCAGTGAAACAACAGCACAATAATCGATTGTATTACAACATAAAGAACATTATTATTTAATGGGATGACTATGTAAGAAATTGCTTACATTGGATTTGGGGACGCTCATGTTGTAATGAACCAGAAAGAACACCCATAGTCCATTGTTGCATAATCTGTCATAGTGGAGAAAATTGTTCATAAGGATTACGTTTAGATTTTAGTAAAGTAAAGGGAAATTTTAAACCGTGGTTGCATGTACACAGGTGTTTATTTTGTAATTTTGATAAGGAGACCATTGCGTGAAGCTCATTTGAACGCTTCTAATAAAAGGAAACTAGATCAAAAATAAACGTAAGGTCTCTCATGTGAGAAAGAGATTGCTAATGAGATAAAACAAACAAAAAAGCATAACCTCATAGGTTCAGATACCGGTTTGAAAGGCTCTCACAGAACAGGTTCTTCGTACACTCTACTTTCCCGCTGTTGAAAGTGTGCACTATAAAATTTAATGTATGTATAAAATGGCCAAATATCTGCAAGCATAGCCACCTGCACCTTCCTCTCGCACGGCACACAGACACACACACATACACACACATACATACATATATATATATATATATATATATATATATATATATATATATATATATATATATATATACACTGAACTTTTCTGTGTGTTCCGGTCTTTATCCGAAATGGTTTGGTCGGCTTTAAAAAACATACATATACATCATGTGTCTGGCAGTGAACTAAGAATTTGTTAGGGAATGACTCTTATAAATCTCGAAAATATGTTATCGAAAAATTCGCTTACAAAATAAGGAGTCTTATTTTTTTAAACAAATTTGACACTTAATAAAGTGTAACCTCACTAAAACATTTAAGAAGTTTCCTCTTCGAACAACATGAAGAAGATAGTGAATAAACTCAAGAGTACGTTTTTTGTTAAAACAGGGGCGCGTGCGAAAAGAATGCTTCTGATAAGCACCTTAGTACATCATGATTATTGCAATTATTTTTCAAATTTGAGTACGTGCCACTATATAGCAATATATTAAATCATGAGTAGGTTATTTGAAAAAGAAATCGGGGTGTTGGAAATTAATCTTTCTGTTAAGGACACCAATGATCATTACTAGTTGGCTTTTGTAATTGTAAAGGCTAATTTGTGCCATTATATAAACATAATTTTATAGAATTAAGGTTAGATATTTACAGTGAAATATAGACTACACTGTAATATTGATTAAATCACTCAATGCAAGCGTGTACCGCACCCCTCGCACCGCAATAGCCCCAAACTAAAAACTAAAAAAAATGGATTTGATTTATAAATAGGTTATTCCACTGATTTCAATAGCAATAACTGTGTAAAATGCATTTGCACTCATACCATCGAGGGAAACATGAATCCTCCATAATAATGTGTATAAGGTTGAAAAGATGAGTTTTGCGGAATTTTTAAACTTAATTTCAATTTATGTATTTACAATTTTTTTCTTTACAATACCTTTACATTTTCTATCATTTAAATGTTAGATGTCCCCTCCATCTAGGCGTGTAAATAACAAATGTTTTATAACAAATTTCTTTTTTTTTTTTAATCTTTGCACAATATGAAAAAAGCAAATTCGCAAACTATTCTTCTTTCCATCCAAGCTAGGCCGATAATCTGCTAAAACATCTCGGGATATCGACGATGCGTTTAGATAAGGAACAGCACAATGCACAACACCCATTTCTGTTACTAAATTTCGTGCTGGAGAAGAATCTTGGCAGTGATGAGAGTAGTGATCGGTCAGCGTACGTTGACAATGATCAATTAAGAGCCTGAGTTGAAGCCAATCCACGCACAACTGGTCGAAAACTTGCTTCTATACTAGGTGCGACGTACACGCCGATTTTCAACTACTCGAGATAGATTGAAAAGACAAAAATATTTGATAACTGGGTACCTCAGAAAATGAACAGCAACGAAATGAGTCACCGTCATGAACTGTCATCTTCTCCTTTTGTACGAAATAAGAACAATCACCTTTCTCGACGAGGTTCATAGATGTGCTAATTTTATTTATTTTTTTTTTTTTTACGAAGACCGGCGACGCTCACTTCACTGTGAAACGCAGACGAACTCAACTACAATTCCTGAAATCAGAGCTGCACAATGAAAAATCATGCTTATTTTTTGTGCTCTGCGACCAGTTTCATTCATTACATTTTGGGAATACATGTGAAACCATTACTGCAGTGAAGTATTATAAACAAATGGATAAAAAGTATCAGATACTTCGAAAATAACAGACATCCTTAATAAACACACAAAGCTAAATTCTCTTCCACGACAATCTGGCCGACCCACTAGAAGTTAAACGAATTAGGCTACGAAACTCTACATCATTGCCCATATTCTGTTGACTTTCCCTCTACCGATTACTACTTTGTCAAACATGTAGACAACTTTCTGCGAGGGAAATTTAACAAAAACCTAAGCGATATCAAATACGCTATCAGTGATTTAACCGCCACCATTACGCACAGACTTTAAGGTACTGACAAAAATACACTTGTTTTGCGTCTGCAAATCTGTGTTGATTTTGGTGGTACATGTTGTCGATCATTAAAATGTTGTTTAAGCCGAGATACGTTTATCTGAATTTATAAGTGTAAAATCGCAAATACTTTTTGTCAACCTGATATACATTTTGCTAATTCCAACCCTGTTATTTGAAGAAAGGTATTTCTTTCGAAACACCTCGGATTAAGGACAACCCACTTAATTTGTTTATCCCTTTTAAAAATGTAATATGTTTAAAAAATTTTAATAGTGTTTTAACATGTTGTATCAATTCTTTGTTTATATATATATATATATATATATATATATATATATATATATATATATATATATATGGGGGTGTTTTTTATACGTACGCATGTATAATATATGATTAAGCGTATGTAGAAAGACCTACATACTCGACGAGAGTAATGAAAATGTAAAATACTCATTGACAAGAAGATTAATTAAGAATACACATACATAGAGAGAGGCATTATATTATGCATATATATATATACATATATATATATACATATATATATATATATATATATATATATATATATATATACTAAAACACAACAACAAATTAAGCTGCGTCCAAATTATTTTAATTGATAATTATTCATATAAGTGCGGAGAAATATTTAAATAAATTCTTTTTCGTTTGTTTAATTACATTAGAGGAGTGGGTTATAAAGGCGGATTCTATCAAACGACGTGCAGATTTATAATTATATTGCTTTCAAGAATGTAGTATTTTCAACATCGAAATTGTTGCCATGCTCCATAATATGTGAAAAATGGCGTTGAGGGTGTTTTTATTTTTATGTTCCTTTTATTGGCGCATATTCTCTTTTCGTGTTGCCAATGAATATCAGTCCACAGTTACGCCAGGGTATTGATTATTTTCCAGCTTTGATCTTGAAATTACATTTGATTTGCGTTTTTTGATTATATTTCTGCTTGCTGTGGAGGATATTTCAGATATTTTATTGTCTATTTGGTTTAGTTTGTACATATGGAGTGGATTTCACTATTAATAGGTAGGATAACACATTTGTTTCTTTTTTATTATGAGTCTGCCTTCGTTGCTCTTAAGATGACTAAATATTTTAATTTGGCGTTTAGTAAGAAGCATTGGTGATATTGCAATTATTCTTTAAAAGTGATTTCTACCTGTTGGTATTCTTCCTCTAAATATTCGTTACTGCATATTCTAAAAACTCTGAGCGAGGAACCGATTACCTTTTATTTTTTTCAAAATATCAATATGGTGAGAGAGAAAAAGTGAATATGGTCATCCTTATTAATCTGTTTGATATGGGCTTTATACTTTAATTCATTATTATTATTTATTAAATGTATATTAAATAACAATGTGGGTCTATTTTCTTCTTCTCCATATGTTTAATTTATAGTGGACTCGATTTTATTTAATTTAATGATAATGGCTTCTTTAGGTGACTAATGCACTACAATCAAGATATTGTCCATGAATCTAAAGTAAAATACGTTTTAGGCAATTTGTATTTAAGAGTTCCATTTTCTATAAACTTTGGGATAGACATGCGAAGACTACACTGAGCAAGTTACCCATTGCTAGGCCAAACGTCTGTTTGTAATAAAATTTGTTGAAAGCGAAATATGCTATGTGGACACATACATGTATGATCTTAATTAATTTGTTTGTGGGGAAACAGGAGCTAGTGTTTATTTTCTTTAAATACTTTGAAAGTAGATCCAGGCATTTCTTGATGGGTGTATTAGTATACGGAGGGTTGATATCAAGACTGTTCATATTTTAGTTAGTCAGGTTGAGTTCTTTATTTATATTGGCGAGTAAGTTCCGGGAATTTCTTATATAGGATGAAATGATTGTGCCTAATAATTGCGTTTATAATTTAGCAATGGGCTGTGCAACTTTGTGCGTAACACTGCCAATGGGGCGAATTGAGATATCTTTTTCTCGCTCTTTAATAAACCGTAACAGTGTCAATTTGGGGAGTGGTATTCAATATATTATTACTAGGTTTTGTTAATATTTATTAGTTCTTGTACATTTTATTAACAATGGCTGGTTATGTCTGTATTGCCACAGAGTTAATTCATTCGTAGATGTTTTGGTCTCGTAAGAGTTTAAATATTTTATCTTTATACTCAGCCATTTTCATTATTACCACACACCCGTCTTTGTCTGCAGGCGATTTAACGATGCCATAATGTTTGTTAAATGGATTGGCTGGTAGTTGTTTATAGGATTATATGAATGAAGCCTTTGGCTAATTTGTCTTCGTGTCTCTAGTTTACTTTTTTAGCCCACCCCCTAAAAAACCCTAGGAATATTTAACCGCGATCAAGATAGCTCCATAATAAGAAAAATACACACCAGAAGTATTATCCTAGCTACCAATAGTAAAAACAGCGCTATTTATTTAATAACAAACTCAAATAAGCATTGACATATCTGAAATAACAATCAGAGATATAATGCAAAAATCCATATCTAATTTCAAGATGTATATAACCCATATTCTGGCGTGACTGTGGTCAAATATAGAATGGCGAAACACAAATAAATAGTTTGATAGTTTACTTCTAAATACCGTAGACAACAATTAAAATATTCAGTCGCCAGTTGCTTGATTTTACTAAAAATTATATTATCAAATAAAAATTCTAAACTACTATGTTCTGTATTACACAGTGGAATTAAATTCCGATTACATTTTTTAACATAAAACAATTATTACCAGTTGTATGTTAGAGGTAGTTAAAAAAAAAACAGTCTATCGGTAATTAATAATTTTGCTTTTTTTCTCTTACGCATTCTTAATATTCCCGACGGCCTGATACTCATTGATAGTAAGGTGATACGACGGTGTCAGGAATAAGATTTAAGAAGCTGAGAGTGTATTCATATACTAGCAAAATTTTTTCCCGGTGATTAGGATGCCGGGAAACGGGATACACCAGGGTGTTTTTCCCCACCATTGAAATACCACTACTTAAAATCCTTAATCTTTGACTAGCTACTGTCCTAATAAAAAATTACAAACTTGTAAACAACTTTCTCACGCCGAGCCAGTTTTACCCCTTATCCTAAAAGGTTATCACAGTTTCAGTGGAACCCAAAATAACCATCTATCGCCCAACAATTGCTTCGTTAGTAAAATCCGCTCCTTTAGCGGGATTAGTTACAGTCCAAACGTGATGTAAAGACTTATAAAATAAATAATTTTTCCATGATGAAACGTTACTAAGCCAGGGTAGGTGAAAAAAGTTAGGGAGTATTGTTGTTGTGGTGGCACCCACTCATTTACATATGTGGATGTTATTACACATAAATAGCAAAACTCGGTTAGACTGAGTGTGTGTTAACCAGAAGGTACCGAAGGCCGACCCGAGAGCAGATATGTTCTCCGGCAAAGACTCTCTTACCTGATAACCATTATGTAAATATACTGTGTATATACTTTTCCTAATACACTTCTTATTGATCTACCTTTGTTTGTTGAGTCTTCATTTGTATTGCCTTATTCGTTATGTGGTGCAACCAGCAAACATAACAGTTGGCGAAGAAGATGAACGTCAAGCATAACAGCTTGACGAAGTAACAGAAAAGAACTCACTAAACAAAAGTAAAACGGAACGGTTGACCTTTCTAAGGAATACAAGTTTTGAAGAACGAAATAGTCATAAAAACGGATTCACGCTAAAGAGAAGTCGACTCAAGCGGAAAAAATTAGTAATTCAGCGGACATTGGAAAGCGGTAAAATGTTGTCCTCGCGGAAGTACAACACTAAAAGAAAAAAAAACAGTAGTTTCCCAAGTTCTAAGGACAAAAATTACATTCAGGTTAAAAAGAAAATAAAGTAACCTCGATTAATAGAATGTTATTTACTAAAATACTAGTCGAAAAAAAATAAAACAACAAAACCGCCACTTGCGGGCTCAAAAAAAAAAAGACAAACAAAAAATACTCGAACGTGGCAAAAACGACAATTTACACCGTTTCTCTTGGAATCAGTCTTGAGAAAAAACACAACAAGCTGTAAAAGTGAATTTTTGTTTTGTTGTAAAACGATAAACAGATAAGTATTACTAAATTACGAAGAGCAAACGTACAAGTAACCTACGGGAAAAATGTTCACATTTGGATTTCCTAATTGCTGTTCTCCGGTAAGAAAACGTCAACTAATGACTTTTTAATGAACCAATTTTTTTCTCTTCGGTATTAAAAAATACCACAGTTAAACTAAAAGCAAGGAAAGATTTTTTTTAAATTAAATTGTCACTGGATAACGCATATAAGACAGTAAAACCTAACGTAAGAGGAAAAAAACATAAGAAAGAATTAAATGTAGTCCATACATTTTATTTTTTTCAATTGCGATTCGAGTTGAAAAAAATGTTTTTTTTGTGTGGAAAGAGTTGTACTTAAGTTCTGCTGTAACTTATTAGGAAGTGCATAAAACGGAAAAGTCAATTGTATTTGGTGGTTTCAGTAACAGCCCCATTTTTTTTTTGTGGTTGGATGAGCTTGACTCGCTAGCGAAGTGAGAAAATATTGTTTGAGCAGTGATATTATCATTTATTGAAAAAAGGCGGTCTGAACAATTTTTGTTGTAACCCAAGCCATTTTATATTTTAGAATACACAAAAATGGAAGAATTATCTAGAATGTTAATGCAATTTTTGAAGACGCAACAACAGGCACAAGCCGATCAAGATGAACGAAGAGATGAGAAATTATTGAAATGACCACTGGAACAAGAAGAAAAAAAGAAGAAATTACAATTTGAACAAGAAGAAAGGCAGAAGAAATTACAATTTGTACATGACGAAATGTAAAATGAGCGTTTTGCTAAAACACTGGAACTATTAAAGAATAATCGAGAAAATGTCGACAGTGCTAATTTCTCCCATACAACTATTTTTAATAGTATGGACGCATTTAATTATGTGCCGGAGGGAGAAAAGAATTTTGAAGCATACTATACAAGATACGAGGATGTCTTTCAACTGGACTGCTAAAGTTGGCCAAATAGCCAGAAAGTGAGCCTCTTACTCGAAAAGTTGGGTGTAGCAGAACACGGTAAATTCGTAGATTATATATTACCAAAAAACTACGGAATTAAATTTAATGGAAGCTGTAAAATTACTAAAAGAAGGTTTTAATCCGAATATATTTCTTTTTCATAAGAGATAGTTGTGTATGAATCTAAGGAAGATGGACAACCAAGATTATTTGACATACGCATCAGTTGTCAATAAAAACTGTGATAATTTTAAGCAAGCAGAGCTAACAGTAGAATATTTCATATGCCTAATCTTCACACAAGGGTTAGTTTCCACGACAAATGCAGAAATACGCAGATGAGTGTTGTCTAAGCTGGAATCTGAGCAAGATTTAACATTTCAGAAATTAGCAGAGGATTGGGAAAGGACCATTACACTAAAAAGGATTAAAAAAGATAGAAGAATCCGGAGTGGCATATGTAAGAAAGGTTAGAAAACCATACACACCAACCAAGAACTATACAAATAAAAACAGTCAAAATGGAACGAGATATTCCAAATATAATAATTATAATGACAGTAAAGAATATAACAAGTCTCTTCATAGACATAAGTGTAAGAGATACGCAGAAATACATTGAGAATCAGATTGCCCTTATCAGAAGAAAAAATGCTACATTTGCAAGAAAGTCGGACACAAAAGCGATTGTTGCAGATATAAAGATTTCACCAGAGAGTACAGCAAACAAAATCAAATCAAAAATCAGACAAAAATCGACGAAAATACATAAAAGTTTAAGTCTTTAAAACGCCAATAAAATTACAACTGAATTCAGGATCCGATATTTCTATAATAAACTTGAA
>NC_136485.1:112880747-112885747 GCF_053919585.1 Euprymna scolopes
TAAGTTTTAAAAAACAAACTTTGCAGTGTGTTATGCCCTGTGGCTAAGGCATATTCTGTTATTACTATGGATCTGTCTAGATCGGGCCATTTACTATTCTTATATATTATCTGCC
Organism: Euprymna scolopes; assembly: GCF_053919585.1. Classification (NCBI taxonomy): domain Eukaryota; kingdom Metazoa; phylum Mollusca; class Cephalopoda; order Sepiida; family Sepiolidae; genus Euprymna; species Euprymna scolopes. The sequence goes on from NC_136485.1 coordinate 112,880,863, forward strand.
CTCAGCATTTCATTTTGTCGGAGGAAAATTCACATCTGGTGTCGTTAAGTGTGAAGTAATACGCGTTTATCTTTTCGAACACCTGAAAAACGTGTATTTTATGTTGCTCTATGGATTCGCTTATCCTCCAGAAAAATATAGGCCGCATAATATCGTGTTGATTATATATTTAAAGATAGCTAGTGCGATGTGATCCCAGAAGCTAACCAATAGTCCCTTTTGAGTAGTGATGCACTAAAGTGTTGAGCTTTCTTACTAAACGAGAATTTCTACGTGGGTTTTGCTAAAATCTTTTTTTGAGAATATGTTAACGCCATTTAAAGACGTAAAATTTCCTGGGAAATGGGTAATGATGGCTCCATTTAACTCGGTCGAGAAGTCTGCGCAAACTCTGATGTACTTCGATATTTCTTTACATATCGGCGGGGTCAACCAAATCGCTGTAATCCAAATTCGTGCGTTGACAAGGCTGTCCAATGCTAGGTTAATCTTTTGCATAGAGACAAACGACACGTTCAGATTCGTTTTGAAGTCTGGAATGGAATTTTCTTGTAACTTGAACTTCCCCTCCATTTCTGTACAGCTGCCAATTTTCTCCGAAAAAACATTGATGATGACTCGTTCAGGATCTAGCTTTGAATTTTTTCAGCTTCGGGGGCAAGGTTGTCCACTTCCTGAAAAAAAACCCAATGAGCGAGCCCCAGAGTTCAGATTTTGAAATACACTCTCTCCCGAAAATGTTATTAGGGTGTTTTATACTAACATCTGCAGATTTAATGTTTTCCCTTCAACATTACTTTACTTGTAACCTCAATTTCAAATCTTATTTTGCTCCTTTATTTAACGACCCATTTCCTGCTGTTCATAATATTCGGTTTTCCGATTTTGAACCAATTATGTTTGTTTATAATTGACAAATCCCAATCACTATCAAGTTGAAGTCTATCATTCTTAACATTTTCTTAACATTATTTTTGTCCGTCACATACTTACGAATATTTTTATCTTTCTCTTGAGTCCTCGTTGTTTTAATGTAGCTCCTGTGTGGTGTTTTAGTCCTGCAATGTGAGACTTTGTGTCCGTTGCGTCTGCACAGATAACATTTCCGAGACCGATGTGAACAATTCCCCTGCAAACTGAGTTCTTCACATCCTTGGCATAGATAATGGGGTAAGTCAGGATTCTTTCTCAATTTATTTCAGAGGCTTATGTTTGGCTTTCGTTTGACTGTTTGGAGAGTGAGATATATTGTTACTTCGTACTTTTACTAATGTGTGCTGCGCCTGACTCTTCTATATTTTTGGAGTCTTGCTTCTTCGAGAGTATCCTTTGGCATTGATAAGCCAATAGTTGGAGGGTTATATTTGCTTCCTTTTCCAATCCGTTTAGTACTAGCATCTTAGTACCTCCTTCTTGGTCGACACTATCAGGACCTTAAAGTTTACAACCGTCAATGAGTCCGAAGTTCTCACATTGTCTAATTACAACTGATGCAAATGCAAGGCACTCTTGGTATACTTGCTGTCAGTTTGATACATCTCCATCTTTTTTAAATTAAATGAATTTTGGACAATGTTAGTGCATCAAATATTTCACTGTCTCATTACAAGACAATCTGCTGGTTTGTCTAGGGGTAGTGTAGTCCACGAACGTAAGATGTTCTGCAGCTCTTAAATTTTGCAATAAATGACGAACATCCAGGGCGGGGGCAATCAATACTGAATACATCACCAAATTTGCTAAAATAGGCTTCAAAATTTCGCTCCTCTTAATGGTGATAGTGAAATGATCCAATTATGACCACATCGAGGAAAAAAGCATTCTGGTCTGATTCGTTGTTGTTGTTGTCTTCCATCGCTATTAATTTAGTTTTTCTTTGCCTTTTTCTGCGTTTCCAATATTTTTTAGCTGAATTGCGTTTATTCCTCTTCTTTCTCTGTTTCTCCTTCGTTGTTCTTCTTTCTCTTCATTCCCCTTATCTTTCTTTTTTTCTTTGCTTTCTTTTATTCTTTTTCTGTCACTTTTCTTTTCGCTTTTTCTTCTTTGTCATTCTCTTTGTTTCTGTAATTTCAACTTCTGAGTCTGATGTAAAAGTATCGTTTCAAATAGTTGTCTTGAAAGCTATCCTATTTTTTTAAAAAAATTATATGACATCGTCAGGGTCTAAAAATGGCTAATCGGAAAAAAACGCGACTTTCCGGAAAAAATATACAAAAATAATATTCACGAAGGTAAAAAGTCACATAATGTTGTTTTAACAGAAGAAATGTACAATTTTCACAAATAACAAAAGGCAAAGACGGTTAACTTTCTCACACCATTCAAACACCCTCTGTAATAATTAACACATTATCTCAATCAATAAATTACATTAAAAAAAACACTCATTTCATTTCTGTTACAAACTTATATTTGAATTTCAACAGATATATCTTTTTCCCAATAAGAATATTAACTTGCGTCCATAGTTTTAGAATTACATTAACGACTATATGACGTCACTAAAATTTTCTTCTCTTTAACAGCGCCAGCCCTCACCCTCCTTTTTGAATTTCCAACGTCTTTTTTCCGTTTCTCTGAAATAGAACTACGTCACCCTTTGCACGTGAAACATTTTCAAATATTTTGTACTGGTATTTTTTTGTTTATTAATCTCATTAATCCAGAGGAAGTCTCGAAATAAAGACGAAACGTTGATGAACACATAATACGGTTTGTTCCTTTTTATTTTCTCTATATATACATATATATATATACATATATATATATAAAAAAATATTACTCTAATAATATATATATCAAAATTTGGAAATGTTCATATACAAATAAAAATATGAGCCAATATGAATTGCTTCAATTACTAATTATCAGTTTTTATAATCGATCGTGTAAATATGTTCACAAAATCAAGATAAATATAAATACAAAAATGATAACATCATATTTTAATTTTTATATTCGTTACCATTGTTTCATTAACATTAAGGCAATTTCAAACATTATGTAAAAAAAAAACTATTCCGAAATAGCTAGTCGTCATACAGCGAAATATACTATTCATACATCTATTCAAATATTTATGATCTCTGTTTAAGAGAAAAAGTAATAGGGCCTACTTCTATCGTACACTTCCATTTTGCTTTTTTAAGCACAGTTGTTTACTTTTCTGAGCTTCACATATTTTTAATATTGGGAAAGCAACACTGGCTTTCTCGTGCTTCTTATTGTATTTGAGTTATTCTGCTTCCTGCTTAAGCATATATTTTAATATATTCTATAAATTAAAGTAAAAAAAATGGGTTTATTTTAAACAGGCTGTTCAATCCGAGATTAACAGTGCAATCAAACTATTTACTTATAGATGGGAAGCGAAACAATCTGCTCAGCATGCCATCTTTCATGTGAGAAAATCATCAATTTCTTCTGGCATTTAAACTATAAAATTGGGAACCCATATAAGTTGTTATTTATAAATATAAGAAGTGTTGCTTTCCGATAAAAAAAATCCAAGACAATGATCCGCTCGGATCCCCATCTTGAAATGGATGTCTCTCGTCTAGGAGAAGCCCCGTGTTTTGACAATCTTCTGGGTATGTTCTTTACTCCTGATCACAAAATGGAACAGGTACATCAAGCCTGTTGCAAAGGTCGCTGGAAAGATATTTCACTACTGATGCAATTCCCTATCTATATAAAAGCCAAGTACGTCCAAGGATGGAGTACTGCTGCCATATCTGGGCAAGAGCTGCTAAAAACAGCCTATCCTGCCTTGACAGAGTACAACATAGACTTCGTGGCTTAGTGGGGGATACCCTTTTCTCCACCCTGCAACCTCTCTCCCACAGAAGAGACGTTGCGAGCCTATCCTTGTTTTATCGTTATTTCCATGGCGGGTGCTCATCTGAACTCCAATCTCTGGTCCCCCTCGTCAATCTTTCACGAAAAACACCAGTCTAGCTGAATCCAGTGTGATAAATTTCCCCCACTCTTTATTTGTGCCTTAATCAAAACGTGGATTCCATGAATAAAGCTTCTTTCTTAGAACTGCACGCCTGTGGAACTCTGTTCAGTCTGCCTGCTTCCCACCTGACTACAACTTGGGTGTCTTTAAGTCCAACGTTAACAAATTCCTAATGAACCACTCTCTTAAGTAAACACTTCATTAAAGTTCCACACTAATGTACTGTACTTGTAGTAACCCTTATCCCTGCGTGGCTGCCGGGCCTTAATAAGTGGTGACCACCGTGTAAAAAAAAGAAAAAGAGTATTCAAAATATTCAAAAACTAATATGAGTATGATAATTTATATCTTTATATACTTCTTGTGAATGCGATACAGTTTTGTTTTACTATTAATAGGAGTAATAAACAATATTCTAAAATTGTATTTAATGTTCGTTAATATGAAAAGCGCTCTTAATTCGGCAAACCATTTCAAAATATAAACCCTATATAATCATACTTGGTTTTAAGTAAGCAATATAACTTCATGAGAAGGATACAAGAACTGACCCTGAATATATGTGTCTTCAAAAAAAATAAAAACATTTCTCTCATATTAATATCTTAACAACGCAACAAATCGTCGGGATAACTAAAATGCAAAAAACTAATTATTTTCTAAATGTATCTGAAATGTAAGTGTCAGCATTTTTGTATATTAGTTTTACAACAGAAACAGTAACTTAATCTTGATTATAAAAATGAAAATAATACATTTTCCGTTCAATAGGAACTGCAAAAAATCACCGGGACAATGAGGATAATTCTGGTTATGTCTAATTTCAATTGTTAATATATTAGTGGCAATTGGTTATATATAAAGATGGTAAATTGTTTGTATTTCTGGGAAATTGTTAATCTATTTCTGGGAAATTGTTAATAT
>NC_136485.1:112890747-112893247 GCF_053919585.1 Euprymna scolopes
CGCACGACTACGATCCGAAATAGATTACAGTTCTGTCCTATGCCATACTGTAAAAGAATGTTCCGTTACTCTGGAGAATATAATGAAAGAAACCAAAAGCGAATATCTTATGACAGCGGTCAAGGAAACATCATGAACTGATGAAAAAGTAGCAAAGGTTTTCTAAACATCGATAAGTATTATTATATAGGGATGGAGTAGTTGTTCAAGCGACACTCAAAGAGAAAATGTTAAAAGCATTTTCACACAGAATGCCCAGGCGCTAAAAGAATTAAAAGTTTTATACGTGGGTATGTTATTGATATATTTTATGTTCGTATGTATAAAAGTATAATAAAGTCTCTCCACACTATTGTACGTTTACCATAGGAAGCATATAGTGTCTAAGAAAACACATAGACAAATGCACGCGCACACAACCTATATATTATTATGTGTACATGTATAGTTTTATAATCATGCATAACTATTATCTAAACTCATAAAATGCAGAATTATAAGTTTTATACAAATAGAGAAACGCTATTTTGTTTAAGTGCTTTATAGTTTTTTGCTAAGCATTTATTCCGCTGTCAGCGGAAATATCGCCAACAATTTGAAAATGCCTCTGATTTAAAACTATATTCACACTGCGATTTCAGTTTTGCGTTTCCTGTCGAAAAACACAGCGATTTAGTTTAATTTTAAAGGAAAAAATATGCAAGCACCGAAATGGCAGCATGTAATGACATTTAATGAGGAAAACATATTTCAAACTTAGATTATCTCGAATCGAGTTTTTTTTAATAATTTATGCATAAATAGTTTCCAATTAAAATTGTATCAACATGGAGTCAATCGTTAAATTTATTTGCGATCAATAACACCTGATATATTAATTCACAAATAATATACATTTTACAAACTTTAAAATATTATTATTCAAAAAGGCTAATATATAAAATCATAAATACAATTATACATGTATTCCTTACAATATATATATATATATATATATATATATATTTAGCTTAAGGCTAGAAGAACGTTATTAAGAGGCACAAAAAGCATCCGCTTACGTCTCGTTATCAAATTAGCAAAAGGTATCATCAACCTAACGAAAATAAATGTCTGGTTTATGCAAACCAGACAATAGCTCCTGTTCGTGAAAACTCACAAAAATATTAGCCAACGCTGGCCAAAATGTGGAACCCATTGCCAAACCATCTCTCTGTCTGTACATAACATCGTTAAAACTAAATTCTACCGATATAGTGGCGAACTTCATCAATTCTTCCAAAATATTTTCTGGAATTGGAGGAGTCAGAAGTTTACTTCGATATAAGGCGTCAGCACAAATATTAATTGTCTCTAACAAAGGAATGCATGTAAAAAGACCAGAAATATCAAAGGAACACATACATTTATTTGAATGAGTGTAATTTTGCATAAAGTTAGCAAGGCTAAAATAGTCTTAAATGCAAAATGAAATGAAACGTTCCAAAACAGGTTCTAAAATTCTTGTCAACCATTTTGCTAAATTATGTTGACAGGACCCAATCATCGACAGTATGGGTCTCAACGGTACCCCCTCTTTATGGGTCTTAGGCAAACCATACAATCGGAGGCGGATGGATTTTTTAGCAGCTCATTTAAAGGAGCTCGCAAATTATGCATCCCTTCAATAAAAGATTGGTAATAATTTGCGAGTCCTAAGACACTCTGCAAGGTTTTTACGTTATTAGGTGCTGGCATGTTTTTTTATTGCCGCAGACATTTCTGGGTCTGAACGTCACCCATGTTTATTTATTATATGTCCAAGATACTTAATTTCGCTCATACTAAAGTGGCATTTATTGTGTTTTACTTTAAACCCGAATTCTTATATTCTAGTGAATACTAGTTTTAAGTGTTCCTTATGTTCTTCTACGGATTTGCTCCTGATAACAATGTCGTCCAGGTATGCACATGCACACTCAATATCACTTAGCATGGTGTCCATCGCTTGCCGAAAGATGGCAGGCGCTACTTTGATGCCAAAGGGCAACCGGTTATATTTGTACAATCCCTTATGCGTGTTGATGCATAGAATTTTTGAGCAATTCTCCTCGACCGGTATTTGTAAATACGCGTCGCTCAAGTCTATCTTAGAGAAGATATTACCACCATTCAACTCTGTGAATATTTCCGCTGGGCTTGGTAAAGGGTGATGGTAATCTTGTAATATGGAGTTTAGACCTGTCTAAAGTCTGCGCACACTCTTATTTCATCATTCTTTTTCTTCTTTATATATATGGTGGGGGCTGCCCAGTCGCTGTGATCTATTTTTGATAGTATGCCTGTCTGCTCACATCTGTCTAATTCTTTATTAATCTTTTCCAACAGATATCATCAGGCAGCGACTTGACCATTCAAATGTTCAATGAATATATCTATTGAACATTTGAATAGTCAAGTCGCGGCCTGATGATATCTGTTGGTTGATTGAAACAAGTGGCTGCTTGTAGCAGCGGAATGTGAG
>NC_136485.1:112898247-112920747 GCF_053919585.1 Euprymna scolopes
ATAAAATAGTATCGATATTAATTAGTGAGCAATTAAATTAGATTCGTCCGCTTATAAGTGTTCTCCTTGTCTTTTTAAAAAGAAAGTAAAGCGAAACGTGTTAAGATAGTATATTATTTCATTTAAAACAATATTTGTAATCAATTATTACAAACCAGAAAATGTGCAACGTATTACATGTGAACTGTGTTTACTTACTATTATTCCAAATCTATGATTATTCAAAAACACTTTAAAGTCTTAGGACTAGATTTTATGTTGACTCAGCCTATCTGCATTGATTACAAACTGTGTTGAAATATTTTTCAATTATAAATGGTTTACATAGATTAAAACGATTACGTTTATAATAATAGAGATGTACCACTCTTCTTAGACAGTAACGCTCAATTTCATGTGTTTGAGAACGTTTGTGTAATTTATAAAAATAAGTTCATTCCTCAAGTTGAACAGATGACGCTGGATGCTGTAATTATAGCTTCTTTATACCCCATATTCTAACACAGTTAGTCATGTTCCTGACCTTCCTCCCAGATACGGAACACCAGCAAGTTTCAAATATTTCCCTATTATTAACGCAGTAACCGATATTGTGATATTAAATGCTTCAGTACACTTGAACTAGCAAATAATATTAGTAGACATCGCACTTAAATGCAAACCCGAAACTAAGGAGTCACTTCCTAAAACAAGAAAATACTATATTAAGGTAGACTAGGAAACCATGATAGAACATATCAGAGATGCCCCATTGATGAATGTATTCTATCTTTTGCTAAACAGTGTGCCAATGAGACAACAGAATAGTGCAAAACACAAATTAAAGAACACATTCGAACACGGTCGTCTTATAGAAAATCGCACTCTCTCCCATACTTGCCTTTAGAGTTTATCGATATGTACAATATCATCCAATGATTTATATTTCAAGATATTTTTCTTTTGCGTGCATGCAGTTTTAATTTTTTGCTTATCCCTGATAGATAACTAAGCTCTACCCTATACAAGTTATTTAAATTTTTAATTAAACCTCTAATCTCCAGAGAAAACATTCTATAAAATATTTCACATTTATTCTATTGACATCTCCATAAACTTTTATTCTTACTCACAGAATGTGAAACCAAAGAGTATACATTCATAGAAAAATACATAAGGTATTACGCTTTAGTTTCTCTTTATCTCAGGTATATTAAACTGGGACATATGATATCTGTCTACTCTATGAATTAAATACAATTCATCGATCACAACCCAGGAATCAATATTACTTTAAATAAATTAATTTACAGTATAGATTGATAAAAAATGTTTTTTTTTTAATATAACAGAAAGGAAATCGGTATCATAGTATGTAAATATAACATAGAACAAATGAAGTATTATGTTAGTATATTGTAAAATTGCCGCATTCAAATGCTTGCGAAAATAACTTCAGCTTTATGAAATAAGCACAGAATGGCAGACATGTGCCAAGCAAACAATTCATCCTTCAAGTATTAATGCATTTCTCTTAATATGATTATTATCCGATATTAGTATTAACCATTATTTCCGGTTTTTGATTGCGTTGCGTTTTTTGCACTGCAAATTATAAAAACTTCGTTTCAATTTAATCAAAAAGCATAATTGTTCTATATACCATAACCAGCACACCACATAATATGCCCCGTACATTGTTCTGTAGTTTTCCTTGCAATTGTTGTGGAGATATATGATTTATGATATTTCTTGCAATCCGTATTGTTCGGATACGCATCTAGTGCGTCATCAATCTTGCTGCTGAGAATATATTACAATCAGATTATCTTTACAACATGGCCGAACTGCCGTTGATTATATCCTGGCGCTTGTCCTTTCCACACAACACGAGGGTCAAGCAGAACAATCAAAACACATGTATTCTAGTGTATCATAATTCTATAGTTGTCAAATAGATTTGGATGGTTTTCTATTAAAATATTACCTATATAAATGACAAATAATATACATTTACGTAGGCCAGATGCATACAGTTAAATAAACTAAAGGTCGCATGTAGATAACGATACGAGACCCTGAAAATTTCTGTCTAATAGCTAAAATGTTCTTAATTCGTTCATTTCCTGTTAAGGCCTACTATCCATACATATGTAAAGTACAGTGATAGGTTTAAGTTTTCGGGACAGAAGAATATAAGAGGCTTGCCTTTGTCTATTGTTCTTGCCCTTCGGGCCGGGATCAAATTGTAGTATCTGTTCCGGCAGATACTGCAAGCAAATACCATATGTGGGGGGCAATCCAACATATAAGGCCTTGGTCAATGTAGGGGCAACCCTTCATACCAATTGTCACTATCCAGCTCCCCTACTCCCCGGGGTGTTGGTCCACATTTCCCCTTCACATTAAAAATCGGCCTTGTGCCTAATTTGCTCGGTGGGGAAGCAAATAAACACGCATTAAAAATCGGCTTTGTGCTTAATTTGCTCGGTGGGGGAGTAAATAAATACTGGGATCAAAGTGTAGTGTCTGTTCTGCAGATACTGCACTTAAGATAATGTGTACCAGTCAATGGAGGGGAACCCCTTATACTGGGACCAAATTATTATTTTTGGTAACCAGAGTGCCCCCTTTTTGCCCAATTTAAGGGGAGCTGGTTTTTAACCCACATTAAAAACGGCCTTGTGCCTAATTTGCTTTCGTGTGGAAGCAACTAAATACAATAAAAACAAATAAAGTATCCCTTAACTCTTATCATGCTTTCATAATCAGGAATGTATCTGGACTTGGAGTGTCATGCTCAGATAAAAGATGATATAGACTAATGTATTGTTTTTGGCGTTTCAAATAAACAGAGACTACTTTTAGCGTATTTTCTTATAGATCAGCAATTAATTATTAAATGTATACATGCAATCATACTCTTTGATGTAATGTAATATATATATATATATATATATATATATATATATATATACTCAAATAATACACACTCGTTAGAAACATAAGGAACTCTAATAAACTGTGTGTAAAAGCAGATAAAACTAGAATTTTTTTATAAAATATAAACAAGAATATTACAGACTAATAATAGAAAATATAAAAATCTACAAAAAACTTGATACAATCGAACGTGTCTACGTATATATAATAAATACTGAAAGTAAACTAATCACCGATGGACTAAACATTAGCAATTACGTTCGCAGATTAAAACTCAAAGAAACATACATTTTGGTAAAAAGTTACAAATATGACTACAATAATAAACCTAGCATTCGTTTGATAAACCCAGTTACACCAGACATAGGTATAATTATTAAGACAATATTTCTAGAGTAAATAAACAAATAGAAAAAAAAACAAAAATTAAACCACTAGGCAAATACTGCCGATGAAATGACTTGGTTTTAAAATATAGTAAACAAAAAGAAATGTACCTATATACATTTCGATATCATACATTTCCATTCATCGATATCGGAAGAAGAGTTTGCCGAGGCATGTAGTGACATACCCTCGAAAGAAATATACATTATTTTAAAAAATGTAGGAAAATCAATTCTAGTAAATAACAATAACCAATGGATACACACTAAAATAATAAAAAAAATATTTGCCGATGCCTGCCTCAGAATCTGCAGAGAATCAGCACTTTTGGAGTGGTCATTCTATACACCCTCACAAGCATATTTGATACTACAGATGTCGGCCTATATGGAGATGATAGATTAGCCATAATAAAAGGTTCTAATTATGTCACGTGGAAAATTAATACACAACTAAATGGAAAAAGTAGGCCTTAAAGTAGACATATTAGCTAACATAAAAATAACAAACTTCCCGGATGTCACATTAAATTTAGATAAAAACACATATCAACGCTACTAAAAAAATAACGCTAATCCAATATACGTAAACTCTAAATCCAATCACCCATATACTATTATAAAAGAGATTCCTAACTCGATCGTAAGTAAAATCACCAATAACACATGTCATGAAAATGTATTTAACAGATAAATCAACATCAACGACACAGCTTTAAACATTAAACATTGATTTTCAATATAAGCAACAAAACACCGATAACCATAATAAAATTAAAAATAGAAGAAAAAGAAATTAATATGGTAAACAGCATTATACAATCAAATGTTAAAAAATTTCTAGACCTCATCGAAAAGCAATTTTTCAATGGCATGACTTAAAATTATAATACAGTTGCTGAGAAAAAAAAGGATGATGAAAAAATTAAAGCACATAATAACAAAATATTTAATAAAAGCAAAGAAAACAATGATAAATATAAACAATAAAAAAGTAACATGGTAAAAGTAAAATTATTACAAGTGCAAAATTGTAAATAGTAGAAATAATAATAAGAAGAAGAAGATGAAGAAGAAGAAGAAGAATCTAACCAAAGAGTGAGTATGAAAGAAAAGTAGAAACGGAGCAAATACACAGAGCTAGCCAGAGAGTTAAAAAGTATTTGGATAATGTAGGAAATGAAAATAATACCTATAATAGTAAGAGTACTATTTACAATCCTGAGAAATTTTGAAAAAGAATGAGATAAATTAGAATCAGAGGAATGACTGCAAAGAAACAATGACTAACGATAGGAAAACCAGATGAAATATTAAAAAAAAAAACCTTGAATACAAGAATGATACACATAAACCACATGCGTGAGCCAGACAAACTGCTGCAGAGGCAAAAACACGACGAAACTTTACAGGGAATGAAGAATAATGAAGCTGCATATCAAAAAGTTCTACATCCCTGCCACACATCCTCTCCTATTGTCTTTATCACCGCTTCTCCTCCCAAAGAAAGAGTGAAACCATACAGCCGAGGAGGATCAAGAAGAAGCCGCAGACCAAAGAGGGAGCGCTGACCAGACGTCCGCTTGAGAGATGCGAAGAGAACTACGACCTTGGGGATGCTTAGTGCCATCTTAATTCAAGTACAGACCAATGGTCGCTGCCAGCGAGAAATCAAGGATGAGTCTTTTGCAATAAAGAAAATTTATTTGCAAATTTTATCGAAGGAGATAGAGAGGGCTGACGTCTGGGGAAACTTGTTGTCACACAGCTTCCAGGGAACACCGCAAGTTTTCAATCATATTTTTGATAACCTGTTTGAAAGCTCCATGCAAGCCAACAATAAACGAAACGCAAACAACAGCAACAACAATAAACTGTCAAATAAATATAAATAAAATTACTAATTATGAACAAAATAAATGCCACTGTAGATCAAGAACACTCTGCCAACTTCAAAATGAATGCCTAATCAAAAGCATAGTTTACCAGACAACAATATTTCCGAGGGAAAACACGAATAACTAGAAATATTACGTAACTTTGACTTCCTCGGAGCCTCACATCCGGTATTATGACAATAAACGTACGTTCCAAAACAAACAAAAAAACATCGAATGAAAACAGCACTAGCAAACTTATACTGAGAACTCAAAGAAAGCGGGTGTTCGCCAATAGTCGGTTAGAAAACAGTACAAGCTAGACAGCATATGTACGGACCTAGACGATCCATGTAGATTATGCCTGAATGAAAGAAAAATATCCTACAATTTAAAGAAACCCAACATCTATTAAACTGTAGAAGCGCACAACTGTGTGCACAGGATAAAAATTACTTTAGGATAGCGATACAAAATAATTTAAAAATTGACAATAAGAGTAGAATAAAAATAAATAAAATTAAAATAAAATAAACATTTACACACACACACACACACACACACATATATATATATATATATATATATATATATATATATATATACTAAAATAATAACTGAATTATAGAAACATATCACATATTCAACGTTGTCGTACTTTTTTAAAATACCTTTTTTTTTAAATACCCAACGTCACCTAGGACGAAAATAGGTCAGTTATTAAAATATCTACCCTTCCCATGAACAGCGCAGAGAAAGAAGGGGTGAACCTAAGGTACAGCTGTACTCATATTCTAAAAGTGCCTTGTCATTGTGTGATTAGGATAGATTAGCTGATTGGCTAACTAAAAATTTAATAGCATGCACCTATATAAAAACGCTAGATAACCACAACTTTTTACATAAGCCAAACGAATACTCGTGGAAATGAAAGCGCAATAATCTGTGTAACTTAATTGCCAAACTTTTATACTTTTATACTTTTATAACTTACTATATATGTATATGTGTATATATGTGTATGTATATGTATATGTGTATGTATGTATATGTATATGTGTATATATGTGTATGTATATGTGTATATATGTGTATACATGTGTATACATGTATATATATGTATATATGTGTATATGTATATATGTATATGTATGTATGTATGTATATATGTATATGTATATGTATATATGCATATGTATATGTGTGTATATATATATGTCTATATATGCATATGTATATATATGTATATGTAAATGTATATATGTATATGTATGTATATGTATATATGTATATGTATGTATGCATATGTATATACATGTATATATATGTATATGCATATATATGTACATGTATATATATATGTATATGTATATATGTATATATATGTATATGTATATATGTGTATATGTATATATATGTATATATATGTATATATATGTGTATGTGTATATATATGTATATATATATATGTGTATGTGTATATATATGTATATATATATATATATGTGTATGTGTATATATATGTATATATATATGTATATGTGTGTGTATATATATGTGTATGTATGTGTATGTGTGTATATATGTATATATGTATGCACATATATAGATGTGTATGTCTGTGTATATATATATGTATATATGTATATGTATATTTGTATATGTATATATGTATCCGTATATGTATATATGTTGCCTTCACCACGGCTTACCGGAGCCCTCTCCACCCCAATTCACATATACACACACACCCACACAAACAAACATACACGGTGCTAGTTGGCCGTTGACACAGAAAAAGAGTTCATTCGCCCTTCTAGGAGAAGCAAATGTCTGATTTAAAAAAAACATAAAGCGGAAGACCATGTCCCGCATTAAGCTGGTCTGCAGTTTAGTTTGTTGCTGGCTATCTTGCTCTTGCTTGTTGCTGGATCTCAACATTGTGAACCGAGAGAGAAACTTAGCTGTCGTACAAAGCTAAGACTCTGTAACATCATATTTGTACAGATACTCCCTCAGGCTTTTGGGCTCATGGATTTTGAATGTCTGACGGAGTGGCACTCGTCTGACAAGACGTTGAAATCATATATATATATATAGTTGTGGGGAAATTTGTTCTCCCAACTAGATTTCACTATGTGTATACAAATGGATTTTTCAGAAGCTTAATTTACGTTAACTAACAATAGATGCCAACTGATTCGACGCAGGTTACACGATTTATATTTTAAGAGAATCAATAATATATTACCGCATATAAATGTGCTCGTTATGGAGATGTCCTGCTTATCTAGTTTAAATTGTTATGGATATGAAATTCAGAAAGAAACACGTATCTGTCTCGTAAGTTATTGAGCAAAAGTAACTATGTATAATTACTAAAAAGATGACACATTTTCGATGATTCTATCAACGTAATTAAAAGAACATGAGAACTATACAACACACCTAATCAAATGTTATTTTTATTGACTTATCATCTAACCAATCATGCATAGTGAAAACAGATCCTTAGCAACTCCAAAATAATATTTCGGTATTCTTATAATGTAAACCGATCCTTAGCACATCCAAAATAATATTTCGGCTTTCTTATAATGAACAAACTTTTAATAAGAGGAAACATATTATAAATAAACAGTACCTAGATCATGTTTTAATAGTAAGTTAGAATATATTAAGCCAGAACTTAATGAAGCCCGCGTAGAAGAGATAAAAAATAAACTACATAATGCTAAATCTTATAGCATAAGTATTACAAAATGTTTTAATAACTCCAATCAAACTACACAACGGAGACAGAAATAATTAAAAGGGATGTAGAGGATGTATTTTGTTTAAACCTATTTACAAGGCGCGCATCCAAGACTTATCAAACAATTGGCCACAGAAATTCTACCAGATTCTTGATATAAACTTTCATAAAGTTAGTAAATTAAGTAAGCTCATACACAAAAATACAGAAAAGTATTATTCTGTTACATGGTAAAAGCTGTCCCCTTTTCATGTAAGTATAAAAAGAAAAAAAAAAGAGAGAAAACGAGAATCGAACCCTTGAGATAAGTTTAAAGAACAATAGGTTTAAATGGAATGTCCAGTAAATTGTTAATACTGATGAAATAAATAATAAATAAATATTCATTATTAGAACGAATGTGGATAATAAAATATGGGTTAAATGAATTAGATATATAGGTTGAATTCCTTTGTGAAAACAACAAAGGAAAAATGGGAAATCAGAATGTTCGGAAACGTGCAGGTCGCGCATGTTGATGACACGTGAATTGTGGTCACATTGGCCGGACAAGCATGGATTTCTCAATATAGGAAGTGAGAGTTAGTTAGAGTTAGTAAGAATTCAGTCAGACGAGAGTTTGACCAGTGAAGAGAAGGTTCAGTTCGAACCTTGGCCTCTGGAAGCGAGAGGGATTTTAACAGAAAAAGATGTAAAGAAAGAATCTTTGAATTCCTGAATGCAAAGCCATTGACCGGTCAAGGGAAGAATAAATGCTCATCATATTTTTTATATAACTGTCGTCTGTTGTGCACAAAATTACATGAAAAAAGGTATTGTAAATTTATATATAAGAACTATCCGAAATTGATCATCTAAAAAATATATGTTTAGAAAGTATGTGTTTCGTTCTATTTATGTTATAAAAACACTCCCGTTCATACAAACTGTCAAAGCATAAATACCAACCTGTCAATCCATAGGCATAAATGCTAACCTATCGGTCTGTCTATCTAGATATGAACACACCTTCTCAAAATGTATTTATATGCAATCTCTCTCATAAATAAACTCTCACTCTCAAATTTGGAACACAGACGCTATTTTCCGAAATTGTATATAAGCAGGAAGTCATTTGAAAGTATGAACATTAGAACATATATGCGATTTACCTGCCTCAGATTGAAGACACATTCTGAAAGCATATACATTATAAAAAATAAAAAAATACGGACATTCATAAGATATTAACATATTTAGCTAAATAGTAAACGATAAAAGTTAAAAATAAAAATATTCTGAAGAATTATAATATATACACCTAACAAACTAGAGCGCTGCAACTTCTGCATCTTGAAGTTCATCATATAGTTTTATCAAAGGATAATTTATAAATGCATGGTAAGAAGTGGCACTATGATTTTTGTAGAAAATTATATTTATATCCAGCGTTAATGCCGACTAAGAAAATTAAAGTAAAATAATATTCAGTATCAAATACCGTTCAGGAGTAAAAACAATATGTAAAATAGTAAAACATGTCACTTCAGGTTTGGCGGTGGTCGTAACGAAAAATACGTCAGTTTTTGCCCAACCTTTTCTTCCTCAGTCGCGGAAGGGGTTCGACTGTCTTTCTACAACCACTTATTGTTTTCCCCAACACACAGATCAATGCACACGGGAAACGCCTGGCTAGAATATATATATATATATATATATATATATATATATATATATAAATGTAAAGTTGGTTCGTTCTAAACAAATAAAACCATGTTTATACGTTACCAATTTATTTGAAATTTTCAGAAACCCATTTTTAGAGTCGAGGTATGTTTTTATGTTATTAAAATAAATTTACCCAATTAAAATTAAAATATTAAATAAAATAAATATATTTATTTTATCGTTTCTGAGAATCTATTATGTTGATAAAACTGAACTTCCGGTTCGATTCATTTCACAGCCACGAATTGACGAAAGGTTTCATTTTCTGTTAACTCGATAAGTAAAAAAAACAAAAAAAAAACATATTTAATGTGTTTATCTTCCAAATTTTTTAATTTACACATCTTTTCTTTATTATATAAGGCCAAAAAAAGTTTGTTGCTTGCTTTTGTGTTTTTTTTTTGTTTTTCTATATAAGATTACTCATGCAGAGAGTGATCCGTGCTGAAATAATGTTATTATTTAAAAAGTCATTCTTAACATGGGGAGGTAAGGATGTTTTGTACCTATTCTGTGCTTTAACCTTACAATTGAATAAATAATAAAAAAAAACATCATAAAACGTTATTTAAACGTGGAAATATGATTTAAAAAATAGCGCGGATCGCTCTCTGCATTAGCACCATTTTTACTTATTGCGGACTATTATTCTCATCTTTATTAGTTGTTGTTTCACGAATTTTCGGCCAACTATTCCTCTGGCCTTCATGAAAAGAAGTCCTTTTATAAATGTTCAGTAACTTTTTCCTTTTATTATTCTTAAAGAGTAAAACTTTTCTTATTCATGAAAGGAGTTAAGCCTACGTAAATAAATAAATGTTTGTACACGTGACACATTATCAATAAATGGTTTAGTTACTTTTTTTTTAAATGTTTGTAAAAGTGCGAAAGGCGACGTTGTTGTATACTCCCATGCGTAATTTCTATACTTATAGGTTTTTGGATTTTTTTTCACTGGATTATTATTGATTGGACACTAATTAAACAGATTATTAAAAAAATGTAAAAAAGAAATCATTATGTCGACATTTGAAAGTGGTGCTCACTTTTTAGTTACAACGTTCTGATAAATCAGTCACCCATTTTGTAAGCAATAAAAACGCGGCATATCAAAACCATAGAAAGTAAAAATAATGAGTCTCTACCGCATTTGTAAGTCAGAAATATATTTGTTTCTCAAAGAAAAAAATAGAGAGAACAGGACTTGTTTATTGTTTTCATGAAAATAAAGTTGCGAGATTTTTAATTATTTTTTTTTACTTATTTAGTCAGTTTGTGTTTTTTTTTAAATTGTTTTTGTGAAGGTGAGTTTTTTTTTCAAAACTTTTGTTTTGTTTCTTTTTAATTTTTTTAAAGTATTATAAATTTCACTAACATGCCGGAGAAATGTTTAATAATTTGGTATTTTTTAGATGAGGTCCACCTCCACAATTTTCCTTTCCATGACGACATTTATAGGTTTCCGAGTATGCTGAACACGCAAATGGCATTGAAATTTTGCGGAAATAAATAGTTGTATTATGTATTGTATTCTACGGCGGCCATCTTTTTACGTGCACACGCACCATAAACAAATACACACACGTAAAAAGGATGGCCGCCAAAGATTACAATGCATAATACAACTTTTTATATCTTGATAACTACTTATTTCTGCAAAATTTCGATGCGATTTTCGTATTTAGCATAGTCGAAAACTATTTCAAGTCGTCATTTAAAAGAAAATTGAGGAGGTGGACCTAATCTAAAAATTTACCAATAAGTTTTAATCCCGTACGCCTCCCGATTCATTGCTTCGTCAACATGCGACCATTTTATATCTCCCGAAGACACTTCCGTATTTAGAAAAAAAAATAAATAAATAAAAAGTGACCGATTTACCAGAACGTGGTAACTAAAAAGTGAGTATCTCTTTCAAATGTTTAAAGGATTTTTTTTTCAATTTTTTTTCATAATCTGATTAGTGTTCAATCAATAATAATCCAGTGAAAAAATTTAAAAAAAACCTATCAGTATAGAAACTCCACCACGGAAGTAAATAAATAAAAAAATGTTGCATGCGTTAGCCTTGACTAGGGGGGTACTAAGGGAACTACCATTAAATAATTCTGCGGGTCGCCTTGGAACTCAACGCCCAAGGAGTATCAAAGTAGTTTTCATGATTTGAATAATTTTTTTTCCGAAAAGTGGGTGATCACTTTTCCATCTAAATTTAACTTAAAATGAGCACCCACTTTCTGGCCACCTGAGGAAGGGGCATTTATTTTCGTGTTTATTGGCTTAAAGGTGTTTTTGACAAGGCAGTTTGGTACGCGAATACATATTTAACAATTTTCACGCAGAGCATAAACAAAGGCTACGTCTGTGAAATGGAAAATAGTCCCAGAGTTCAGGGGGCAATACCATGCAAAAGAAATCAAACAAAAATACTTTTTAGCCAAGAAACACACAGAAAGAAAAAAAATAGCATCCATTTTTTTTCTGTCGAATTCATTTGCTGTTTTTATTGAAAACTATTTTCCCCCGGATTTTTGATATAATTTTCCATTAAGGGCTGTGCGTCTCACGTTCGTAAATGACACATTTTTTTTGTAGATTTTGGTGTGCTAAAAACGAATCAGCAAACCGTTTCCGTCACAAAACAATAGTTTTTATGATATGAAGAAATTACTTTTTCGAAAAAGTGGCGATCATTTTTCCATGTAAATTTACCTTAAAATGAGCACCCACTTTCAAGCCACCTGAGGGGGATTTTTTCCCATGTTTATTGGCTAAACAGCTTTCGTTTATGCTTACGCATAGCGTAAACGAAGGCTACGTCTGTTAAATGGAAAATAGTCCCAGAGTTCAGGGGTTATTACCATGCAAAAGACAGCAAACAAAAAACTTTTTAGCCAAGAAACAGAAAAATGCCCCTCTCTCAGGTGGCCAGAAAGTGGGTGCTCATTGTAAGTTAAATTTACATTGAAAAGTGATCACCCACTTTTCGAAAAAGTAATTTCATGTATGTCATGAAAACTTTTTTTTTTGCTACGTAAACGGTTTGCAAATTCATTTTTAGCACACCGAAATCTACAATAAAATATTTCGTTATATATGAACGTGAAACGGGACTTAAAGTAAAATAATACCGGATTTTTTTTGAGCAGGTTTGCCGTTTAGTTGTACAAATATCCTCAAACCAGGTAATCACTAAAAGGATTTTTAAAAGTCGTCACCTGTATCGAGCAAAAGTTTAAAACCACCGATTATATGCCAGCCTACACCATGGTAACATATATTGAGTGAGTTCCTAACAGTATTTTTAGTTTAACCTCATTTTCCCAAAATTTCCCCAAACTTAACGTGTTCGATACAGTCTGCCGCCATTTGTATTTTCAGATATACCGATAAACATTGAATGTTTTTGAACCGATTATACATTACATAAAAACACTAAAATCTTATCCAGTTAGGTAGAACACTTACTTTTCTTACCTTTGATAACATTTATTTGTTATATATTTATTTTTTGACAACTTCTTTGTATCTGTGTTTAGTAATATAAACCCTTTTCATTTAATGTAACGTTTAGTCGGCTCGAAAAACAGTGTTTATTGGTGTATTTGAAAGCTACACATGGTGGTGGACACTGTTGATTACTTTAAGTTAGAGAAAGTGAGTTAAAACTAAAAAAACTATACAACATACTGTCAGAAACCTATCCATTATGCCAGCCTATGTCATGGTAACATATGTTCGGTGAGTTTCAGACACTGTTTTGTATAGTTTTTAGTTTTCAACGTACTTTCCCAAACTTTACGTATTCAACAGAATTCGCGACTATTTCTGTTTTTTGAGCCAATTAAACATTTTACATTACATAAAAACACTAAACATTTATCCAATTAGGTAGAAACGTAAATTACCTTACCTTTGCTTTCATTTATTTGTTTTTGGACGACTTTTTCGAATCTGTGTATAGTAACTCCCTCCCCCCACCATCAACCAAATATTAATTACTAAATCACATTTTTTAAAACAACAAAAAAAAACATTTAGAGTTTCAACATTTTTGCTACGTTCGGCTTCATCCACTGATTGTTGGTCAAGTCCAAAACAGGAATGATTGACAGAAACTCTCGAGGATCCAGATCAAATTCTGCAAGAGTACCATTTTTTGCTAGTTTCGCCTTCTTTTGCACTTTTTGCAGTGGATTGCTGTACTAATATAAGAAACATGCATTTTCTCTTTTATTAAATTTTTCCATTACACCAAATTGAGCCACTGAAACGCGTGGCAGGGTACAGCTAATATATATATATATATATATATATATATATATATATATAATATTTTTTTTTATTGAGCCCATAATAAATTTACATTATTGTTTTCATTGGACTTTCACCTCAAGAGATGGGGTAGAGTACAATTTCATCGGAATTTATAGGTGGACTGAAATTTAAACTTACAGAAATGGATATAAAGTTATTGGGGGTGATTAAATAGAGGGGGGATGTCGTGTGGTAGTGTGAGGAGGTTTTATAATAGAATTTCAGTTGTGAAGAGACGCTAACGAGCTTCTTTTAGGTACGTTTTGAAAAAAGAAAAAAGAAAGAAAGAAAATTAGAAGTTAAATTTTGAAAATACTTAGGGGGAGTGGTGGGAGTAGAGGTTTTTAGCGTCATGATATTTGTTGTTGTGTAAGAGGGAGTGGGAGTAAGTGATCAGTAGCTACTGTGGCAGTTGGTAACTATTGTCACCATGGCAACGTGATTTTTATGACGACGCCGGATTTTTGATTTTTGGTAACTTTTTAGAATTAAAACATATAATTATACAGTTCGAGATGGGTGCGGATGCTGGGGGGGAAAGGTATGAAGGGAGGGGGTTCGACATATACCTGGGGGGGAGAGAGGAAGAAGGGGAAGATATTTAATGCGGATTAAAGTTGATTATTGATGGTAGTAAGAGGGTGGGAAGTAGGGGTGTCGATATAGACGGGGGGAGGGGGGAAGTGCAGTTCATGCATTATTTACATTTTGTAGACGTGTTTATTAAGGATAATATAAAAAAGAGAAGGGGGGGCAGGTTCGGATACTATAGATAGGTGGGCGGATTGAGGATTGTTGTTGATGATAGTAAAGATGGGGATTATTACTTAAGGATGGGGGGGCGACATAGACCGGGGGGTGCAATTAATGCGGTATTTACATTTTGTAGATGTTGTTATTAAGGATAATATATGTTGAGAGAAGAAGAGAAAAAAGGGGAGCGGGGCAGGTGATAATATAGATAGTTAGGCGGATTTAGGATGATTATTGGTGATAGTAAAAATGGGACAATAGAATTATTGGTTAATGAGTCGGATAATATTAATTAGTGAGGTTATTAGGGTGGATAATTAAGTAGGAAAGTAGAAGGTAAATGTTATTGGTTGTATCCAGGAGGTAGTGGGTAGGGTATTTCTGTTATGTTAGTTTTTATATTTGGAATGGAGTAAAATTAATAAGGAGATGTTGTTTGTAGTGTTTGCAATTTATTGATGTTTCGTATTTTTTTATTTAAAAGTTTATCCTAATCTTCAAAATTTGTGAAAAATAATTTTTCATATAAACAAAGATGACATGGGGAGTTAATTGATTTGCAAGTGCTGTTTTTTTTAGGATTTCCCAGGTGATAGTTGGGGTGAGTTGGATTCTGGTTAGCTGTAGGTAGTGGTTGTTTGGGTGATTAGGGTTGTTTATGGAGCATTTGTTAACCCTAAATCTTTCCTTAAAGGGGGTGCTTGAGATGCCTATATAGACTTTTTTTATTATTAGGATCTTCTGTGGAAGTAATAGTTGCTTTATATACTACGTTTGTTGTTAGGCAGTTTCGTTGGAGTGGGCATCTGGATTCAATAATGCAGTTAGATTTGCTTTGATTGTTAGTTTTATTGTTGTTGTTATTTAGTATTTTGTTGTTGTTTTTTATTATAATTTAAAGGTTATTGGTGCAACTGTAACTTAATTTGATAGTGTTGTTATTAAAGATTTCGTGCAAAATATTATTGGGGGAAGTGTCTTTTAATTAACATGAAAAATGTTTAGCCTAGTTTAGATTTTACAATATTATTGTAAGGAGGGTTGAACCAGAGGACTTTGCGGGCTCTATTATTTTTCTTCTTAATATTAGTAGTGTTGTTATTTGGTATGTTAGGTTCCAGATATGTTAATGTAGTATTGGGCTAGCCACATTTTTTAAAGCGCTCTCGTACAATGGTTTGTGTTTATGAAATATAGTTGAGTTGGAGTAGTTAGTGAAATATAGTTGAGGTGAGGAGTTTGTTATATATATATATAAATATATATATATATATACATATATATAAATATATATAAATATATATATAAATAAATATTCAAATATATATATATAAATATATATAAATATATATATAAATATCAATATAAATATATATAAATATATATATGTATTAATATATATATTTATATATATTTAAATATATATAAATATATATAAATATAAAAATATAAATATATATATATATAAATATATATATAAATATATATATATATAAATCTATATATATAAATATATATATATATAAATATATACATAAATATATATATAAATAAATATATAAATATATATATATATAAATATATACATAAATATATATATATATATAAATATATATATATAAATATACAAATATATATATATAAATATATATATATATAAATATATACATAAATATATATATATAAATATATATATAAATATACAAATATATATATATATAAATATATATATAAATATATATATATATAAATATATATATATATAAATGTATAAATATATATATAAATACATATATATAAATATATATATAAATACATATATATAAATATATATATAAATATATATATTAATATATATATATATATATAAATGTAGTAATATATATTTAAATATATATATATATATATATATATAAATATATATATATTAATATATATATAAATATATATATTAATATATATATAAATATAGGTACTTAACAGCCAAATTACTCAGAAACAAGGCGATATGCACTACACAACTGTCTATGTCTTTTGCAACGATTAATTACGTTATTGAAACGACACTCCTTGTTATGCAAAACGCCCCATGACTCTTACTATAAAAAAAACCTACAACTTCAACTCTATTCGCACCTACTGAAAACCTGCCCATATATCTATTCACCTTATTACGCATGACTCAAAACTTGCTGTCTTATCCATGCTATATTGCACTTACGTCTTAACCCTCCTATCATCTAAAATAGCTCGGGCACAACTCGTAGCTCAATGCTTAATACCTACTCATACTGTAACACTATACTAGACCTAAGCTAACATTAATAAAATAAAAAAAGGGTAAGACTAAAATCACATTATCTCCTCCCTAACAATCCCTCTTACAAACATAGACGCTTACACTGCATGAACTTCACCCACCCCCTTTATCCATTAACAAGTAAATAGCATGCCCCTAAATCACTTTGAGGAGTGTAACTAATCAGTAGAGATATAATCCTCCACAAACTAACCCAGTAACACTAACAACGCAGGGTCGCAGAAATACCTGGATTAGAACCTAGGCGCGGAGAAACCCCTCTCAGGGCTGACGGAACCAGTAGGTCTTCCCAGATCATCCGTCTAGGAGAAGGAAACCTCTGAAACTAAACCAAAGGGGAGAGAGGCCTCTTCAATCTTGCATGACAACCTTCCTAGAGCTGGTGACTGAAACAAATTTACCGGTTTGCAAACCTAAATTGCTTAAGGAGTATATAGGTTCCGTCTATCGCCCGGCTTCCATACTCCTTCTTTGCCTATTAGTCAAGCGCAGAGACACTATCTCAGTGATTCGACAGAAACACCCAGCGGTAGATCTTGTTTCCTGGCTAGGGCAATGAACGCCGTTCTTCCCCATTCCCAGCATGCCCCACCCCTAACACTGAACATTTGGGATTGCTTGAGTATAAGATATGCCTGAGCGATTAGATTGGGTTGACCTTCTTCTAAAGGGTCGAGGGTACCGGATTGACAGTTCCTGGCTGCTGTTCCCGACTGGTAGTACAGGGGCCCTAACTCGTTGGTAGCGCTTAGAGCGGCTGCTCCATCAACAGTTGAATAATACCGGGTTGTTTGCAGTGCCCTGATGCGCATGGAAAGGGACCCTGCACTCATCCCCGGTGGGCTTTCCGGAGGCCACAATCCTAATTGGAGAAAGGTCAGCTGATGGTCTACTTGTGATGCATGTCTGAAGCTCCGCATAATCTCTTGTTTAGCTCCCCCTTACCGAAACTCTAAAAAAAAATATGACGACAGTACAATCTAAAAATAAGCTTAAACCAGGATTAGGGACACACAAATTCAACTTGCCTCCTCCCTTGACGCTCTCATTCACAAATATCCGTGGGCTTAGAACTAACTTAGCTGATGTTGAAGCATTTCTCTTAACAAATACCCCGGATATCTTAGCACTAAGTGAGACTAACCTACACTCCTCCATCCCCTCTAACCACTTTAACATGCCTGGATATCTCCCACTCTGCCGTAAGGACTCTGACAGACATATGCACGGACTTGGAGTTTACATTCGTAATACCCTCCCCTTGACTAGAGAAACAAACCAAGAAACAGATGATCAAGCCTTTATGTGCTTTAGACTAAACGTGCAACACAGTATTAGCTACTTTAATTTTCTCTACCGCTCTCCCTCGACTCGGGACTGCACCATAATAAACAAAGTATCTGACAGCATAGACACGGCACTGTCCCTAGACACTAGCGCACAAATACATGTGTTTGGTGACTTTAATGTCCACCACAAAAACTGGCTTGGATTCTCTACTCACACACATGCAGCGGGCAGCACAACCCATAGCTTCGCTATATCTCACTCCCTATCACAAATTGTGACGTTTCCAACCCGTTTCCCTTACCAGGAAGAACAACACGCATCACTCCTAGATCTGTTTTTGACCACAGTTCCCGATGACTGCATAACGAAGGCCCACAGCCCACTCGGGAACGCTGATCATGCAGTGATAATGGTTGAAATCGCCCTAAACTCTAGACCCAAAACTGAAGAGGCAGTACTCAAAACAACGAGATATTATAATAAGGCTGACTGGGAAGCCATCAGTGAACTAATTAGAGATGCTCCATGGAAAAATATTTTCTCTCTCCCTGCTGAACAATGTGCAAACGAGACCACTGACTGGTTCAAAACTGCAATCGAAGCGCATGTTCCCATGCGGAAATTTTATAGTAAGCCCCACTCTCCCCAATGGTTTACGTCGACTTGTGCAACTGCCATTACTAAAAAGCAGCATGCATACCGTAGGTTTACCCGACATAAGTCCAATTCAAACAGACTGAAGTATATAGAAGCTAGAAATAACGTTAAGAAAGAAATAGCGACAGCTAAGAGAGAATTTACAGAAACCACTAAAAAGCGCATCGAAGCACAAAAACTAGGAACTCGAGACTTCTGGAAAATCTACAACAGTGTAGTAAATAATGGGCAATCAACAATTCCCCCACTAACCAACAATCACGAGGTTGTCTCCTCAGCAACCGACAAGGCTAACATGCTTGCCAGTAGGTTTGCCTCAAACTCCACACTGGACCCTTCCAACCACCCCCTACCTGACTTTCCTATGCGGACAGACGACACAATAGACGATCTGAAAACCACCCCTGCTCAGGTGCATGCTATCATAAAAAACCTTGACACCTCAAAAGCATGTGGACCCGATCTTATCCCAGCTGTGCTATTAAAAAAGTGCTCAGCCGAAGTAGCTCCAGTTCTCTCCAAACTCTACAACAAATGTCTTAATGAAGCTTGCTTTCCGGGCTGTTGGAAAACTGCTTCTGTTGTACCAGTATTTAAGAATTCTGGTGAAAGGACAGACCCATCAAATTATCGCCCCATTAGCCTCCTCCCACTTTTTGCCAAAATATTTGAGACCATAATTAACCATGCTCTAGTCCATCATCTTACAGATGCTAAACTACTGACTGACAAACAATATGGATTTAGACAAGCCCGTTCCACAGCAGACATCCTCACTGTGATCTCTGAACGTATATACCATTCACTGGACAAAGCGGGGGAAGGCAGAGCGGTAGATCTAGATATATCTAAGGCTTTTGACAGGGTATGGCATGAGGGTCTCCGCAGTAAAATCAGATCATACGGTATCACTGCTAGAATACTTAACATAATTAAATCCTTCTTAGATAAGAGAAAAATCCAGGTAGTCCCCGACGGTCGCACATCTAAACAATATGATATAAATGCGGGAGTGCCCCAGGGTTCTATCCTTGGACCTCTATTGTTCCTGATATTCATAAATGACCTCCCCGACATGCTGATGACACTACACTCTATGGCAGACACGACAGGAAGACGAATGAACACATTTCTAAAGAAATGGCAGAAACACTAGAGGAAGACCTCCAATCTGTAGTGGAATGGGGACAAAAGTGGTTGGTCACGTTCAATGCTGCCAAGACTAAACTAGTTTCATTCAATAATTACAAGAACCCCTCTCTACCACCCATAGCAATGGCCAACGACTCTTTATCTGAGAGTCCATCTATCAAACTCCTTGGCCTAACGTTCACAGGAAACATGAGTTGGAACAATTACATTGAAGGCATTGCCAGGGCCGCTGCAAGAAAGGTAGGCTCTCTCTACCGTGCTAGAAAACTACTAACACCCGAAAGTATCCTGTACCTCTATAAGGCCACCATTCGCCCATGTATGGAGTATTGCTGCCACATCTGGGCTGGTGCATCTGCTACTAGTCTCTCGCCCCTTGACAAGGTTCAAAAGAGAGTCGCAAACCTGATAGGCCCTGAACTGGCATCTAAGCTTCAGCCTCTGTCCCATCGACGAAATGTTGAATCCCTCTGCCTTTTCTACAAGTATTTTAGTGGTGAATGCTCTGACGAACTGCAATCACTTGTGCCCCAACGACGCGAGCACCCTCGACAAACCCGACAGGCTACTAGATCCCACCCCCACACTGTAGAGATCCCAAGATGTAAAAGATCTTTTTACTCCAATAGTTTCTTCCCCAGAACCGCTAGACTCTGGAATTCCATTCCAGGTCCCTGCTTCCCCAACAGTACTCACGTGCAGAAGTTAAAGTGTAACGTGAACCGACACCTTGCTACCCAAATCCCTACATAGTACCTCAGTAGTTGTTTCCCCTGATAGTAGCCCCCTACACCAAAGTGGCAATTTGCCTTGTTTGGGGTGAAAATGTAATAAAAAAAATATATATGTATATATATATATATACAAATATATATATTCAAATATATATATGGATATATATATATATATATATACAAATATATACAAATATATATATATAAATATATATACAAATATATAAAAATATATTTATATATATATATAAATATACAAACATGTATGTATATAAATATATATATATAAATATATATACATATATAAATAAAAATATATATATAAATATATATAAATATATATAAAAATATATATATAAATATATATAAATATATATATAAATATATATATAAATATATGTATATAAATATATATATAAATATATATATAAATATATAAATATAAATATATATATAAATATATATACATATATATGTATTATATATATAAAAATATATATATATATGTATGTATTATATATATATATGTATAATATATATATATATATAACTATATATATATATGTATATATATGTTTTTATATAAATATATATATAAATATATATGTATATATATGTATTATATATGTATGTATTATCTATAAATACATATGTATTTTATATATGTATTATATATATATATAAATATATATATGTAGTA
Source organism: Euprymna scolopes (assembly GCF_053919585.1). Taxonomy (NCBI): domain Eukaryota; kingdom Metazoa; phylum Mollusca; class Cephalopoda; order Sepiida; family Sepiolidae; genus Euprymna; species Euprymna scolopes. Next base: position 112,919,818 of record NC_136485.1, read on the forward strand.
TATATATATAAATATATATGTATTATATATAAATATATATATATATGTATAATATATATATAAATATAGATATATTTATATGTATTATATATAAATATTTATATATGTATGTATATGTGTGTTATATATAAATATATATATATGTATATGCATTATATATATATCATACATATATATACATATTTATATATATATATGTATATATATGTACGATATATATATATATTAATATATATATATTATATGTATATTAATATATATATATGTATATATGTATGATATATATATATTTATAAATACATATATATATATATATTATATGTATATAAATATATATATATATGTATATATTTGTATTATATATATACATATATATATACAGTTATATGTATTATATATATATAAATATATAAATATATGTATATAGGTATATGTATTTATATATATATATATAAATATATGTATATTGTTGTATGTATTATATATATATAAATATATTAATATATCTATAAATATGTGTATTGTTTATATATATAAATATATGTATATAATTGTATATATTATACATATATAAATATATATATACATGTATATATGTATTATATATATAAATGTATGTATATAGTTTTATGTATTATATATGAATATATATATATGTATATATATGTATTATATATATAAATATATATATATATGTATATATGTATTATATATAAATATATATATATGTATATATGTATTATATATATAAATATACATGTATATATATATGTATTGTATATGTATTTATATATGTATTATGTATATATATGAATATTTATTATGTATATATATATGAATATATATTTATGTATATATATATATGTATTGTGTATTTACATATATATATATGAATATATATTTATGTATGTATATATGTATTATATATAT
>NC_136485.1:112935747-112938247 GCF_053919585.1 Euprymna scolopes
TATATATAATATATATAAATATGCGTATAAATATATAAAATATATATATATATAATATATTAATATATATCTAAATATATATATATATAATATATATATATAAATATATATATGTAAATATATATATATATATATATATATATATATACACACATATAACTACACGTATATATTGTCCTGGATATGACCTTAAACAATATCCGGTGGTGAGGCCCAAGCTTGCATGGAGTTCAAGCCACCCTTTAATTGTCATTGCCCCCAGGTCTACTCTGACCAGGAGTGGTAATACCTGTTTAGGTCCAACTAAATCAACGAATATATTCTAATTAAAAAAAAAAGATTCTTCCGAATCTTTGAAGTTCAACTTAAACAACCTCCTATGCTTAAAACAAACAACCACCAAACCAATCATACATATATATATATATATATATATATATATATATATATATATATATATATATATATATATTATGAAAATAATGGAAATAGTAATCCGACAAAGTAGAGAAAATAAAAAGGAACAAACCGTATTATGTGTTCATCAATGTTTCGTCTTTGTTTCATCCAGACTAAGTGTAGAAATAAAGACGAAAGGTTGATGAACACATAATACGGTTCGTTCCTTTTTATTTTCTCTACATTTATATAAATATATATATATATACATATATGGATAATTATATATATATATACATATATGCATGTAAATATATTTACATATATATATAAATATATATATATATATATATGTGTATATATACATATATACATATGTATGCACATACATAAATATATACAAATATATACATATTCATTTATATACATATATCCACACATATACATATCTATATGCCTATATATATATACATATATACACAAATATGTGAATATGTATATTCATATATACATGAATACACACATATATACATTTATATGCCTATATATACATATGTATGCACATACATAAATATATACAAATATATACATATTCATATATATATATATATACATATATCCACCCATATACACATCTATATGTCTATATATATACATATATACACAAATATAGGCATATATGTATTCATATATACATATATACATATATATGCAACACATATATACATATATATGCAAATATATACATACGTATATACACGTACATATATAAATATATACAAACATATATATATATATATATATATATATATGTATATATACATATATACATACACACATACCCATATATATATATATATATCTTCATAACTACATATATATGCATTCATATATATACATATATATGCATTCATATGTATACATATACATATATTCATATATATATACATACACATATATATATATACATACACATATGCATATATATGTTCATATATATACATACATGTATATGCATATATATTGATATATATATATACATACGTATTCATATATATGCATGTATTTATTCATATGTATATATCTATGTATACATATTTATACATTCATATATATATATATATATATTAATATATATATATATATATACATAAATATATACATATATTCATATATATACATATGTGATTATATATATATATATAAATATATAATCACATATATACGTCTATATATTCATACATATACATCTGTATATCATACATATATATATATGTATATATTAATATATAAATATCTATATATTCATATATTTACATATGAATATATACTAATACATATATGCATATATATACATATAATTGCAGATATATATGTATATTTATTTATATATACACGTGTGTATTCACATATACATATGTGTATGCATATATATATATACATATGTATATTCATATTGTTATATATATATATTATCCACATATATATTCATATATACATGCATATTTAATATATATGTGTATATATTCATGTATATATATACATTTATATTCATATATACATTCATATGTATATACATAACAATATTTGTATATATACATATATTTATATATTTATGTATATTCATATACACCCATATATATATAGGTATATATATCTATATATATTCATACAAATATATTTTCATATATATATATTCATATGTTTTTATATATATTGATATATATGCATATATATATTTATATATCCATGCAAACAGACATATATATATATATATATATATATATATATATATATATATACACATATTTATAGATATATGCATATATGTATATTCATTAAACAGACATACATACATACATTTATATATAGGTAAAAAAAATCCGACCCAAACTGTTGAAATAGATTGTTCTATATCTGAATACCCTTTACGTAAAATTTCAAATATTTTGACCAGAAATTGTCCTAGTCATTTAGAAGAGACCGCATAGGTCAATCTTTTTAACAGTTTTACCCCTATTATTCCCTCTTAAAATGTATGGTTTTGGGCTCCCATCAATTTATTAAGTTAGATCCATGTCCAATGTACCTATATCTAAAA